>NW_024424341.1:50364330-50433357 GCF_017311325.1 Ursus maritimus | reverse complement strand
CTTTTTTGTTTGCTTTATTTTATTTTGTATTTTTTTTAATTTTAAGTAGACTCCACACCCAACATGGGGCTTGAACTCATGACCCTGAGATTAAGAGTCACACTCTGTACCAACTGAGCCGGCCAGGCGCCCCCTAAGCACTTTCTAAGTATTCACCCACTGAAAGTACAATGCTAGGTGCGGTTTGGTGATTGTCCCCACTCTACAGATAAGGAAACTGAGGTTCCGGGAAGCCAGGTCACTTGAGCAAAGTCACAGAGCAAGGAACACACCCAAGCCATTTGGCTCCAGGGTCTGTGTTCTAAGCTCCCCTCTCCCCCACAGACTGACCCTTTCCTGGGGATGATGATGGGCCTCGGAGGAGGCATGGACTTCGACTCCAAGAAGGCCTACCGGTGAGTCCTGGGCCTGCGCGGGTCACAGCTGAGGTGGGAGGGAGGGCGTGAAGGCACGCGGACCGGGAAGAGCGGGAAGAGGCCTGGGACAAGCCTGGGAGCTCTGGCTCTCCCACCCACAGGGACGTGGCCTGGCTGGGTGACTGTGACCAGGGCTGCCTGGCCCTTGCTGACCTCCTCGGCTGGAAGGTAAGGAGTCTGGGCCACCCTGGCCTACCCGGAGCCCCATCCCTAGACTCCTGCACTACGGGTCCTCTGACCCCATGGTGCATGGTGACCTCTGACCTCTGCGAACTTGTCCCCTGCAGAAGGAGCTGGAGGACCTTGTCCGGAAGGAGCATGCCAACATAGATGCCCAGGCAGGGTCAGGGAGCCCCAACCCCAACACTTGCGCTTCCCCCAGGAAGTCTCCACCTCCTGCCAAGGAAGAGGCCAGGAGCACGGAGGGAGAGAAGCCCCAGTGACAGCTGTGGCTCCCGGGCAGGACGCCCAGCGGACAGCAGAGCCCCTGCCAGCCCTGGCCCCTCTAACTTGCAGCTTTTGTCTGGGGAGCTCAGAACGTTGCCCCAGTCTCTTAACCACCCCCTCTCAAAACTGGGGTCCCAGCTCCCTGACCCTGGCAAATCTCTAACAGCACCCAGGGGCCGAGGCCTGGGCAGCCCGTTTGTAACAGCCCGCAGTCTCTAACTACCCGTGGGGACGGGGGTCAACCTCCCCTAATCTCTAACTGCTCCCAGGGCCAGGGCTGCCTCTAAACTCCTAACTTCTGGACAGGTGCCCCAGGCCTCCTCAGGGCTCCCCAGGTCCGCCACCCCCCGCCCCCCGCCCCCGTGCTCTCTACCGCTCCTAGGGGCCTGTGGCCAAGTTGGCCAAGTCTAATGTACCCTGGGTGGAGTGTGGGCCCTCCAAACATAACACACTCTGCGGGGAGCTGAGCCTGAAGGCCTCCCGAGTCTGTGCCTCCTACCCCCAGAGAGGGTGCTGGACCCCTTCCCTTGGGACCCGCTTCCCCTGCTGGGAGGGGCACATAATGTTGCTTATTGGAGACAAATTAAAAACAAAAACAACTAACCATCAGCTGTCTGGCCTCCCTGTTCCTTTCTGTGGGCACACAGGGAAGCAGCTGGAGGGAGGGGGCTAGGGAACCAGAACCCCTCGATGCTTACTAGAGACGGCAAAGTGTTGACGGGACTCTGGGGCTTCGAGAGTGCCCGCGGCTCTTCCCCCGCCCCCGGACTCCCAGACGCCAGGTTCCTTCCCAAAGCCCAGTCACCACAGGCCAAAACGAAGAGGAAGGTTGATTTCAGATTACCCCCAGCCCGCCTCTTCCCCCGCCCGCCCAGCTTCCTCTCTCTACGAGGAACACTTTCACTTCCTGCTACTCCAGGCCTCCCCTCCGAGAACAGGTAGGGGTCCCCAGGGACCTAGCGGCTGGCATCGTCACCCCCCACTGCCTCCCTTTGGTATCAGGCTCCTGCCCCCATCCCGCGCTGTCCAGCACCACCGGCTGCCCAGGCGAGCATCTGCCTCCCTGCCCCACCCTTCCTGCCTGCTCTGGACAGGGCACCTGCTCGCTGTCCCCACCCTTCCTAAAACCCCGGGTTTCTGGTCAGCAGGCTGATTGATCTGTTTAGCTGTTCGTTACCCTGTTTGTTACCCCCCCAGAGGGCAGGGGCCTGTTCTGTCCACCCCCGTTTCCCCAGGGCACTGTCTGGGCCTGTTCTTAGGAAGTATTCAGTGCACAGATGAACAGACCCAGGGGTCCTACTCCTGGCACTGCTGCAGGGGAAATATTCAAACATGCCCACCTGGAGTGATAACTCCCACTAGCTGGGACCACACACCCGCTGAAGAGTGGAAGTCCAATGGACAGAGGGACAGATGTGGTATAAAGCAGAACAGAAAATGCCAGCAATAGCATCTCGGTAGCGGGTGTAGGATGTTCCCTCCAAAATTCTGGCTTTCTGGATGTTTGAAAATGTCCCTAATAAAATGTTGGGGAGGGAATATTTGAGGGCCCCCTGTGGCCTGGGAAGGGAGGAAGAGGGGACATTGCAGAAGATAGGTCACACTGACAGGGTGCCTCCTGCGGGCTGCGCTCGTGTCTGGGCGCGGGCTTGGGCAAAGGCTGCTCCTCAGCTGGTCCACGTCTGGACTTGGCAGCGCCAGTTGTCAAAAGCTGAAATCTTTCTGTGCCACACAGTAAATAGCTGTCAGTTTGGGTCCTCCCTTCCCCCCCCCCAAGACACACTGGCCTCCCTCCTGGGACCCCCAGATCGCCCCACCATCCGGGTGACTAAAGAATGAACACCTGTCACAGCAAGGGGCCCTGGGTCCGTTCTGACTGGTCAGGGTTTCTGCTATATTGGTTGTAAATACATTGACTATCACCGCTGGGTTGGAGCCACCTTGAGCCTTATCTTCCTCCCTGCCAGAGGCCAGACCATGGCGTGCTGGCCTCCCGTATCCTGAGGATGGCCCGGTCGGAGGACGAGGCCTCTGCAGGCCCCATCAACGGGGAGAGGTGAGGGCTGCCGGGGCTCGGGTCTCCAACTCCTCCCTGGGCTTCAGAATCCCCTTCCATCCAATGCCCACCCCCCAGAAGACCCCGAATCCCATTTCATCCCTGGACTTCCCCTTCCTGCCCCTTTGACCCTGCCTCAGTGTCTAACTGCCCACCTCTAACCCCGGGTCTCCTGGGCCCCTCCTTGTCCCAGATGGGTTCCATCACAGCTGAATGGAGCAGGTGAGACCCCCGTAGGGGTCCTTGGGACCCCAGAGCCGCTCCTTCGCCTGTGGAGGACGTGGGGGGTGTGGCAGGTCCCAGAGCTGGGCACTCGAGATGCAGAAGCCCTTCTTGAGCTGTGGCCACCAGGGGTGAGTACTCACAGCCAGCGACCTTCTCTGACCCTCCCCGAGACACCGTGGGCCAGGCAGGACTCTGCTGGTTCCTGGTGACAAACCCCACAAGCCGGGCAAACCAAAAAGGCTACTTACTGATTCCAATGACTGAAAAAAAACCCAGATGTGAAGGGAATTGCAGGAATGTCTGGATCCTGAGCATTAGACAGCTTATAAATTTCTCCTCATCCCATTTCTTGGCTTTGTTCAACCGTGGGGAAAGCCCAAGGAACAAACTCCCATTCTACAGTAGTTAGGCAGACAGGCATTTATCCTTCTGACACATGCAGAAAGGCAGCCGCAGGCCCGGGTCCAGCAGCCCTAGTGACATCAAGGCCAGCTTCTCTGCCATTCCCTTGGACTCCCCTCATGATTGCCCAGTGGCCACCCCAGGTCCAAGCACACGTGTGTGCTCAAGGCAGGCGAAAAAAGGAAAGGAAGCCACCAATTGCACCAGGAAAACCAAAAGCCCTCACACTTGACTTAAAATATATGGATGGGACCCGGGTGGCAATACTTTTTTAAAGCTCACCTGGGAGTTATAAACCCAGAGGTGAGAAACACTGCCTACATCATCATCCGTCTTCTCCATCTGGGCAGATTATGCCAGAACAAGGCTGCAGTTCTGCAAGGAATGGGGATGGACTTGGATAAGGCAACTATCCAGATAAGGGGGCTCTGTCCTTGTGGTGACAGAGATGGCTGTCCCCAGCCCGTGGCCACATCCCACAAGCTTAGCAATCGCCGTGTAAAAAGAGGCTTCCTTATAAAGAGCTCCAGCAAAAATCTTGTGGAAGATTTCCATTGGCTGAGCTTGATTCACATGCCCATCTCTGAACCAATCAGTGTGGTGAGAAAATACTCTCATCCTATTGACTAGGTCAGGTCACAGGGACCATCCCTAGAGCTTGGAGGGAGTTAGTCCCACCCACAGGGACTAAGGGAGGGAGTGGGTTTCTTTAAAGGAAATTTGAGGTGTGGAATCCAAAATAAGGGAAATGGATGCCAGGCAGGCAAAAGTTAACAG
This sequence comes from Ursus maritimus, assembly GCF_017311325.1. NCBI lineage: Eukaryota > Metazoa > Chordata > Mammalia > Carnivora > Ursidae > Ursus > Ursus maritimus. The sequence continues at coordinate 50,429,034 of NW_024424341.1, read as the reverse complement.
AGATTTGCACAATCCCCTGCAAGATGACCTTTGCCTCGGGGTGCCTGTCTGGCTCAGTTGGTAAAGCAGGCCACTCTTGATCTCAGGGTTGTGAGTTTGAGCCCCACATTGGGTGTAGAGATTACTTAAATAAAACTTAACAAAAAAAAAAAAAAAAGATGACCTTTGCCTCCACGCTCCCCTGCCCTTCAGAGCTTCTTGGTCACAGGACATGACCCCAACCAGGTCCTGGTGTTGAGGACAGGAGCTTCACCAGGAGAAGTCCACACCTACCAGATCCAGAAGCTTCCTGGAGGTGAGGAGCCTACCCCCTAGATTCCAGCCCACAGCAAATTTAATCAGCGTTGCTTCCAAAATATCTCCCAAATGCTATTTGGTGCCATAAGTGGGATGCAAACATACAGACACAGGAAAAGATGGGGATTCCAAAGGGTAGAAATTTTCCTGTTTTGAAGGTATTTTCTGACCCTGAGGAAGACAGAGTCCCAGGGAAGATGAGGCTGCCACCCCTCAACTTTTCTTCCTCGCCCCTTGTTGCCCCCTACCCCCAGGTGTGTCTCTGGAATATTCAAACCTCTGCATGCCAGACCTGCCCCATCTCCTGGCCTTCCTATCAGCCAGCAGGTACAGGTCATCCATCAAAAGGTCTAAGGGGGATCCATCCCTAATACATCCCACCCACACTGCAGCTGCCCCTTATCTTTTCCCAGGGATGTTTTGCCCAGAACCCTGCTCTTGCCCCCTCCCACTCTAAGGCCTGGAGACAAACACGCAGGTGAGGGATGGTTCCCTAAGGGAGGGGGAAGCTACTTTCCAGGCTCCTTGGTCCAGTAGGATGGCCCTTCAGGGACCAGACTACTGGGTTTGAGGAAGAATGAAATGGGGGTGAGGGATCTGTGGGAGGCTTGACTCCTGGGCCTGAGTGACAAGGGGCCAGGGGCCAAGCCAGTAATGAGGCTGGGAATTAAGTCTCCCGGTCCCCTGAAGGAAGCAGGGCTGGCTCCTCGGACATCTGGGACACCTCGGTTATGCTGGTCCCCAGGTCCTCCACTGACTGGCAGTGTCCACCTCAACACCTCTGAGACGGTGCTCTCCATGGTGAACAAACTCTACCTGGAGACCCACAGAGGGTGGGGGATGGAGCAGATCCCGCCGGAGACACCTCCAGAAACTGCAGAAAGACACAGTTCAGGTTCGCTGGGCTGGACAGGGCCCTGGGCCCCCGAGGGACGAGGGAGCCACGGCCGCTGTTCTGTGGGGCCCAACTCTCTCCTCACATCCAGCCCCCAGGAACCCTGCCCCTCACCGGGTCTCCTGGGTTGAAGGCCCGCTCAGCCCAGAAGTACACCATCCTGGGCCAACTCTGGCCAGCCTGGTGGAGGAGAAAGAGAGGGAGGACGAGGACGAGGACGAGGATGAGAATGAGGATGACTACAAAGATGAAGAGAACGGCCCTGAGGATGTGCTCACCCTACACATCCAGGCTCTGGCCCGCGCCCGGGGCAGCTACGTGGCCAGGCAGTTCCAGGGCCTTAGGGCACGCCTCACCTCAAATGCCAGAGGCCCCCACAGGCCTGGGGACCCGGCCACAGAGCTGCTTCAGGATGTGCGGCACCTCCTTACTGACCTCCAGGATCACTTATCGAAGGACCCCGATGTCAGGGCTGTTTTTGGGAGCAGGGGGCCTGGGGTGCCCCAGAAGGACGACGATCTTGGTAATAAGGAGAACTGGGAAGGAATTTATGGCCATTCCCTGACCCCACTCGGGGTCTCCTTTGCCATCTCTTGGCGCTAACGTGTGTCCACACCCAACTTCTTTCTCTCCATCCCCGCGCACCTGTTCGCTTTGCCACTCTCACGCCTTTTCCTATATATAGTAACTCCTATTCCGTTCACCAGGGCTCCGTCTCGCACATGCGAGACAGCCGCACTCCCTCTCCCACGCGCGTGTTCACACCCAGGCTCCCTCTTCCACACGTGTTCGCTCACCCATGTCTACACTTATGGGTGGCCAGAAGCCAGGGACGGGTGGCGCTTGGCGCCGGGGAGGGGGTCAGCCCGGCGGCCCTTCGTTCACCCACGCCAACCCCTCGCAGGCGCCGCGGTGGAGGCGGCCTTGTGCCGGGCGGTGCTGGCGCCGCTGAAGCCTGCCCTGTGGACGCGACTCCGCACGCTCCGGGCCCAGGAACTGCGCCGACTGCGGCAGCGACAAATAGCCCTACGGGCGGGGGCGGGACCTCTGGGTCTCCAGGAGGCGGGGCTTGAGGGGCAGAGCCCCGCCCCCATCCTGCGGAGTCGCATCCACGCGCGCCTGGCGCACCTCCACGCCGCCTGCGCCCCACGCCGTAAGGTGGCGCTGCTGCTGGCGGTGTGCAGTGACGTTTACGCGGGCCTGGCTCAGGGCGAGAACCAAGGTAAAGGAGGTTTACCCGCGTCCACCTGGATGTGCGGTGGCTTGAGGGTGGCGGGAGCCGGGTGGGAGGCGCCTGTGTGCACGTCGAGGGGAGAGGGGGGCACGCTCTAGCCGGAGGCGTCTACGCGGGCCTGGGGATCTGGTAAGAGGCGTTTGCATGCACAGCAAGGTGGAAGGGCAGCCAGCACCCGCGGTCCTGGGGATCGGAGGCAGGCGTCTGCACGTCCCCATCCACCTCAGAGCCTGTCCTCCCGCTCCGCCAGAGCCCCTGGGAGCCGACGCCTTCCTGCCCGCGCTGACCGAAGAACTGATCTGGAGTCCGCACATTGGGGAGACGCAGCTGGACGTGGAGTTTCTCATGGAGCTGTTGGATCCGGACGAGCTACGGGGAGAAGGTGAGCTCCCACCCCAGAAACGCCAGGACCCAACAGCCTCGCCCTGCAGCAGCGGGGAGGAGGCGGACAAACTACGGTGAGACCTCGGGCGACCAGGGTAGCCTGAGAGCTGCGCTGACCACCCCTTCCTGTCCCTAGCCGGGTACTACCTGACCACGTGGTTTGGGGCGCTGCACCACATCGCTCACTACCAGCCCGATGCGGGCTGCGCGCCCCAGGGGCTCAGCTCTGAGGCTCGCGCTTCCCTGCGCCAGTGGCACAGCAGGCGGACGCTGCACAGACAGGACAGACAGGGCCACGCCGAAGCCCAGGTGATCGTCCCTCCGGACTGCGGGCGGAGGGGAGCGCTGGACCCGTTACCTTTCTGACCCAGGCTCCCGTCCCTCCCCACAGGTCAGCCTGCCCTTTGAGGAACCATGGGCGAGAGACCCTGTGCCCAGAGACCAATGATGATGAGGGGTCTCAAACCCTCCTGCTCCGCGGGCAAGATTCCGGAGGCACCAGGACGCACCAGCTTCTGACCGCTGTTGGCTTAGGTGCAGGGAGGAGGGGGGTTCCCAGGAACAGACCCGCCTCTGGTTTTCCCCTCCCCGTGGAGGGCAGAATAATGTTCTCCCCAAGATGTCCGCTTCCGATGCCCCAGAATCTGTGACTATGTTACCTTACATGGTCAAAGGGACTTGACATATGTGACTAAATTAAGGATCCTGACATGGGGAGATTCGTCTAGATCATCCTGGTGGCCCACTAGAATCTCAGGAGTCCTTCTAAGAGGGAGGCAGGAGGGGCCCGGTCAGAGAAAGAGATGTGAGTTTGCAAGCAGAGGTCAGAGTGAGGTGGCCAGGAGCCAAAGCAGGCACCTTCTAGAAGCTGCAAAAGACAAGAAGCGGCTTTTCCCCTGGAATCTCCAAAGACTGGGCCTTTGATTTTAGGCTCCAAGAACTATTTTCAACTTCTGACCTTTAGAACTGCAAGATAATAAATTTGTGGGGTTTTCGACCTGCTAAGTTTGTGGTAATTTGTTACAGAAGCCACAGGAAGCAAACACACTCTCTTACCCCGTTCTTTATTTTCCGTAGAAATTACCACTTCCTAACATACCATTATATGTGCTTATTTAATGTGTTATGTGCCTAGTCTCCCTCCCCTTAGGTTGCCCAGCAGACATACAATGCAAGCTCTAAATGTAATTCTAAATATTCTAGTAGCTACATTCCAAGAAACTAAAAAGAAACAAGTGAAATGCATTTTAATAGCCCACCGGATTGAACCCAATATGCCCCAAATGTTATCACTTCAACGTCTCATCAACATCCAAAAATGAGGGGCACCTGGCCGGCTCCGTCGGTGGAGCGTATGACTCTTGATCTCAGGGTTGTGAGCGTGAGCTTGGGTGTAGAGATTACTTTAAAAAATTTTTTTAATCGTTTTAAAAAATCCAAAAGTTATTGCGCTATTTAACACTCTTTTTGCATGTGTGCAAAATATTCAAAATCCAAAATTTCAGCACATCTCAGGCAGGACCAGTCACATTCCGAGTCCTCAATAGCCACCTAGGGCTTGGAGCTACCATTTTGGACAGTGCGGCCTTAGAATGTCAGCTCCAGGAGGCTAGGGAGCCCTGTCCTGTGCGTAGCTATGCTCTCAGGGTCTAGCCAAGAGCCTGGCACCAGGACATGCTAAGTACATACTTGCTGAATGATTCCATGCCAAGGTTTCTGTGGTAGGCTGAAGGTGGCTACCCAAAAGATCGCCCTGTTCTAATCTCCAGGATCCACGAGCGTTACCTTATTTGGATAAGGGTCTTTGCAGATGTTATTAAATTAAGGATCTTAAAATGGGGAGACTATTCTGGATTATCTGGGGGAGGGCTCTAAATGCAATCACACATGTCCCTATAAAAGGAAGGCAGCGGGAGATTTGACACAAACAGGAGAAGATGATGTGAAGATGAGCAGAGAAAGATTTGAAGATGGCGGCCTCGAAGGCTGGAGAGTTGATCATCACAAGCCAAGGAAAACCTTCAGAGGCACACCTGGGTGGCGCAGTCAGACTGTTGGTTTCGGCTCAGGTCGTGATCTCAGGGTCATGAGATAGAGCCCTGCATCAGGCTCTGAGCTCAGTGTGGAGTCTGCTTGAGATTCTCTCTCCCTCTCCCTCTGCCCCTCCCGCTCATGTGCTCTCTCTCTCTCTCTCTCTCAAATAAAAATAAATAAATCTTAAAAAAAAAAAAAAAAGGCGGTCAGCCACCAGATGCTGGGAAAGGCGCAGACCCGATGCTCTCCCAGTGCCTCCAGAAGGAGGGGGCCCTGTCCACACCTTGATTTCACCCCCAGTGATACTGATTTCACACTTCTGGCCTCCAGGAGTGTAGGAGAAGATATTTCTGTCGTCTTAAGCTACTGAGTCTGTAGTCATTTGTCACAGTGGCCACGGGAAACTTAACAGTCACTCAGCACTTAATATAAACAAGAGAAAAATGGAGTAGAATTCATATCCAACCCAGTCTCACTCTTGCAACAAGGGACATGCATCTACTGATAGAGGAATTAACTAGAAAAGTAGGAAAATCCCCTCGATCCATTTCACGAAGAAATGTACTGCCATTACAGTTTTACAGTTTACATTTTACATTTCATAATGGTCAAAATTCTGTAATTTTAAACGTCATCTAAAAAATGTGCCAGAAAAAGTTTTTTGCAGTTGTTTTTTAAAAACCAAAAAGCTTAGGGCCGACTGGGTGGCTCAGTCGTTAAGCGTCTGCTTTTGGCTCAGGGCGTGATCTCGGAGTCCTGGGATCGAGCCCCTCATTGGGCTCCCTGCTCCACTGGGAACCTGCTTCTTCCTCTCCCACTCCCCCTGCTTGTGTTCCCTCTCTCGCTGGCTGTCTCTCTCTCTCTGTCAAATAAATAAATAAAATCTTAAAAAAAAAAAAAAAGCTTAAAATGGCTGCACCAGGCAGTGAAGCAGGAAGCAGGGATGGGGGGACTACAGGATGTGACCTCTGATCTTCTGTCCAGACAGAACTGAGTGGGGTAGCTGGAGCCCCGGAGACGTGAGAGGACCGTCCTCCTTTTCAAGAACCTTCAGGGAAGCAGGGCACCAAAAATCCCATTGTGTTTACTTATTATGCATTTTTTAAAAGATTTTACTTATTGGACAGAGAGAAAGAGAGAGAGAGCACGAGCAGGGGGAGCGGCAGGCAGAGGGAGAAGCAGGGTCCCCACTGAGCAGGGAGCCCAATGTGGGGCTCCACCCCTGGACCCCAGGATCGTGACCTGAGCCAAAAGTAGACGCTTAACCGACTGAGCCACCCAGGCGCTGTTATTTATTATCCATTTATGTATGTAGTTTTTATAATTGTGGTAAAAACCATATAATACCAAATTTACCCTCTTAACTATTTTTAGATGTTAACTGGTGTTATAATCGTGTTAACTATATTCCCATTGTTGTGTTATAATAGTGTGAACTATATACACGTCGTTGTGTAACACATTTCTGAAAGTCTTTGTCTTGTGAATCTGAAACTATGCCCATCAACCACAGCTCCCATTTCCCCTTCCCCAGCCCCTGGCAACCACCATTCTGCTTTCTGTTTCCATGGCTTTCATGATTCTAGACATCTCCATTAAGTGCAATCAGACAGTCTCCTGGTGAACTGGCCCATTTCACCAAGCAGTAGGTCCTCGGAGCGCGTGGGTTAAAGCCTCGACTGAGCCACTCAGGCGCCCCACGGTCTTTATATCCTGGATGGGTATGTCTTGTGGGCAGTCACGGCTCCTGGATTGCCTCATGATCAGATTCCAGTCCCGCGGTTGGGGGAAGTATATGCCGTGTAAGTGGACACGGTGTCCTCAGTATGTCCCATCGGGGCCCCGCGGTCGGCAATGCTCACTGTGCCCGTGGAGTTAAGGACTACGTTAGTTTGATCAAGGTGCCATAGGAAAGCACGGTTGGGGTGGTTACAGCACAGAAATTTGGTTTCTCACAGTTCTGGAGGTGGGAAAGTCCAAGATCAAGGCCTTGGCAGGTTTGGTTTCCTCTGAGGCTTCTCCCCGCGACCTGCAGATGGCCATTTTCTCCTTTTGTCTTCACATGGCCTTCCCTGTGTGCCCATCTGTGTCCTAGTCTCTTCTTTTTCGAGTTTTTATATATTTATTTACTTCTTTATTTATTAAATTGAAGTACAGTTGACACACACTGTTACATTAGTTCCCAATCTCCTCCTATAAGGACACCATTCATATTGTACTGGGCCACCCATATGACTTCATTCTAACTTAATCACCTCTTTTTTTTTTTTTAAGATTTTATTTATTTATTTGACAGAGCAAGAGAGAGAGCACAAGCAGGGGGAGCGGCAGACAGTGGGAGAGAGAGAAGCAGCAGACTCCCCGCTGAGCAGGGAGCCCGATGCGGGACTCAATCCCAAGACCCTGGGATCATGACCGGAGCCGAAGGCAGACGCTTCACCAACTGAGCCACCCAGGCACCCGTAGCTTAATCGCCTCTTTAAAGGCCCTTGCTCCAAACACAGTCACATTCTGGGGAACTGAGGGTTAGGATTTCAACATCTGAATTTGGAGGGGAGGGTCACACTTCTGCCCGTAAGGGGAAGTGAGTGCCCCATCTCTCCCCCTCTGAGTTGTGATGTCATCTGTGGGTGGGACCGGGGACCCTGTGAAGAACCTGTCCCCACCAGCCTTTCACCCAATGCTTGTAGCACCTCCTCTTGGTTCTTGCTGAGTCATTGGATTTATTCCAACGACTGTATTCTATTTATAACAGGTGATACTGGTTTTCCACCTCCTAGAGTGAAATGACATTTCCTGGTTTGTTTGTTTGTTTTTAAGATTATTTATTCATTTATTTGAGAGAGAGAGCACACGAGCAGGGAGGGAGGGGTTGGAGTCAGAGGGAGAGGGAAAAGCAGACTCGAGCCCAATGTGGGGCTCAATCCTAGGACCCTGAGACCATGACCTAAGCCGAAGGTGGGCACTTAACCTACTGAGCCACCCCAGGGCCCATGGCATTTCCTGTTTAAATAAATGTGTTGAATAAAAAAAAAATCTGAGTTGATTTCAAGAAAACTATCCAGTAGCTAAGTACATGGGTGATGTGTGGATATGTGGCAAAGTACGGGAAAGTGAAATGCAAAAGGTGGGCATTTGGGGTATTGCTGGTTGAGGACTATGGGGTCACATCCAGCATCTTGTTCACTCTGGAGCTCTGGGCTTTGTGCTGGATGCTTCCTCTTGCGGTCCCACTCCTATGGTGTCCCAAACTGGCCACAGCCTCTCCCCCAAACCTATACCTCCTCCTAGTACCCATTACAGGGGGCCCTCAGGATGCCCCCAGTCCCTAGACTACAGCCCTGAGCCCCATCCTGGACACCTCCCTCCCCCCTCCCACGCCCCCCCATCCTCCCATTCCATGGCCCCATCCTGGTCCAGCCCAGCCTCCACTGCCTCCTGGCTTCCCATCCAGGGGATCCCCTCCAATCCCCGCCCACATGGTAGCCAAAAGGAAATTTTATTTTATTTTTTTATGTTATGTTGTGTTATGTTATTTATGTTATGTTATTTTTAAGATTTTAAGTAATCTCTACACCCAACATGGGGCTCGAACTCACAACCCTGACATCAAGAGTCACATGCTCTTCTGACTGAGCCAGCTAGGCGTCCCACATTTTTCATTTTTATGTAGTCCAATGTAGCTTTTCTTTAGTTGTTTGTTCTTTTGGTGTCATATGCAAGAAATCATTGCCAAATCTATGTCATGCAGCTTGTCCCCTATGTTTTCTTCTAAGGGTCTTATAGTTTGACTTCTTACAGTTAGGTCTTTGATTCATTTTAGGTTCATTTTTGTATATGGTGTTGGATGAGGGTCCTACTTGACTCCTTTGCATACAGATATCCATTCAGTTTTCCCAGCACCATCTGTTTAAAAGACGGTCCTTTTCCCATTGAATGAGCTGGGCACCCCTGTCAAAAATCATTTGAGGAGCACCTGGGTGGCTCAGCCGTTAAGTGTCTGCCTTCGGCTCAGGTCACGATCCCAGGGTCCTGGGATCGAGCCCCTCATCGAGCTCCCTGCTCAGCGGGAGCCTGCTTCTCCCTCTCCCACTCCCCCTGCTTGTGTCCCCTCTCTCACTGTCTCTCTCTGTCAAATAAATAAATAAAATCTTTTTTAAAAAATCATTTGACCTCATATGCCAGGGTTTATTTTTAGAATTTGTGTTTTTAACAAGTTGCTGCTGAGAACCATTAAGATATATATATATATAGTATCAGATTAAAAATAAAACAGGAAGAGATTATACTTTTTCAGAAGTCACAGAGAGGGTGACACCCGAGCAAAACCTTGTCAGAGGCAAGAGTCACAGGCTCGAGAGGCAGAGGCACCCACCTGGGGAGGATGTTCCAGGCAGAGAAAAGCCGGGCAAAGGCCCTGCGGTGGTGCGTGCACGACAGGCGCCAGGAACAGTGAGGAGGAAGGAATTCTTGAGATGTCTGCGGTGCAACAAGGTGGTTTTAGAAAAGCACGGGGACGGGACCCGTGGGCAGAAAGAGCTGCATTGGGTCTTGAGAAGTGGCCCGTTATATCCTTTCAAGTTGGGAGGGGGTTAGGGATAGCACAGACCTCCAAGGTATTTTGGAAATTAGGTTTCCAGGACTCTGAGGGGGCTAGTTATTGTTAGGAAAAGGTCATTTATTACTGACTAATAAAAACTCACTCATGAGACCCTTCAGATGTATATCGGTGGGTCATATGCTTGCAGGATGATTGCTAACATATCTTGAGGGGTAAAGATTAAGGAAGTTTCCAAAGGAATTTTTATATGTTAAAGGAGACTTAAAAAAAAAAAAAAGAGGGGCGTCTGGGTGGCTCAGTTGGTGAAGCGTCTGCCTTCAGCTCAGGTCATGATCTCCGGGTCCTGGGATTGAGACACCCGGGCTCCTTGCTCAGCAGGGAGCCTGCTTCTCCCTTTCCTTCCTGCTCGTGGTCTCTCTCTCTCTCTCAAATAATTAAATAAAATCTTTACAAAGAGAGAGAGAGACTTATAGGATCCTGGGAGATTGGGATAATGTAAACTAAGGTTGCCTTTTGCCCTAGTGAAATATTAACATCGAGGCAGCCGAGCTCCTAGAGGAATCTCACTCTGCCTGTTTCAAGGACTTGTCAGTGGGCTGTAAGTAGTAAGGAAATTTAATTTTTTTTTCTTTTGCCTTGTTTCCCACATCAATAATGAGCCACCATATCACACCCATTAAGCAACACTGTGTGTTTTGCCCATACAGTCTCTGGCTGCCTCAACATGATAATAGCTAATGCTTCCTGGCTTGCATGCCTGTTTTTAGGAGGTCGTCAATAGGATGTGACTGCAGGTTGACCCACGAGCCGGACTCAGGCAATCAGGGCTCCTCACTCCCTCCCCGGACCGTGGAATGTACTTCTGCCCCGTTCCCACAGTGGGAGCTGTTCCAAGGACAGAGCCTTGCCAGAGCAAGGTGTTGCTGAGACCATCTGGCTGGTATAGGACACGGAGCCCAGTTAAGGCCTTTATATAAACTTTAAGATTCTGGTGGGTGGGTGGGGAGACCTGCTCATCTTGTGGCGTCCAGGACAAGCCTTGTAAGTGCGTTCCTTGCTTATTAAACCTACCACCTGCCAATCTGGAGCCGTCTGCCTCTTTCTTTGGTCTCGCCTTGTCCTCTGTGGACGGGGCCGGTTCGCAAACCAACAATTAACGAATCAGCCAGGAGACCGAAGAAATGGGCCTTGGGAAAGGGACACTGCAGGGAAACTCTCCAGCTGGCCATCAACCTATACGTGGGGAGGGGTGGCCCCACGCGTTGGATGCTCGTGGACCACCGCAGGAGGCTGGGGACGCCCCCCAAAATGCAGGCCATTGGGGCACCTGAGGAACTGCGCAGGGGGAAAGCGCGGGGGGGGGGGGGCTGGCCTCTACTGCGGGCAGTTCGGCTGCCCTCCACCCCCACCCCAGGCTGAAGCTTGCCCTAGAGACTTGGAAGAAGAGCTGAATTCAGGAAAGGGACATGTGGTTGTCCATTACTCTGCTAGCTTCAGGGCTCACAGCACAGTGGGGGCACAAAATAGTAAGTTGCGGACCTTAGCGTGCCATTTTGCAAAGCTGGGAGGGTGCAAACTGCCCCAGATTAAGGCGCACGCGTGTGTACAAAGCCTGATTAGGACGCTAAGAGGTACAGTCGCTGGGAGAGCGACGAGGGCATCCTGGTGCGCGGACCCTGTGCCCCACGCTGTTAGAGCCTGAATACAAACGAAAAATTTAAATAGCGATCACCCTAGACTGCTGATAATGGAGAAATATGTTCCAAAACTCTGAGGAGGAAACTCGCATTCTCTCTGTCCCTTGAAAATGTAAACCTTATCATGTCTTTGAAATAAAAACACCGCCCACGATTGCCTGAGACTAAGGGGAGAAAGGGAGACAAAGAGGCTTTTCAAAATACAGACTGCTGGAGATGCTTGACTGGCTTGACTGGTGGGGCATGCGACTCTTGATCTCGGGGTTAGAGGTTCAGGCCCCACCTTGAGTGTCAAGATTACTTAAAAATAAATTCTTAGGGACGTCTGGGTGGCTCAGTCGGTTAAGCGTCTGCCTTCGGCTCTGGTCATGATCCCAGGGTCCTGGGATCGAGTCCCGCTTCCGGCTCCTTGCTCAGCGGGGAGCCTGCTTCTCCCTCTGCCTCTGCTGCTCCCCCTGCTTGTGCTCTCTCTCTCTCAAATAAATAAAACCTTAAAAATAAATAAAATAAATAAAATAAAATAAAATAAAATAAAATAAAATAAAATAAAATAAAATACAGACTGCTGTGGGAGCTCCCTGGCCAACAGTCTAGTTCACAGCCTCCAGAAGCTGGCTGGTCAGGGGCTAAAGCTCTGGCATCTCCGTGTCTGTCTGTATGTTTACGCACAACTGCAGATGTGTGTTATGTACCTGTGATGTGTTTCCACCTCCAGGGGGCAGTGCCAAAATCAATTTGTAAAAGAGCTCTATTTAATTGGCTTAAAGAAAAATCAGCTCGAATATCAATAGTGTATTGACGCCAAAGTAAACTGTCCTTTCTCTCTCATCTGCTAAAAGGACAGTTTGCTTGGACCACGGGTCTGTTGAAAGACTCTTCTTGACGTAGGTAATCTGCCTAGAAAACAGGTTGGATTTTATCAAAATAATCTCCTACGCTCCCTGTTGTCTTTACCAGGTCTTTGATTACTTAAGAAAACTGATTCTTCTCTATTAAAAGAGCCAGGTGTTTTTACAACTGTGTGACTGACTGTATTTGCCTGTGAAGTCTTTCATTGTCCCTCTGGTTAAATGAGTAACTAAAGATCCTTTCTCAGTGACCTATGATCCTATTTAATCAAGTGTTTTAAAACCTTTTGATATTTTTGACGAACTTCCCCCAAATCATATCTACATCAAGGCTTGTTAACCTCAAAGTCACTAACTCTGGCATTTTCCAGAGAAAATATCAAAAGGTGTGCTCTCTCTCTTTACAGAAGAGAGGTTTTAAGCTAATTAGGTTTATTTTATGTTTTAAATTACAGAGGAGGGGCACCTGGCTGGCTCCATCGGTCGACCACGTGACTCTTGATCTTGGGGTTGTGGTGAAGAGATTACTTAAAAATAAAATCTTTAGGTGCATTTGGGTGGTGCAGTCGGTTAAGCGTCTGACTCTTGATTTTGGCTCAGGTCGTGATCTCGGGGTTGTGGGTTCGAGCCCCGCATTGAGCTCCCTGCTCAGGTGGGGAGTCTGCTTCTCCCTCTCCCTCTGCCCCTCCCCCTGCTTGTGCTCTCTCTCCCGCCAAATAAATAAATAAGATCTTTAAAAAAACAGGGGCGCCTGGGTGGTGCAGTCGTTAAGCGTCTGCCTCCGGCTCAGGGCGTGATCCCAGCGTTCTGGGATCGAGCCCCGCATCAGGCTCCTCTGCTGGGAGCCTGCTTCTTCCTCTCCCGCTCCCCCTGCTTGTGTTCCCTCTCTCGCTGGCTGTCTCTGTCAAATAAATAAATAAATAAATAAATAAATATCTTTTTAAAAATAATAAAAAATAAAATAAAATGTATGTCACAGAAATCACCAAATTTCCTTGTCAAATGCATGATGATAACTCTCACCAGCTCTTTAACAATGGCTATTTTAAAGTCTTTTATCATTTATAGTTCCTGTTCTGCTGGGATGCTTTTGCGAAAGTGTTCCTGCAAAAATACTTCGTTTTCAAGGACATTCTTTGGAAAGACTCTGCCAAGTACTGGGGTTTTGTTGTTGTTTGTTTGTTTTTTTTAGGTGGGTTCCACATGGAGCAACATAGGACGTGAACTCACAACCCTGAGATCAAAACCTGAGCTGAGATTTTAACCGACTGAGCCACCCAGGCGCCCCCAGCAGGTGCAGGTTTCTGATAACTATAATCAATTTGCCTGCATGTGGAAGGGCCAACAATGGACCTTTCCAGTGCCTCCCCACAGCTCCCCGCATAGCCCCAAAATATGTCATGGGATGGTAGCCAGAGATCTGTCCCTGTTCTCCTCCTCATCAGGAAAATGGGCCCATGACACTGATGACACAATGTTAACACATAAAGACTGGCCTCTGCTGCAGGACTCTGTATAGAGTACGCTGGAACATCTGCAAGGGAGAGGACGCATGGCGAACCCACAGAAAATTCAAGGCCCAGGTGCCACTGAAACGTTTTTGGGCGTCGTTTGGTTGCACAAGCTGTGATTATGGAGACGCAAGCCTATCTAACTCGTATGGGGTTTTTGGAGGAATTTATTCCCCCTCCCCACCCCCATCCCAACACAGTGCCTCCGTCCCTTGTTCCACCTGGTAAAGAAAGGGCACGTGGGGACCGGGGATCAGAGCAGCAGGCCACCTTTGAGAAGTCAAAAATGCTGGCGGGGCAGATGAAAGCTTGGACACTTCCTAAATCGGGCTGCCACTTGCATTAGATGTGTCTATGACGCCAGAAGGTGTGGACTGGGCACTTTGCAAAGACAACGGAAGGAGACGGTACCCTCAGGATTTGGGTCCTAGCTCTGGAAGGGGGCGGACAGCCGATATAGCCGCACACAGCAACAGCAACAGCTCCTCGTTATGTGCACAGCGCTGCTCTGAGCAGAGCCTCTCGCGAAGGAATGGTCTGTCCTGGTCAAGAACTTCCCGTCCTGCTGAGGGGAAAGCTGAGAATATGTCCCATCGCCCCACCTCTGCCGTAACTCAGACTCCCACTTTGGCTAAGGGGCATGCCTATTTGCCGCAGAGAAGCACTCTGCCCACCACCCCACCGTTTCTAGAAAGGCAGGTGCCACCAGGGCCCCTAGAGTATGTCGAGCCTCCAAATGTGCCCACCCCTGTTCCCGCGGTGGCCCCTGTGGCCCGCACAGAGGGAGTGGGGAAATTCCCACTGGTGCCTAGAAACCAGAGCAAACTGCAGGAGCCCGTGGGCTGAACTCGGAGTGGTCTGGCTGGTGATCACCCATGAACCCCGACTGCTCCCCCTTTACACGGACCGTTGGGCTGTTCTCAAGGGATGAGCCCTATGGCTCGGACAAAGGGGAGCCGAGGGGGGGTGATCATGAGTAAGTCAGAAAAGCTGAGTACCGCGTACAGATACCCTCATGGACTAAACAGTGATCGGGAGTCACATTTCGAAGGTCACGATACACAAGACAGAGCAAAAGAACAGGACATTGAATGGAGGTGCCATCTCCCTTACACCCTGCAAGCAGCAGGGTTAGCGGAAAGGAAAAGTGGAATATTCAAACAGCAGATTAGACTACTATCAGGTAAAGCCGCTCTGGCTGGGTGGACTGAAGTACCCTCCCGGGCTTGAATACATTTGCTTTTTTTTGTTTGTTTGTTTGAGAGAGAGACAGCATGAGCAGAGAGAAGGGCAGAGGAAGAGGGAGAGAGAGAATCTCAAACACGCTCCATGCCCAGCTCAGAGCCTGATGCAGGGCTCGACCCCAGGACCCTAAGACCATGGAATCAAGAGTTGGACGCTTAACTGACTGAGCCACCCAGGCGCCCCCTGCACGTGAATGATCGCCCAGGGGGACTTGTTGCACCGTATGCCAGACTGGACACCCCTGCGGAGACACCCGACACCAGAAGGGCACGGAAGGCACTGGAAGCAGCCACTGCCCCAATTCTCACTGCGGATCAACATGCTTTGCTACTGAGAACCCCAAGCCCCATCACACCTGAGACAGGCGTTATCTACTGGCATCTGCAGTGACTCATCCCACCAGGATGGGGAGTTACTTTGCACCCGTGAGCGAGGGGCAACTAGTCCATCCCCGCTGGGTCCCGTGGTCCTGCTACGAGCTGGACTCGTTGAAAGGCATCATCCCTGGAACGGAACACACACCATTCCCTGAGAGAGGGGTAAAAGCGGGGGGGGGGGGCGGNCCTGGACTGGCGTGCCCAGCCCCCAGCCCCCAGTCCATCTCCTCCCACCTGACGGTGCCGCCTCCCCCGGCCAACACTAGGGTGTATACAGCCAGGTCGAGTTCCTAAAACTGCCAGTCTCCCTCTTCTCCAGGCCACGTGGGCACATTCTTGCCACGGGCACCATCGCTGGGCTCTAGCTTTGTTCTCCTGTTGGCCGGGAGGACATAAGGGCACACACCGAAGCCCTTACTCAAGTCACCCAGCAAGACTTGAATGACAGTCACCGAAGCCTGTCTTTATGCCACACTAAACTCTCTCTAATGAGGAAAGCTGTCCCCCCCAACAGAATGGCTTTGGACATTATCAGTACTTTGCAAGGACACACCTGGGTCGTTACTCAAACACAAGGTCACGTGCTCCCGCCTGATAAGGCAGCTCCCGCATCATCTTTATTAGATCGTATGGGGACACATGTGAACACTTTGAGCAACCGCCCCCCACGCCCAGCCTAGGGGACTTCGGATCATGGAACTCTTGGTGGAAAAACTGTGGGTTATTTTAGGAATCATTGTCTTCCATCTGTTTTCTGTTCCACGTGCCCATATCTATGTGCCTCCCAAGAGCCCCCAACGAGCCACCCCCATGCCAGTGGAACTCCATGCTGGCTGCCCGGGCACGTCGTGCAAGGCAGTGTGTGACAGATTGTAAGAGTGGGCCACGAGGGGTGGAGTATTGGGAGAGGTCATCCAGAGGACATGACCGCCGGTTGACCCACAAGCTGGACTCAGGCAATCAGGGCTCCTCCCTTCCTCCTCCGTCTGCCCACCGTTGCCTCAGTGGGAGCTGTTCCAAGGACGTTGCCTTGCCAGAGCAAGGTGTTGCTGGGACCATCTGCCTCTATAATCTTTAAGATTCTGGTGGGTGGGTGGGGAGACCTACTCATCTTGCGGCGTCCAAGACAAGCCTTGTTAAGAGCGTTCCTTGCTTATTAAACCTGCCACCTACCAATCTGGAGCCCTCGGCCTCTTTGGTCTCCCTTTGTCCTCTGTGGACGGCGGCGGGGGGGGGGGGGGGGGGCAGTTTGCGAATCAACAATGCCACAATCTTAGGCAGGCAAGATCGCATGATCCACAGGGCAAGTCTCAGAGTGAAGAGGCCTTGCCCAAGGCCACACGGCTAGGAAAGCGGAGAGTCAGGATTTGGACCCAGACCACCCGTCTCTTGAGCACCTGTGTGCTCCGAACCTCTAAACCGTATCACCCCAGCTGAGAGAGGATCGAAGTCAAACATCAGCTCCCCGAGGATGGGATTTTTGTGTGCCTTGGTCACAGCTGAATTCCCAGTGCCTAGAACGGGGCCTGGCACAGAGTAGTGCCCAATAAATACTTGTTAAATGAAAGAGTGAACAAACTAAAATAGAGATTCAATTTTCAACTAGTTGTTTTAATTATTATTATTATTATTATTATTATTATTATTAAATAAGTGACATATGATACAACTACTTTGGAAAAAGCTTGGCAGTTTCTTTAAAAGAATTTTTTTAAAGATTGATTTATTTCAGGGAGAGAGAGAGAACACTAGCTGGGGGGATGTAGGGGAGGAGGAACAGAGGGAGGGAGAGAGAAACCCAAGCAGACTCCATACTGAGCACTGAGCACAGAGCCCAACGTGGGGTTCGATCTCACAACCCATGAGACCACAACCCGAGCTGAAACCAGGAGTTGGGCGCCCAACCGGCTGGGCCACCCAGGTACCCCTTTAATTTTTTTTAATTTAAGTGATCTCTACACCCAACATGGGGTTCAAACTCACGACCCCAAGATCAAGAGTCACATGCTCTACTAACTGAGCCAGCCAGGTTCTCCGAGCTTGACAACTTTTTAAAAATTTAAATATAGGGGGACCTTGGGTGGCTCAGTCGGTTAAGCGTCTGACTCTTGATTTCCGCTCAGGTCATGATCTCAGTGTCGTGGGATTGAGCGAGCATCGGGCTCCCCACTCAGTGGGGCGTCTGCTTGCCTCTCTGTCCCTCTGACCCTCCCCATACTCTCTCTCTCAAATAAATAAATAAATCTTTATTTTTTTTTTAAAGATTTTATTTATTTATACGACAGAGATAGAGACAGCCAGCGAGGAGGGAACACAAGCAGGGGGAGTGGGAGAGGAAGAAACAGGCTCATAGCAGAGGAGCCTGATGTGGGGCTCGATCCCATAACGCCAGGATCACGCCCTGAGCCGAAGGCAGACGCTCAACCGCTGTGCCACCCAGGCGCCCCTAAATCTTTATTTTTTAAAAAGATTTTATTTATTTATTTGACAGAGAGAGACAGCCAGCGAGAGAGGGAACACAAGCAGGGGGAGTGGGAGAGGAAGAAGCCGGCTCCCAGCAGAGGAGGGAGCCTGACGTGGGGCTCGATCCCAGGACCCTGGGATCACGCCCTGAGCCGAAGGCAGACGCTTAACAACTGAGCCAACCAGGCGCCCCAATAAAGAAATCTTTAAAATAAATGTTAAATACATACCTACCATATATGATTCAAGCGCCCCACTCCTGGTAGTATACAGTAGAGAAACGAAAGCGTATGTTCACACAAAGACTTGCATACCAGTGTTCACAGTACTTCTATCCGTAATTGCCAAAAACTGGAGAGAAGGCAAATGTCCACCAACAGGTGACTCGATAAACCAATCGTGGCGACTTGATAAATTGTCCCCTGCAATGGCCTAGTTCAACACGCATGAAGTGCAAAACCATGATGCTGAGTGAAAAAAGCCAGACACGAGAATCCACCCTCTATCATTTCATTCTGGAAAATGCAATAGTGACAGGAAGCAAGTGGATGGGTGGCTGTGCGGAGGGGCGAGGGACGGAGGGTTGAATGAAGAAATTCAGCAATGATGGCTATGTTCACTCTCACTGCCACGATCTCGGTTGCCGGTTGCGGTGGTGGCCCTCCCAGGTTTACGTAAGCCAACATTCCTCAACTTGTATACTTTCTTTATGTCATTTGTACCTCAACAGAGCTGGGGGGAGAGGGTGTCCCCGCTGCGGGAGACTTTTCCCTCTACTGGACTGGCTGAACACACGGGCCCCTGAGGGCATCCGAACTTACATTCTCAAGCTCAAAAGACCGTGAAGCTATTTCCGCTTAGAGCCCTGGAGAGGCTTTAAAAAGAAAAGAAAGGGACCTATTTTTGCGCTCAGGCCTGTCACTTTTCTCTCCTGAGACCCCGAGCCCACAGGGGATCAATTTCTTTTCTTTTTTTTTTTTTAAGATTTTATTTATTTATTTGACAGAGATAGAGACAGCCAGCGAGAGAGGGAACACAAGCAGGGGAGTGGGAGAGGAAGAAGCAGGCTCATAGCGGAGGAGCCTGATGTGGGGCTCGATCCCATAACTCCGGGATCACGCCCTGAGCCGAAGGCAGACGCTTAACCCGCTGTGCCACCCAGGCGCCCCAGGGGATCAATTTCTTGAATGGGGGAAGAGAGAAATGAGAATACGCATGGGGGGAAAGGAAGCACAGCAGGTGGAAACACGGCTGGCTCCCCCGCCCCCACCCCAGGCACAAGGACAATGAGGGAGGAGGGTGGACATGGTGAGAAGGTGGCTGCGGTTCTCTCTGGAAGCAAGAAGGACGTCACTGCTGAGAGTGAGGATGGGGACGCTCTTGGAGGGTTGAAGGGAAGGTCTGGTATGTCATCTGGCAGAATGAAGGGAGCAGGGACACCCGCAGAGGTGCTGAGGAATTTGGAGGAAATTGTTGGAGTGGAGGTTTTGGAGGGAATGAACTGGAAAGGCGGGATACGAGGGGCGGTGAGTGAGACGCTTGAAGCTGAGCTTCTAAGAGGCTGTGGTTACTGAGACAAGGTGTAGCTGTGCCCATGGGAAGGAGCGGCTTTGAGGAGGACAAGTTCACTGGAGAAGAGGAGGTCTGGGGACCTAGAGGATGGCCCGAGGGTTGCCCACCTGCGTATGGCAATCACTGGGGATGATGAGAGGAGGCACGAGAGACAGGGAGCCAGGAGCTAAAGTCCTGGAGGAATGAGCAGTGGTGATCGTCAACTGATGGATGCAAATGTGCTCTGTCCATGCAGCAGAATATTATTTGGCCACAAAAAGGGATGAAGGACCTCCCATAACCTGGGTGAGCCCTGAACACAACTGGTCACGTGTTTTATGATTCCACTGATCTGAAATGCCCAGAATGGGCAAATCCATAGAGACTGAAAGTAGCTTAAGGGCTGCTGCTGGTTGAAGGCAGGTGATTGCTAACAGACATGGAGTTTCTTTTGGAGGTGATGAGAAAGTTCTGTAATTGGACAGTGGTGACCGTCACACAACCTTGTCAATAAAAACCACTAAGTCGTACACTTTAAAAGTGCAAATATATCTCGATAAAGTGTTACTTTAAAAAAAATCTGGGGGCACCTGGGTGGTTCAGTTGGTTAAGTGTTTGCCTTCAGCTCAGGTCATAATCCCAGGGTTCCAAGATCGAGCCCCGGTTTGGCTCCCTGATCTGCTTCTCCCTCTCTTCCTGCCCCTTCCCCCAGCTCGTGTTCTCTCGCTCACTCTCTTGCGCATGCATGCTCTATCTCAGACAAATAAATATTTTTTAAAAAATAAAAATTATTGACGTCTGGGTGGCTCAGTCAGTTAAGTGCCTGCCTTTGGCTCTGGTCATGATCCCAGGGTCCTGGGATTGAGTCCCTGTCCGGCTCCTATCTCAGTGGGGAGTCTGCTTCTCCCTCTGCCTGCCGCTTCCCCTGCTTGTGTGCACTCTCTCTCTCCCTCTCTCTGACAAATAAATAAAATATTTAATAAAAAATTAAAATTTAAACAATTTAAAAATCTGATCTTGTCATTTTTTTTTTCATTCTTGACCAAAACACTTTCATTTACAATTTTGTTTTGTTTTGTTTTGTTTTGTTTTAAATAGGCTCCACACTGGGTGTGGAGGGCTTGAACTCACAACCTTGAGATTAAGACCTGAACTGCCATCAAGAGTCGGATGCCTAACTGACTGAGCCACCCAGGCGCCCCTCATTTACAACTTTAGTGCAAATATGACGTTCGTAATTTCTTGAAATTCTCACCTGGCTCTTGGGTAGAGCTGAGTACACACTTTCAGTCTTCATCATCAGGAAGGATACCTAATTCTGCAGGGATCTATTGGAAAGGACCTGGATATGGAAAGGCCCCAGCACAGCCTCTGAGTCCTACCCAAGGCACCAGAGAATCCAGAACCACATAGATGCACTGAAGACCATGGCCAGGATCCCCTGGTATCTGGTCAGCTAGGGAAACTGCCCAGGGCTCCACACGCATCCCACTGCTGGCATGTCGGACTCCGCTTCCTCCAGCCACCCATGCACTGTGTCCTCCAAACAAGTGACCTCCAACGTGAACCAAATGCACCGGCCACCTCAGGGTCAGCATGCCAACCCTCTGTCACTCTGGGGTTTATACCCTCTCATGGTTCCTTTTTCAGGCCAAAGTCCTCATCCCCACTGTATCCCACTACATGCCACACACCTGCCCCCATCACCTCTCTGAACTGTCTCCTCTCACACACGCCACCATTTGTTCCATCCAGTCACACTTCAGGGCTTTCCCATTTGCTGTTCCCTCTGCCTGGAATATTTTTTATCCCCACAATTCCAATGGCATGTGAACACACACACACGCACACACACACACAGAGGACTCACTTTCAGTAAGGTAAATATAAAGTAAATGTAAATTAAAACCAGTTTTTATCACTTAGATTGTTAAGAAAATGCAAATGTAAGAGAAATTTTGCAGTGTTTTTGAGATAGTGGGGGAATAGGTATTTTTATATAGTAATGATGGGAACTCAAAATTGTTAATGGAGGGTAATTTGGTGAAATCTTACAAAAAGTAAAATGTACTGACTGGTAACTATTTTATCCACAACAACAAAAAGATACCTAAAAACCCTATCTGTTTGGGAGAAATTAGAATGGAAATTACAAAATATTTAAAACTGTTGGATGCAGCTAAATCAGCATTGAAGAGGGGAAGTCATAACCTCAAATGCTTATATTGGGAAGGAAGAAACGCTTTGAGTTGATGAGTTTTCTCAATTGAAGACGTTTTGAAAAAGAACAGCAGGAAAAAAAAACCCAAAAAGAAGGAAATAATAAACATAATAATGTTTATTATTTAATAATTAATGCAATAAAATGTACATTCTCTTTGAAACACCAGGGGCACCTAGGATTTTATTTTTAAGTAATCTCCACACCCAACATGCGGCTTGAATTTACATTCCCCGAGATGCTCTATGAACTGAGCCAGCGAGGTGCCCCTTAATATATTTTTAAAAGATTTTATTTATTAGCAAGAGAGAACACTCGCATGAGAGAGAGAGAGAGAAGAGCGAGCGCATATGAGCAGGGGAGGGGCAGAGGGAGAAGCAGACTCCCAGCTGAATAGGGAGCACTCAGGGCTGTGGGGCTCAATACCAGGACCCTGGATCATGACCTGAGCCAAAGTCAGATGCTTAACCGACTGAGCCACCCAGGCGCCCTGTCCTTTAATATAATATTTTTTAGTTAAAAGAAATTTTAGGGGTGTCTAAGCAGCTCAGTTGGTTAAGCCTCTGACTCTTGATTTCGGCTCAGGTCATGATCTACCGGTCATGAGATCAAGCCCTGTGTCAGGCTCCATGCTCAGTGGAGTCAGCTTGTCCCTCTCCCTCTGTTCCTCCTGCTCCCTCCCCTCTCTCTCTCTCCCTCTCAAATAAATAAATAAATAAAATATTTTTAAAAAAGAAAAGAAATGTTACCATTAAAAAAAAGGGATACTGGGGGCGCCTGGGTGGCACAGCGGTTAAGCGTCTGCCTTCGGCTCAGGGCGTGATCCCGGTGTTGTGGGATCGAGCCCCACATCAGGCTCCTCCACTATGAGCCTGCTTCTTCCTCTCCCACTCCCCCTGCTTGTGTTCCCTCTCTCACTGGCTGTCTCTAACTCTGTCGAATAAATAAATAAAAAATCTTAAAAAAAAAAAAAGGCAGGTGCCATTACCATACTCCTATGGGATGAGGAAAAAAGAGGCCCCAAAAGGCTAACTCACTTTCCAAGACCACAGAGCTGGTAAGCGCAGGCTCCCTACTTGAACTCTGCAGTCTGGCCCCAGAGCCTGCGCCCTTACCCTGCACTGCATATTGCAGCCCCCATAACCACAACAGGTACTGCAGTGCGGTGCTGACACGTCTTTAGCGGCAGACCAATCCCATTCTGGCCACTTACAAGCTGGGGGATCCTGGATTAGCCGCTTGAGTCCCCTGAGCCCATTTCCCCATCTGTACAATGTGCACCCCAACATTAACCTCGACTAACACAACACTTGGCTGACCAGGAGGAATGAGGCGTGACTGCCAAACAACTGCGTGACTTTCCGAGATGGAAAGAGGGCGGTGGAATGAGGGGTTGGGGTGTTTGGGGAAAAGGGACGCGGAGCCCTAACGCAACGGTGCATCAGTCTTTCCATTCCTTTCTGGCATTGTTTCCTCCATTCAACCGCCGAGCAACTCTCGATCTCTCCCCCCACCTCACCCCACCCCCTATTTTTTTTCCAGGCTGAAAAGAGGTCGTGGTCCCTTTAAGGCCCGCCCCTCCCTCCCCCAAAACTTCCCAGTGTCTGCTCTCTTTTCGATCCCGGACGGCCGGCCAGGCTCGCCGCCGAGCTGGTAGGGGCTGGGGGCGAAGGGTCGGGGAGGGGTGCGCGGGGTGGGTGGGAGGCACCGCCTGCCGCCCGAGCGCAAGGGGTGGGGGAGGGGCGAAAGCCGCGAGCGCGGCGGTGCAGATAACGCGACTGCCGGGCCGCCCGCCGTGGGTGCGAGGGGGCGGGCGAGCGACCCTGAACGCGCCGCGCCGAAGACCGTTCCGCGGCGTCCCGGCAGCGCGCGTCGGCGCGAGGGGCGTACGGGCCGGGCGCGGGGGCGGGGAGGGGAGGGGCCCCTCTCCCCCCTCCCCCCACCGCATTCCTCTGACGTCGGGACCTCGCGACCCCGCCCTTCAGTGGGACCCGCCCCGCCTCCTTCCGTCGCACGGATCACGTGTCGAAGGCACTGCGCCGCCCCCCATCTGTGTTCCGCCTGCCTTTTCGGATCTTCCCAGCGTGACCGCGAACTGATTTAGATTCCCGTCAGCCCGCTTCCAACTTTCTTATCTCCCCAAATCTGCGAACCCACCAGTCCTGTCCCACTGTCTTAGCGCCACTGACCCCATTTCAAACTTAGTTTCCACGAGGGATCCTATTTCGGGAACCCCCTTTGAAGATTCCGAAGCATCTTTGGGGGAGTCGCCCCTATTTCTCACGACTCTGTCCTAAGTGCAGTGTCTCCCCTCCCATCTCCAAGAGGCAGCCCCGTAACGCGGGATCCTGGTTCAGCCCCCGGCCCCGCTCCTAGGTTCCGGCTGTTGGGCGTCGTTGGACCCTAGAGACTGAGGGAGGGCGTTATCTTCAGGGTCTACCTACCCCGTCCCCAGGGAAGGCAGGCCCGGCGGACAGAACAGCAGGACTCCCCTTTGCAGAGCGCGAGCGCTGTGCCGGGTGCTGTGCCTGGTGCTTGGTAGGGGGCCAGCCTCGTTAAGGCTGAGGGAGGGACCACCGCTCCCTTACCCACACAGGACTTCCCCGCCGGAAAAGAGACAGTCACGAGACTGTGACGAGCCGCAGAGATCAGGGCTGTCGCGTGAATACCACACGGCAGGCTAGGGTCGGGACTGGTTGGGACAAGGAAGGCTTTTCAGAGTGGAGACTGCTGGGCGGACAAGAGGACTGATTCCTCCGGCAGGAGGGGTGATGGACAAAGGATTCTAGATGGAAGGGCGGGCAGAGGTCGAGAAGTGCATGAAAGGTCCTTCCCTTTGTGCAAACTGAAAGGCGCTCTTATGGCTGCATTTAGAGGTGGAGCGGAGCGGTGAAAGGACGCCGGCGAACTTGACAGGGTCCGAAGACCCTCGGCAGCGGCAAATAGTTTTCTACTGAAAGGGCTGAGTTTGGGTTATTAAAATTGCTCCGGCGTTGTGGGTGTTCGAGGTGGAAAAGAATACGTTATAGCGGTGGGGACAGAGCCGCACTGGCAGCTGCCCCTCTGCCTCGCTATAACACCCCCCCAGCACCACACACAGCATGTCAATAAAGACTTCGGGTTCGCCAGGCTTCCGCTGGTTTAGAGGGTCGCCCCGCCTCCAGAGACGCCTGAAAGCCTATTTGCGCTTGCGCTCTCGCCTCGGATCCCTTCCTAGACTGCACCAAAAGAACGCCTGCCGGCTTAGGGCGGGCTTTCCTTTTTCACCCAATCAGAGACGACCGGTGGTCCTACGACCCTTTCCACTCTTCATTGACTAATCGGGTAGAGACGCAGAAGATGGGCATCTGCAGTAACCACTGGAGAGAGGCAAAAGGGAGGGGGTTTCCTTTTCTCCTTGCGGAGTGGCGCGAGAAGGTAGTCGTTTTGACTGAACACTAAGAATTTTCGGTTTGATGGATTAGTGAGGAAGCCAATGAAAGTGGGAAGAAGGCGGGGCTTTTCGGGGCGAGTGGGGAGCGTCGTTCCTATCAGGTGCCCCAAGGAAGGCTAGGCCGTGCCAGAAATCCGACCTATCAAATTGGAGTTTATTTTAAGGCGGCGGGGTCAGCCAGATGACTGGCAGAAAGCGATCGCCTATAAGGAGTGTCCCAGACAAACGAGGGCGGGCCCGTCTGCAGAACGGCGTGGGCTGTACCCAATAGGCGCGCAAGGCGTGCGGAGGCTTCCCCTCCCCCCTTGGCGGGACCAGTGGCTCCCCCTATCGGGTGGGGGCGGCGGGTGACGGGCGTGTCCCTCCCCCAATGAGAGGCGGGGGGAGGCGGGTTCTGCGCCGCCATGTCGCGGAGGCTGCTGCCCCGGGCGGAGAAGCGGCGTCGGCGGCTGGAGCAGAGGCAGCAGCCGGACGAGCAGCGGAGGCGGTCGGGAGCGATGGTGAAGATGGCGGCGGCGGGCGGCGGAGGCGGCGGTGGCCGCTACTACGGCGGCGGCAGTGAGGGCGGCCGAGCCCCTAAGCGGCTCAAGACGGACAACGCTGGCGACCAGCACGGCGGCGGCGGCGGTGGAGGAGCCGGGGCGGCGGGCGGCGGCGGCGGGGTGAGGCCAGGGCCCTAGGTGTCGGGGACGGCTGGGAAGGGACGGAAAAATTTCCACTTTGAGGGTATTCTTTTGAGGGGGGGCGCCTCTGCGCACGCGCCCAGGCCCTCACGCCGTGACGGGGGTGGGGGAGGGGCAGGCGTTGGGCAAACGGCGGGGTTTGCGCGAGGACAGGAGCTTGCGCGTGCGCGGTATTCAAAGCTGAGGGTGTGGGAGGCGGAGGAAGGAGCTCGCGCTGCGGGTGGCGCACTGCGCAGGCGCCGCGGGCTGGAGTGTGGGGCCGGGCACGCGGCCGGGCCGTTTTTTTCCCCTTTATCGTTTAATTCACTGTCCTCACGCGCAAGCGCACTTCTGCTTGGGCCTCGTGGGCGGGGGGGGGGGGCATCGCGTGAGCGGGAACGGGTGGGTGGTGGCCTTTTCCGCGCCTGAGTGGGGAAATCTGGCCGATCGCTATTTAATCTTTATAACGTCATGGTTTGTGTCGATACAGGAGTTCATCTAATTTGGGGATATTCCCCCAAAACAGAATATGTCCCCATTTTTGTGGGCTTTGAAAACCGGAAGAAAGGGGCTTGTGAAAGGCCTTTTTTGCCGTTTGGGAATTGAACTAAGCTTCGGAACCATGACAAGTTTGCTTACAATTTCCTAGGGTTAACTGGGTGCAGTTGGTTTGGTGAACCAAAATGTTCCCTGAGGGTGGGCGTTTTGAAAGGGATTCGAGATCTTTGGTCTCTTAGTCGGAAAGGACTACCATTTGTTCCTCCTGGCGTGGAGCCCATTCCCTCCTTCCTCCTCTCCTGTTCAGCCATTTGCAGGAGTAGCTGTGATTTCTAGTGTTTTAACTTGCGGCAGCCCTTGTTGCACACGTTTTAAAACTACTTGAACTAAATCTTCCAATTAAATCTTTTGTATGAGGTACAGGATGGTATTATATTTCGGAACTTGTAGAGCTGAGGTAAATTTGTTTAGATCATACAGCTAGTGATGGGGGAGGGGCTGGGATTAGAATTTATGGGCTATGGAACTCCAAACCGCTGAGCTGGTAACCATCAGGCGGGTGTGCCTCCTGTGGTTTGTGTGGTTCATTCCTGAAATAGAATCCAATTCTGCCCCTGTTCCATGGACTTCTGCTTGGTGGCTCTCAAACAGGAGGTTGGGCCCAGAGCCCAGGAGACTTGGAGAAAGTTACTTTCTTCCTGATTCCCAGAGGCTTCTCTCTGTGTGGGTGGAAAGATACTTCTTGTGAGGGAACCATCTTGGTTTTTAGTGATATGGGTTGGAGTTTCTTTTTTTCCTGAAGGACGTTTCTCATTTTGATTTTCCATAGTCTAACCTAGGCAGTATTTTCCACCACAGATTTTGGTGGGTTATTAAAGACTAAAGTGGCTTTCACAGCTTCTGCGGCATGCATGGGCTTTTTTACCATGACTGATCCTGGGGATGAGTGGTGGGAACAGTAATGCTTGGCTGGGCTTGTTACACAAGGGAAAGGGCAAAGAAACATTCCAAGACAATGTTGTGATTAAGACTGCAGCAGAAAACTGTTTGAGCCCTTCCTGCCAGTGCTGTCCCCTTTCCATCCCAATCTTTCCCCCCGTTTCCTTGACCAGTGGGAAGAGAAAAATTCTAAGAGGAATGTAAGGTATGGGGCATGCCTTGTTTTCCATTCTGCCTTTCTCAGAAGCTACAGCAAGAGGTATAGGCAAGTGGCCACCCAGTCGGGGCCTGAGCTCTGCTGACCCGAAATCCTTTTGGGGTGACTGGTTTGTATTGCCATCCCTTGTTGTCTGCCCTGTGTGACACTTAAGTTTCTTATCTGATTGGGTCTCCAACAGCACAGAGGGCAGTGGGCCACCATCTTGTACAGCAGGAAATGAAGTTATGTTCTTGCTTCCTTTCTCAGGAGAACTACGATGACCCACACAAAACCCCTGCCTCCCCAGTTGTCCACATCAGGGGCTTGATTGACGGTGTGGTGGAAGCTGACCTTGTGGAGGCCTTGCAGGAATTTGGACCCATCAGGTACTCCGCCCAGAGACTATGGTTTTGGACATAGAAATCGCCTCCTTGGTGTCTTGTGCGTCCTTAGTTTCTGGTTGGGACTGGCATGGCCAGTTTGGCCCAGGGTCCTTTGGCTAGGTCCTGGGACTCCTCCACTCTGGGATTTTATCGTTATAGTTTGGGTCAGGTTATAGCAAGTTCCATGTCTTTTGGGGGGGGGTTGGTTTTTTTTCCTTTTCTTTGATTTTTTAGCTTCTAGCCCGCATTCTCTCATTTATCGAGTATTATTGTCACATGTTAGGTACGGGGCATAGAGTAGCAAATGAAGCTTTTGGGCTCCTCCCAGACAGCTGCCCACCCAGAATGATCAATACTGTGATAGGAAAACCCAGGAGACCGCGGGAGGCATCTGACTCAAGGGAGGAGGATTCAGGAAGGAAGGCTTCCCAGAGGAGGTGATGCCCCAGCTACATCTCTTGCCTGTTTTGCCACTTAGGGTGCAGGGTGTTCAGGTCAGGAAACCATGGTGGAGGTACAGAGGAGTCCAGAGAGAGAAGTCCGTTCAGGGAAAGTTGAACGTCATACTCTTGTCTCTGTTCCCTCGAGGACTGAAACATGTGTTCTCTCTGCCAGTTATGTGGTAGTAATGCCTAAAAAGAGACAAGCGTTGGTGGAGTTTGAAGACGTGTTGGGGGCTTGCAACGCTGTGAACTACGCAGCCGACAACCAGATCTACATTGCTGGCCACCCAGCTTTTGTCAATTACTCTACCAGCCAGAAGATCTCCCGCCCCGGGGACTCGGATGACTCCCGGAGCGTCAACAGTGTGCTTCTCTTCACCATCCTGAACCCAATCTATTCCATTACCACGGTGCGTGCCAACAGGCTTTCTTTTAGATGCTTTTGTGAGCTCTCTCTTCCTCTTATCCTCTCCCCTGACCCAGATTGACCTGCTAGTGCCCTTTCATCTTGGCTGTGTGCTTTTTACAGGATGTTCTTTATACTATCTGCAACCCTTGTGGTCCTGTCCAGAGAATTGTTATTTTCCGGAAGAATGGAGTCCAGGCCATGGTGGAATATCCTTTGCTGGGAAAGGGGTGTTCTTTGAGGTGGGGGCTCTCACAAAGCTCTGCAGGGGTCCATCCTTTGAACCATCACGGAGCTCCTGATGGCTGCCAGGTGCCAGATCCCTTCCTAGAGCCCCTAGTCTGATGGGAGGGATCGTTAATGAGCAGTCTGGCGTGTAGTGTGAAAGCTCAGAGTCTAAAGTGCCATGGAGGGGAGGAGCGACCAGCAGATCCGGCAGGGTAATACCCTGTTGCCATGAGGAGATAGGAGCTGGTATTCAGGGCAGAAGAACCGGTCTCTGTAAAGGTCCTCACGTGAGCAGGAGCATAGTGTTGGAGAAAGCAGAAGGCTTCACGGCTGGCAAGGGGGAGAGAGTTCACTGCCAGCATTGGAAGCAGTGAGCAGGGCATCCAAGGCAGTGCTGTGAAGCACATGGTCAGGGTGTGGTGGGAAGCCCCTGACGGAGTTCCGGGCAGGAGCATCATCCGGTTGATGTTTCAGAGATTATGCAGGTTTAGTCACAGTGCACAGCATGAGAGAGAGAGGACTGGGCAAAGCCTGGGGTGGTGGCAGAGGGAGTTGGCCGCCACCTCTGAGCTGGTGGGGTTGGGAGTGCAGATGACAGAGGAACTCTGGACAGTGAGTGTCCACCCAGGGCAGCACTCCAGCCCCTTTCCGTGCGAGTGGCCAGTGACTGTGGGCGGTGAACTAACCCCAAAGCTCACGTGCAGTATGGTCTTTGGGTGCTCCCTCGTCCTCCTCCCTTTCTGGGACCCTTTTCAAAGAGCACCTGTCTCGGGGCTTTCCTTAACTTCACCCACGTTTGATTCTGTGCAGAGTGCCCAGCGGGCCAAGGCCTCACTCAATGGGGCTGACATTTACTCGGGCTGTTGCACTCTGAAGATTGAATATGCGAAGGTAGGTGTAGGAAATGACTGCCCTTGTCAGCTTCCAGATGAGCTGGGGCCTGGCTGATTTCAAGCTTTGTCTTGTCCCTGCAGCCCACACGTTTGAATGTGTTCAAGAACGATCAGGATACTTGGGACTACACAAACCCCAATCTCAGTGGACAAGGTAATCCTGATGGCCACTTTGTTCTAAACACACCCGCCCTGCCTTCACTCGACTAGTGCACTTCATAGACCGGGGCTCAGGGTTATGTAATGCCATTGGGCTCCCTGTGGACATGGGAGGGCCGGGAGGTGGGGGAGGGGGAGCGCGGTCAGCTCTTGGAAAAGATGCTCCAGTGGGAGAGGGTGAATGAGGGGGCCTGTGTAGGTTCTAGCTGCTGCTGGGGGCCCTTTGACGTGGCCGAGGGTGTAGAGCCAGGGCAGAGGCTTGGACGGGTTGGGGAGCAGGGCCTCGCCGAACACAGGGTGTGGCGATGGTTTATAAACCAGTAGCAGCTCCCAGATGGATTCTGCTGCTGCCCTTCTAGGAGCCTGCCTAGGGTCACTGACTCTCCATTCTCACTGGGCCAAGAATGGTTCTTTTGCTCGCCACTCTCCAGAGGGTCTGCTGGGGGAAGGGCGGGAGCAGACTGGGGAGGTGACGAGGGCGCCCAGACCCTTGGAGCAGAGCCTTTGAGCAAGTTGACCTTGTGGAGGTGAGACACCCTGGATTGGAGCAGGGCGGACACGCCTCACTTCCCTTGTAGCGGGGACTCAACATCTCTGCGGGGGGCCCAAACGGACAACCCCCTTCCTAGACTCTGTCAAGAATGGTTTGCCTTGGATAGGAGGGAGAGGTCAAGGATTGCCTTTGGAAAAGCAGCGGCACCCCCTCAGCAAGACCGTCCATCTCTGTCTGTCTTGGTCTGATACGTCGGACTAGGCCACGGGCTGAGGGAGGAGGCCGGTTGCTGACTTCTCACGGGCCCTGGGAGGCCAAAGGCCCCCATTCCTAAGCGGGCCTGTCTTGCTCGCCCTCGCAGCTGGGAAGCAGTGGGCAGGGTGGGCTAGACTCTTCCCCAGGACCCTCACGGTGGGCGCTGTGGGCCTGGCCGCCCCTCCAGAGGTCAGAGGCAAATTGGTGACCGAGTGAATGTACCAGAGCGGGCAATGGCATTACATGACCGCTAACAGAAACATGGCAACCAACCATTTCTTCTCCAAGGAAC
The DNA here is from genome assembly GCF_017311325.1 of Ursus maritimus. Lineage (NCBI taxonomy): Eukaryota > Metazoa > Chordata > Mammalia > Carnivora > Ursidae > Ursus > Ursus maritimus. The sequence continues at coordinate 50,398,433 of NW_024424341.1, read as the reverse complement.
ATAAATAGAAGATGTGCAGACCGGCAGGGGCTAGTGGCAGGGGCTGGCTGTGCATTGGTTTTGATGCCTCTCAGCTCTGGCCGCCCCAAGACTGGGGGGCAAAAACGAGAGCTGAGGAGGTGGCCTGGAGTGAGGGCGGTGCTTCGCCACCCCTCGGGAACCATACTTCAGCGGCTCTGCCTCTGCACATTGCTCACCAACACACAGGGTAGAAAGCACTAGCTCTTCCTGGAGAGAACAGAACACGCAGCCTGCACCACGTCCCCAGAAACAGCCGCAGACTTGAGCTCACTACATCAAGAACACCACACCGCGCTCCAAGGAACAGCTACAAGCACAGAGACAGAGGCAGACAGAGACAAAGAGAGAAAGAGACGCAACATGGCAGCAGACACTGCTTTCTTATTAAACATTAAAAAAAAAAGTCAAAATCCAAGCAAACTTGAACCCGAGAATGTACACAGAAGTAGGAAACACAGAGAACAGAGCTCTCCCAGCCAGCCAGCGGCGCTCTTTTCGGAGAACGTTCATAGACCGAAGTAGATTCCATGGGCCTCCAAGACAATAGGATCCTCTCTCCATTCCTCGCCATATGGGTTGTTTTTTTGTTTTTTAAGTCCTTTGGTTTGGGGAGGGCCTTTTTTTTGTTCTTTTCTGTTTTGATATTTTTTTTCCGCAGTCATCGGCTGCCAACATTATCTGCACCAACTGGAGATCAGAAACCAAAAAAAAAAAAAAAAAAAACTTAAACCACAACAAAAAAAAAATCAAAAAACCAAAACAGACCTAAAGCCAGACAGCCAAACAGCTCAGAGGTACACAGTTACCTGCTGGCGGGTAACCGGGCGCGCTCCCAAGGCCAAAGCGCGGGCATAGTGGGGCCACTGGCACACTTCATACCCAGGAGACACGCACACGGAGCGCTACACAGCCAGAAGCACCGCACTGCAGCACACAGTGTGAGGAGCTGACAACACGGACACTACCCACTTCATACACCTTTATTTTCCACTTTCTGGTATCTTCTGAGGACAGAACATCTGTGAGCCATTTTTGATTTAATCGAAACATTGACTTTTAAAACAATTCTTAAAAAAAAAAAATTGTAGCGGATGTGTACCGTAACTTGTATTTATGACTGTAAAACCATGTGATGCAGGGTCGCAGTGTATGTTTGATGGGACGCCATCTTTCAGAACTGTGCTAACTCACTGTTGAAGCGTCCAATGGTAAGAGAAAATACAGATTTGTTTTTTGTGACAAATGGACATTGTACTCTGTACTTCTGCTGTAAGTAGCCCTTTTCCATCTTTGTAATGACTGATTGTTGAAAACAAAACACAGGCCGGGTGGCAGGAAAGGGCAGTGGTCTCGAGCCCTGGGTTTTGGAGTCAGCCAGACCTGGGTTCAGATCCTGGCTCGGCCGCTAACTTTTGCTTTGTGACCTTGGGCCAAAGTGTCTTTTAACTGCTCAGTTAAAAGTTGAGTGCTCAGGTTCCTTATCTGTAAAACGGGGCTAAAATAGTACCTACCTCATAGGGTTGTTGTGAGGAATTTCCGAAGCGGTGATGTCTGTAAAGCGCTTCGCACAGTGTCTGCCACTCAAGCGCTAAATTCATGTAGCGACTATGAATTGCAGCGGGGGTCTGGGGTGGATCTGCGCCATTGTCGGGGTCTGAGAATGTCGATGCCTTGTATATGACTGTTCAATTGAACTGGTTCTGATGTTGCCCTGCTTATCCTTTCCCACAGTCCCTCTTCTCGGGTTGGATGTGACTTGGGGGAGGGAAGGGGGAGTGGCAGGGAAGACCAGGGTTGAGAAAGAAGAGGCCTAGAGAGTGGGGCCTAGAGCTCCTAGAACCTTGGGACTTTGGGGGCCAGATTTTATCTTTGTGCCCTGCCTTTCCTTGGTGGTTTTTCTGCTCTTAATTCCTCTCCCTTTATTGGGAGTTGTTTCAGAAATCTGTTCTTGGCCTCCATAACGTAGCAGCTTCCGTAGCCTCTGCAGGTTCCCCCGACGGCCCAAGAACTGGGCTTCCCGTTTGGGCCAGGGCAGGATAGAAAGCGAGCCCAGAAGCTGGCCTCATCCTTCTTAGAGAAAGGAAACCAGCCACTTGGCATGGGCAGGGCACGGGAAGTGGGCTCTAGCCTTGAGGCTTGGGCTTCATGCCCACCCTGGGTCAGGCCACAGGAAGGAGGCCCCAGCAGCTCCGATGAGGAAGGGTGGGTTTGCCTTAGGCTTGCAGGAACTGAAGGTCTTTGAGATTAGCCCCTAGTCAGGAGGGTGACCCCCTTTGTTCCAGGTTAGCCTCTAACTGTTTGCTCTGTCCACAGGTGACCCTGGCAGCAACCCTAACAAACGCCAGAGACAGCCCCCTCTCCTGGGAGATCACCCCGCAGAATATGGTGAGGGCAGGGGGTTCCCCTCCGTGGACTCCCGTGGCTCATGTGCCCCTGCCCGCCGCCCGCCGCGCAAATTCTCACCCGTCCTCCCTCTCTTTCCTTCCCACCCCCCAGGAGGGCCCCACGGTGGGTACCACAGCCATTACCATGATGAGGGCTACGGGCCCCCCCCACCTCACTACGAAGGGAGAAGGATGGGCCCACCAGTGGGGGGTCACCGTCGGGGCCCAAGTCGCTACGGCCCCCAGTATGGGCACCCCCCACCCCCTCCCCCACCACCCGAGTATGGCCCTCACGCCGACAGCCCTGTGCTCATGGTCTATGGCTTGGATCAATCTAAGATGAACTGTGATCGGGTCTTCAATGTCTTCTGCTTGTATGGCAATGTGGAGAAGGTGAGCCTCTGTTAGGTCCGTTGCTTCTCTTGTAGACCTAGCGGGCCGAGCCTTGTGCGTCACGGTGGGGGAAGGAGCCTGGCTAGCAGCAGGCTGGTTCCGAGAGGGTGACTCAAAGAAGCAGGCGACCGGCTGCAGACGTTTTGTTTGGTCCTCACCGTGGGTTTTTTGTTGTTTCTTCATCGGGGGGCATTAAGCAGGACTTCTTCATATAAAAGTACTAATACTTACCGTCACAGGAATGTTTGTGATTTACAAAACTCGGTCTGTTGTGGCCAGAGATCATCGTGTGAGGATTTTCTTGAGAAAAGATGATTTGGCAACACTGGGCCTTCCTGCCTTGCCTGTGGGACAGGTGGCTGTTCACCTCTGACCAGGTGGCTTTTTTCTCCATAACCCAGCTGAGTCCTGGGGCCTCCAACCTCGCAGCCCCTGGCTTAGCCCGGGCGTCAGCGGCAGTGGCAGTCGTAGCGCAGGTTAAGCGTGCCTTCCGTGCGCCAGGCGCTGTGGAAAGGACTTGACACGGAGCAACTTGCTTGTTAACTAGAATCTTTGATGAGACAAGTTGGGGCAGTGAAGGCATGGAGGCTAAATAGCTTGCCCAGGTTCACAGACCTTTATGTGGAAGCAGGGCTTCGTGCTAGAGAAGCTGGCTTCAGCGCCTCTGTCAAGCCGCGTTCACTGCCTTGAGTACTGTCACCCACGGCGGTGTTTCCCATCGCGGGCCGCACTGTAGACCGTGTGCATCTGTTCACAGACGTTGGTGGCAGTGTCTGCTTTGTTTTCTCAGTGTGCCCCCCCCCCCAGTTTTTATTGTGCTTCATTAAGTGATGCACTCGTGGGTCGTGTCCTGAGGTGAGAAAAATACTGCCTGGTGCGCTGAGCCCTTCCTGTAGGTGTGTCACACGCACTTCTCTGTGCTCCTGATTCCTCATTCACAAGTGAGGGAGATAGGGAAGCCTCGCTCTAGAGCCAGGAGTTCCTCGCTTTTAACTAACTCAGAAGGGGTGGGAGAAGGTCCCTGGCAGCCGGGCAGGAGCACTGATCACGACTGGTCTCCTCAAGGTGAAATTCATGAAAAGCAAGCCAGGGGCCGCCATGGTGGAGATGGCTGATGGCTATGCTGTGGACCGGGCCATTACTCACCTCAACAACAACTTCATGTTCGGGCAGAAGCTGAACGTCTGGTAGGTACTTAGTCTCCTCAGGCTTAGGAGTGTCGGAGGAGAGCTGAGGGAAGAAGGGAAGCGGAATGGGGCCACTCTGGAAAGGGCCCAGCAGAGGAGCACGGCAAGGCTGGGTGCTTGTTGGGGCAGGAGTGGCGTGTGGCGGGAACGCTCCCCGACGTTCAGCTGAAGCAGTGGGAAGAAGTATGTTGGCCTCGCCTCATCTGTGGAGCAATGTCCCCTGAGGCACACACCATCTTCAGACAGGAGGGCTTGGGGTCTGACAGAGAGCTCCCCTTCCCCATACAGTGTCTCCAAGCAACCGGCCATCATGCCCGGGCAGTCCTACGGGCTAGAAGACGGGTCCTGCAGCTATAAAGACTTCAGCGAATCCAGGAACAATCGGTTCTCTACTCCAGAGCAGGCAGCCAAGAACCGCATCCAGCACCCTAGCAATGTGCTGCACTTCTTCAATGCCCCTCTGGAGGTGACTGAGGAGAACTTCTTCGAGGTGGGTGCAGTGCAGTTGGTCCCTCACCACAGTCGTCTGCATCTGAATGAACCATTTATTTTTAGTCTTTCCGAGTACCTATTGTGCCCTGGCTCCACCAGGCCCTGAGTTGGGTCCCGGGGGATGCAGCAGGGACCAGGACAGACAGGCTGAGAATGGCACCAAAGCTCTAGGCGCAGTGAAGTTGGTTGTACTGTGCATTGTTGACAAGCTAAGATGGCTGCTATTTGCTGGAAAGGGTTTCTCCCTGTCTGGGTGAGAGTGGTGAACAGAGTCCAGTCTCAAAGCATTCACGTAGTCAGGCCCTTCTGTGCCTAGATAACATCAGAAGGGAGGCTCCTGTTCAGGCCTCGTCAGAGGAAACTGGGGCATTGAGTGGGGGAGGAGAGCTGACTGGCAGGATTGGACTTCAGACATTGTTCGGCCTGAGATGTTCTCTTTGGTTCAGCAAACATTTGTTTAGTGCCAGTACCCCCAGATGGGGATTTTATAAAGCAGTTTCTACCGTAATGGTGATAGTTAACTGTAGTAGAAACATAGTAAGAGCGGTGTTTCTAAAACTTTTTTGGGTCGTGGTGAGGGGCACCTTAGTATGTTGTGTGATCAAAGTTTAGAAAGTCCAGGGGCGCCTGGGTGGCTCAGTCGTTAAGCGTCTGCCTTCGGCTCAGTGCGTGATCCCGGCGTTATGGGATCGAGTCCCACATCAGGCTCCTCCGCTGGGAGCGTGCTTCTTCCTCTCCCACTCCCCTGCTTGTGTTCCCTGTCTTGCTGGCTCTCTCTCTGTCAAATAAATAAATAAAATCTTAAAAAAAAAAAAAAAGTCCAGAAAAATGTAGGTACTCTGTCGCAGGCTGCTGGAGTCCTGCTACATGATACTCCTGTTTCTGAATCTGTTTTCTATCTTGCAGATCTGCGACGAGCTGGGAGTGAAACGGCCATCTTCTGTGAAAGTATTCTCAGGCAAAAGTGAGTAAACTGCCCCCACCTTCTTTCCCCATTCCTTGGTTGTAGGTGGGTGGCCCCCTGCTTCCTGCTCAGGTCAGCCTAAAACTGACTTTTCGTTCTGATCAGGTGAACGCAGCTCCTCTGGGCTGCTGGAGTGGGAATCCAAGAGCGATGCCCTGGAGACTTTGGGCTTCCTGAATCATTACCAGATGAAAAACCCAAGTGAGTATCTGTGTGTCCTGTAGTCGTGCCCCTTGCGGCCTGATGGTGGGCTGGCTTCAGGCCAGAGCCATCCTTCCTGCCATCAGCATAGGGCCCCAGAGATCGCTTCACTGGTGCTGACATGGGCAGGCGGGACCTGGTCGCCAGGAGATTAGCCGGATGGTCCCCATGGGAGGGAGGGCCAGCCTGGCTGCTTTTCGCCACCCACTCTGCCAGCCTGAGGGTTACTGAGACTTGTTCTCCAGGGGCTGGCGTTCTGTGCGTCAGAAGCTGCCAGTAAACACCCAGCACTGTTCTGTTGCAGAGGCTGGCTCAGATGGTACCCAGGAAAGGGGCTGATCTGGCCAAGCGGGGAATATCTGCCCACTTGGGCCCTGTGCCACCTGAGGAGCTGGGAATGGGATTCTCCATGGAATTGAAGGCAGGGGGAGAGGAAGTGCCTTCAGTATTGGGCTTGTTTGTAAGTCTCATGTTGGGCAGTGACCAGTTAGATCCCCACAGGCGAACTGCAGAAATGGAGGGTGCTGGGGTAGTTGGCGCCTCCAGAGAGGGGGGACCCAGCCAAACGTCTCTCTGTTCTCCTTTGCAGATGGTCCATACCCTTACACTCTGAAGTTGTGTTTCTCCACCGCTCAGCACGCCTCCTAATAGGTGCCCAGGAAGAGTCCCATCTGAGCAGGAAAACATTTCTCTTTCCTTTATGCTGTTTTTTTTTGTTCTGGGTTTTTTTTTCTGTTTTGTTTTTGGTGGTTTTTTTTGGCAAAAGTTCTGTATTCCTTTTTTTTAAATGCTAGGTTAGTGGGCTTAACCGTAACGGAAACGCTGGAAGTCTGGAGGGGGAGGGGAAGGGGACCTGATATCTCCCAAGATTAACCTTCACTTTTTAAAAAATTACTGTACATGTGATTTTTTTTTTCCTGTTCATACATTTGTGCTGCCCGTGTACTCTTGGCACATTTCAATAAAATTGTTTGGAAAATAAACATTGTGCTTACTGGGATTCCAGGGTGTGCCCGCTTCCCTCCCACCTGGTCTGCTGAGGAGCAGGCAGGCTGGGACACAGCTGCCGGCGCTGGGCAGACGCAGGCCCAGCCTGGGAATGCTACTAGGAATTGAGTGTGTTGAGGAAAATTTGGGAGGGCTGGTGGCGTTCTTCATGGGCTCTGCCCAAGCAAGCCAAATCTAGTTGGAGAGTCACTTAAAAAGTAAATGGTGCTGGGAAAAAAAAAAAAAGGAGCTTTCATCCTGCCAAGTAAATTCTTTTTTATAAGGTGCAAAATAAAACATAAAAGTGAAGGTCTGCTCCCCAGTCCTTTTAACAATTTTTGGTGTGTTTCCCCACTCCCATAAAGTTCTGTTTTTTTGTTTTAACAAAATGTTTTATGCTGTACAGTGTTCTGTATCCTATCACACACACAGCTTCCTCCTTATCTTTACCCCTGCCCAGTATCTCACGGGGATGTCATGATCTCTCTGGTTCTAAAGGTAAAATCCAGTTTCTGGCTACCATAAACCGTACTGCTATGCATACAGATGCCTCAAGCCAGCTTCCCTGATACAGATCTGGAGGTCAGTTCCTAGCAGTGGAATCGATGAGTTAAAAGATAAATTCGGGGTGCCTGATAACAATTTGGGGCACGTGGTTAAGACGTCAATAACTTGATCTCAGCTCAGCTCTTGGTCTCAGGGTCGTGAGTTCAAGCCCCGTGTTGGGTTCCATGCTGGGCACAGTATCTACTTAAAAAAAAAAAGCAATGTGATACTCTGCAATTGTGGTAGATGGGAACTTGTGTGTATGGCTGGGGGGGGGCTATAGGTGGAAGGAGCCTACTCTAAGGACCTTGACTCATGCTGGAAGGAAGAGGCAGTCTGCGGAGAACAAGTGAGGACGGTTCACTGTGCCTTGTTCGTGCATGTGCACCTGGAAACTCACTGGGGTGCCTGGCTGCCTCAGTCCGTGGAGTGGGCAACTCTTGAACTCAGGGTTATGAGTTTGATGCCCATGTTGGGTGTAGAGATTTCTTAAAAATAAGATCTTAGAAAAGAAAAAGAACCCACTTGGGGAATTTACGGTGAAGTTTTTAAACTCAGGTTATTCACATCTGCAGTCCACATGGCGTTTATGATGAAACTGCTTCGCCAGGGTAAGTTTCGAACAACCTCTGGAAAAGAGCAACTACCGTTGCCTTGCACCCACAAACTTCTAAATCCTCTAGGATTTGTTGTCCAGCCAATCATGGGCGTAAGAAAATGTTCCCATTTTGCCTGCCAGCACCCAGTTTTCATCCCTTGTCAGCAGTTTTGAATCTCCTTCCAGAGATCCTCTATGTATGTACTGTGCTCTACGCACAAACAGCCATATAGAACCATCTTCTTTACACCAACTGATGATGCTAAATGTACGTCCTTAAATTCTCTTCGGCCACCTGGCTGGCTCAATTGGTAGAGCGTGTGACTTTTGATCTCGGGGTTGTATGAACCCCATGTTGGGTGTAGAGATTACTTGAAAAAATCTTAAAGAAATTTAAAGTTGTTCCTCTCTTACGTTGGTGTCTGCATAGTGGCCTCAGAGCTTCCCACTGTATAGATAACTATAAACAGTTCTCTGCTGATGGAAGTTACTGGGTCTGTTTTCCAAAAGAGCGTACCTGTCTATGACACATTAAGGAGGCAAGGTATTTCCTAGAATCCCATCTGTCTGGAGGGCTCTGTTCACCTTGGTGCACATCTCCCTAAAGAGCGTACTTAAGCAATTTTATGGCACTTTTGATGCTCTTGGGTTAACTGGCTTTTTCCAAAATAGTTTTATTTTTTAAAGAAATTATTTTAGGGGCGCCTGGGTGGCACAGTCGTTAAGCGTCTGCCTTTGGCTCAGGGCATGATCCTGTGTTCTGGGATCAAGCCCCGCATCAGTCTCCTCCTCTGAGAGCCTGCTTCCTCTCCCATTCCCCCTGCTTGTGTTCCGTCTCTTGCTGGCTGTCTCTCTCTCTGTCGAATGAATAAATAAAATCTTTAAAAAAAAAAAAAAAGAACATGAACTTCAGAGCCACGTAAATCCCCTCTTCAGCACTCCTGAAGCCCAGATAACCTTGAGCTAGTGACTTTCCCTCCCCAAAGCTCGTTTCCTCTGTGTACAATCAAAATTAGTCCGACCTCTTGGTGGTGTGAGAGTTCAAACAGATTACACAGCGTGCAATGTTGGCTCCTCTATGTTTTCATTCCCTTGCAGGGGTAAGCTTAGTACTAGACAACTTTTTTCTTTTCAGTTAACAAGGTACAAGCGCATGATAACGAAATTGCAGGACTGCAGTTATTCAGCCATTACGTCCTTGAACATTTCGCTGTCTCCAATTTTTCTACCATTATAAAACAGCGCTGTGATGAAATGTGCAGCAGCAATAATGGGCCAGGTTCCTACTGGGGCAAAGGGCCCATTGCTAAGCGGCGGTCGGCGAACCAAGAAAGCTATTTCCGGTTGCCCTTCGTAAAGATGGCGGAAAGACGGGCGTCACCGCTATTAGGCTGCGGCGTCGGTGCCCTCGCCAAACATGGTGGTGTCGTGCCCGCCCCCTTGGCTTCTTCCTGTTTGTTGGGTTAGTCCGTCCAGCTACTAGTTTACGATGGCGGCAGCGATGGCGGCATCTCGCAGTCTCCGGAAACTGCTGATACGGCGTGAGTCACCTCGACCTCTGGAAGTCCATTGCTCTGTCGTGCCACCGTTAGGATGGGGAGGCCCGCCCCGGGTACCGGTCTGAGCACCTTAAACACAGGGGTGCCTGGTGCTCCCAACCAAAGAGCTCCCTAATTCTGTAAGCCTGTGTCTTACAATTGGGTGGCTGACAGCTTAGTGTTCCCAGTGTGCGGTCAGTCCCATGATCAAGGGTCTGAAGGAGTCTTCACACTGAGGCCACTGATAAGTGCATTCCTAATCTGAAAGTTTGTATCCCCCTAAACAGGTTTCTTAGGGACCTGTGTTCCCCAGTCTAACATTACTGAGATGAAATGTGTGCCTTCTGCTCTTGAAGGCACTGTGTTCCCAACCTGGGCTCATCAAAGGCTCTTCTTTCCTTTGTCTCTCCAGGAGTGATGGCTCCCACCCCCCAGGGACTCAGCCTTAGCCTTTGCCCCATGAGCTCCATTGCTCAAGATGAGGCCTCCACTGCAGCCCCCAGAGAAGCGCCAGACCACAACTATGAGTCCCTTCGGGTGACAGCTGCTCAGAAACACATCCTGCATGTGCAGCTAAACCGGCCTGAGAAGAGGAATGCCATGAACAGAGCCTTCTGGAGGTAGGGCCTGCAGATCATGGAGGCCTGCCTGCCAGAGGAGGCAGGGGCTGAGGGAGTGGGCAGGGGTGGGGTGTGGGGGGACAGGTGACACGAGGGCAAGGGATACCCTTCCAAGACACAGCCTTTCTCTCCTTGCCCTTCCCAGAGAGATGGTGGAGTGCTTCAACAAGATAGCACAAGACCCTGACTGTCGGGCTGTGGTGATCTCTGGTGCAGGAAAGATGTTCAGTGCAGGTACCGGCTACTCTCCACCCCCACCCCTGCCAGTCTCCCGTGTTCCTGGCAATAGCGCAATGCTTCTTAATTAGGGTTTCAACCAGCTTCTAACTTCCACTTTAATCTTTTTTTTTTTTTTAATTTAAAACATTCAAATACCAAAATGAGTCCAGCAGAAGTGACAGGATGATGGACTTTGAAGTCTGATCCATGGCCTTGACCAAGGCCCTTAACTCTCAGTCTGTTGTGTGTGTTTTTTTTTTAAGAGTTTATTTATTTATTTGAGAAAGAGAGAGAAGGCACAGAGGGAGAGGAGGGGAGGGAGAAGCAGACTCCACTGTGAGCAGAGAGCCCGATGCGGGGCTGGATCCCAGGACCCTGAGATCATGACCTGAGCCAAATGCAAACACTTAACCGGCTGAGCCACCCAGGTGCCCCTAGTTTTGTTGTGTGTGTGTGTGTGTGTTTAATGTAACTAAGGTGTATTATACTAACATGCTTTCATATAATTAGTCAACACACACAAACTGATTTCCAATTACATGTCTGTTAGAACTTCTGATTTCCCGCAGGCCTGTTCTTCAGACTGGATAATTTCCATTGACCACATTCACTGAATCCTTTGTCATCTCTATTCTGCTGTGAAGCCCATCCAGTGATTTTTAAAATTTCTGATACTGGAGTTTTCAGTTCTCAAATTTCCATTTGGTTCTTTTTTATTTTTGCCATTTCTCTCCTGGAGTTTCATAGCTTGTTATTATCACAAGCATATTTTCCTTTGCACTGTTGATCATCGTTCTAACCACTGCTTTAAAATTCTTGTCTCCTGATTCCAGCATCCGGGTCACGTTGGGGTCAGTCTTGGTTCATTATCTTTTCTCTTGAAAGACTCGGTCTCATTCTCCTGTTTGTTTGCATTTGGAATAAGTTTGGACTATATCCTGGGATACTGGGATATGGAAAGATGTTGTGGAAACTCTGGGTCCTATGCTCTACCTCCAGAGAGCATTGAGTTGCCTGTTTTAGCAGCTCAGTTGGAATCAGCTTTTAAATCTCTTGCTGGGTTGCATGCATAGTTCATGGGTCAGCAAGAGACTTGGGCAGAGGTTGTCCACAGAATTTAGGGCTCCCCTCTCTGGCTCTCTCTTTTCTGGAATTTTCCGCCTCACTTTCCAGCAGCGACGGTCACCCTGGTCTCTGTTTTTTGGTTCTTCAAGCACAACTTCCAGCCTCCCCTCAGTCTAGAGACTTTAAAAACAGCTAACTCAGAGGGCTCCTGGGTGGTGCAGTCAGTTAAGGGTCCGACTCTTGGTTTCAGCTCAGGTCGTGATCTCAGGTCAGAGTTGTGAGATCGAGCCCCACATTGGACTCCAAGCTCAGTGCAGAGTCTGCTTGAGATTCTTTCTCTCCTTCTGCCCCTTGTGCTCACGCTTTTTCTTTCTCTTTCTCTCTCTCTCTCAAATAAATAAATGAATCTTTTTTTTTTTCTAGGATTGTATTCATTTATTTGAGAGAGAGGGAGAGAGAGAAAACACAGGCTGGGGGAGAGGCAGAGGGAGAAGGAGAAGCAGGCTCCCTGCTGAGCAGGAGCCTGATACGGGGCTCAATCCCAGGACCCTGGGATCATGACCCAAGTTGAAGGAAGACACTTAACTGACTGAGCTACCCGGACGCCCAATAAATGAATCTTTAAAGCAAAACAAAACCTCCAACTTACTCACCGGGTGCCAGTCCCTTCTTTTAAGTGATAACTTCCTCCAGAATCTGCCCCGTTGCATCAGATGGTGGTTTATATCTTGTCGATCCAGAACACACGTCGTTGTCATATGTGGGCAGGTCTGTACCAGAAGGGCAGCATCACATCCACTGATTGCCTCCACAGGGCCCAGCCCGGTGCTGGGGACTCGGTGGTGACCGAGGCAGCCCTGGGCCCTGGCGTCACAGAGTTGCCAGCTCAGTGGGGAAGACAGACAGTAAACAATCTATTTCTGGTTGTTTCCCCTGTCAACTTCTTGATGTTTCTGTCCCTTGTTTACTTTCTACCCCTCTCTCTGTTCTCCTTTTGTTGATCTGTTTGTTTGTACAACAAACACTGCAGTGCTAGCCCCTTCCTGGGTGCCAGGGATCTAGAAACAGGCAGGTAGGCCCTGGTTCTCAGCCCTAGTTCTCGGCCCTCATCCTCATAGAGCTTCGTGCCTGAGAAGCAAATGATGAGACTTCATTGGTGGGGGTACCAGTCCTGGGGCCCTCACTTTTCAGCTCTCGGCTGACCATAGCTGTCTGGTCCCATTTTCAACAGCGAGACTCTCAAGACCAGAAAGAAGAAACTCAATGTAATTAGTAGCTCCAACGATAGAATGGAATCACTAATTAAGGGGGGAAAAAGAGGGAAGTAGCCCACACTTACTTAATATCTGCAGAGTGTCTGGACATTGTACACATATTAATTAATTCTCCCTGGAGCCCTTCCGGACAAGTGCAATTATCATCCCCCATTTTATGTGTGATGAAACTGCAGCCCAGAGAGAGGAAGAAACTTGCCCGGTTCTCACAGATGGCAAATGGCAGAGCTGAGATTTTTTTGGGGGCTGGGGGGAGAGCAAGAGCACATGTGAGAGCAGGACAGAGGGGATAGAGGGAGCACAAGAGAGAATCTCAAGCAGACTCCCCACTGAGCACAGGGCCCCATGCAGGGCTTGATCTCACAAGGCTGAGATCATGACCTGAGCTGAAATCAAGAGTCAGCTGCTTGGGCGCCTGGGTGGATCAGTCATTTGAGCATCCGACTCTCGGTTTCGGCTCAGGTCAAGATCTCGGGGTCCTGGGATCGAGCCCCGTATCAGCCTCTGCGCTCAGTGCGGAGTCTGCTTGTCCCTCTCTCTCTGCCCCTCCCCCTGCTCTTGCTCCTGCTCTCTCTCTCTTTCTCTGAAATAAATAAATACATCTTAAAAAAAAAAAAAAGAGTCAGATGCTTAACCGGCTGAGCCTCCCCAGGTGCCCCTAAAACAGGTAGGACTTTTGTTGATGTAGCCATTACTCTTTTGAATAACGAATAGCAGAGCTGGGATTATGAATGAGGTCTGGAGCATTTAGAGGTTCCCAGGGGAGCCAGATGGGGGCCTTCTCTGCAGGGAGCAGTTCTTACGTGGGAGGGAGGACACCACGGTCTGGTCCTTTATCTCAAGGAGTTGCAAAAGTCCGGTGTGTGCAGGGCCGGGCGGGGTGGATAAACCAGAAAAGCCGGTGAAAGGGGGTGTCGCAAGGTGCCAGGCTGGGCTTGTTCTGGGAGCCCGTGTGCATTCCGTGGAGTCACACAGGCCTCGCAGATGTGCTGTGGAAGGCGGCCTCCACTGAGATGGGGTGCATAAGAATAGTAACTGTGCCACCAGGACGTGACAGGCAGGGCCTGAAGGGCTTCTGGGGCTCTGCTTCCTCCAGTACTTGCATCTCCGTCAGCTCTCCGGGTGGTTTTACCCTCATTTTACGGAGAAGAAGCCTGAGGCCCATAGGATGAAGTGGCCCGGACTTGGTCACACAGGGGAGTCCTGTCTTACCAATATTTACCTCGCACAAATTCAGCTCTACCCTGAACCCAAAATCCTCGGGTCTCTCATTTAAATAGGCTGTGGAGGCCGCAGAGCCCCAGATGGCTGGGGGTGTGGCCACATGTGGGGATGGTTTTTTGGGTTTATTAAATAGCATTGTTCAGAGGCAAAAGGATGAGAATGATTAACCCCAGGAGGAAGAAAGTGAGGATGTTTCTGTTTAGAACCATCTCATAGCCAGCTCTCCCTCAGAGTAAGAGTCAAAGTCCGCCCCTCGCCTGTGAGGCCCTGTACATTCTGCCCCGTCACCTAGATCCCCGCCTCGTCCATGCTCCTCACACAGAGCAGGGTCGTTCCTACCACAGGGCCTTTGCACTGGCTCTTCCTGACATTTGGAACTCTCTGATCCCAGATATCCCTATAGCTCCTTCCCTCTCCTTCTTCAGATCTTTACTCAAAAGTCACTTTTTCAGGAGCACCTGAGTGGTTTCAGTCAGTTAAGCATCCAACTCTCAAATTTGGCTCAGGTCATGATCTCAGGGTTGTGCGATCAAGCCCTTCATCAGGCACGACGCTAAGTATGGAGCCTGCTTAAAATTCTGTCTCTCCCTCGCTCTCTGCCCCTCTCCCATTCCACCCCTACTCCTGCTCGTGCACACACTTCCTCTAAAAAAAAGTTGCTTTTTCAGTGACCACCCCATTTATTTTTTTTTAAGATTTATTTATAAGGGAAGAGGGAGAGAGAGTCCCAAGCAGATTCTGCACTCAGTGTCCAGCCCAGTGCAGGGCTGGATCTCATGACCCTGAGATCATGACCTGAGCTGAAACCAACAGTCAGTCGCTCAACTGACTGAGCCACTCAGGTGCCCTCCGACCACCCCATTTAATACCGCAGCAGCCCTCACTGCACACACACACACCCCAACACACTCTGTTCCACTTCCCTGCTGTAATTTTCTTTCAGCACTTGTCACCACCAGACAAAATGTATTGACTTACTCGTCTGTCTTCCCCATGGAAGGCAGCTCAGTGTTGTCTGTATTGTTCACTTATTGTGCGCCTGCTGCATGCTAGGCTCTGCTTAGGTACTGGGGATGAAGTAGTGGACAGAAAGACAGAACTCGACTCCTGGAGCTCACATCCTAGAGGGGGAGACAGGCACTAAATGAGATAAGCGCACAATTATGTGATAACGAGAGGGCAGTGACCAAGATAAGCTGGAGAGGGAGGTAGAGGGTGCTGGGGCTGCTACTTAGCCAGGGTAGCCGGAGCCTCTCCGAGAAGGTGACCTTTGAGCTGTGGCCTGAACAGAATGATAAAATCAGTCTTTTTTTTTTTTTTTTTTGAGGTTTTATTTATTTATTTGACAGAGAGAGAGTGTGCACAAGCACGTGGGGAGGGGCAGAGGGAGAAGGGGAAGCAGACTCTGTGCTGAGCAGGGAGCCTGATGCGGGGCTCGATCCCAGGACCCCAGGTTCATGATCTGAGCCGAAGTCAGACGCTTAACCAACTGAGCCCCCCCCAGATGCCCCTGGAGTCAGTCTTCTGACCATCACTGGGGAGGGACTGTTCTAGGCAGAGAGAGCTGTATATAGAAAAACAAAGCCCTGGGAAGGGACTGTGTGGTGGTGTTGGAACAGCTGTTGGAGGCCTGTTTGCTCAAAGGAACAGGCAGGAAACGGTGTTCGTAAGGGCTGGTGAGGTCTTGCCACATACCTTGTATTTTCTTCCAAGTAAGTGAGATGGGAGGGAAGAGAAGAAGGCCCTGACGTGCTCACGAGTTTGTTTGGCTGCGTGTGGGGAACAGCAGGGCAGGACTGGGAGCAGGGAGACCAGGGGAAACTATTTTAGCCAGACTACGGGTCCTCTGGTTTCCAAGAATGATTAGTAGAGGAAAGGTTAGATTTGAGACTGTCTTGCGGTTGGAGGCCACAGAAATTTCTCCATCTCGAGTCTTCCTGAGGAAACGTTTCCACCGTTGACTCATGCCAAAACCCGTCTCCTGCGCCATCTGGCGTGATAGTGACAAGCACGACCTCTAGAGCCAGTGCATGGTTCTGGGCTTAAAATCCCAGTGCCACACTACTCACAAGCCAGTGTGACCTTGGGCAAGTGACTTAAATGTCACATGCCTCAGTTTACCCCCCAGCAAAATGGGAGATAGTAGTGGGACCCACCTCATGGGCTTATTGTGAGGATAAAGGGAGTAATGACCCCATACGTGTTAGCTTTTATTTATTTCACCCCCCATATGCAATCCCTCGCTAGATCCTGTGTGAGCAGCTTTCTCCACTGTCGTGGTTTGGGGGTTCGAATCTGCTAAGTCTGAGTTCTGACCTCTAGTTGGGGCTGTGGGAGGGGACAGGGGAAGGGGGTGCGTGGGAGGCTACATGAGCCTCCTCGTGCCTCCCCTACCAGGTATTGACCTTACGGACATGGCTTCGGAAATCCTTCAGCCCCACGGAGATGATGTGGCCCGCATCAGCTGGTACCTCCGTAGCCTCGTCAGCAGATACCAAGAGACTTTCAACGTCATCGAGAAGGTTCTCCGGGGGGCTGGCAGGGCACCCCCCAACCCTGTCCCTCTCTTCTGGACCAGCCCTGACCCCACCCTTCCCGTTCCCTTGCAGTGCCCGAAGCCTGTGATCGCCGCCATCCACGGGGCCTGCATTGGTGCAGGTGAGTCTGAGCCTCCCACACCCCTCCAGGCACTCTGGCTGGCGCCTGTCAGCTGGCTGCTGCCTCTCCGCCTCAGCCAGTGACCTCCAGCGTCAGATCAGTTGCTAGTTGAACCCTGCCCAGAGGCGCAAACCCATCACCTGGGAGGAGGGGTCGATCCTTGGGATCGTTCAACGCCCCTGGCCTCCCCCTTGCAGGCGTGGACCTCATCACGGCTTGTGACGTCCGGTACTGTGCCCAGGATGCTTGCTTCCAGGTGAAGGTGAGCCATGCCCCTGAGCTGCTTCCTCAGACCCTGCTTAGAGGTGGCCGACAAGTGGCTAGGCAGGGGCAGAGGCGCTGCAGAGCAGGTTAGGGGGATGGGGGTGAGAGTGAGGGTGAGAAGGGAGGGCTTCGTGGAAGAGTTAGTCAGACTTGAACCTTAAAAAGTAACGCTGCGGGTGCCTGGAGGGCTCAGTTGGTTAAGCGTCCAGCTCTTGATTTCGGATCAGGGTCATGAGATCGAGCTCCATGCATCCGGCTCCGAGTTCAGCGGGGAGTCGGCCTGGGATTCTCCCTTTCTCTCTGCCCTTCCCCCTGCTCGCTCTCTCTCTCTTGAATAAATAAGTAAATCTTAAAAAACAAAAGTAACACTTTGGCCATGAAGGAAGTCAAGGGTAGGCCATGCAGTCCACGTGGGGTTTGGAGTGGGTAAGGGTATGGGGCTGGGGCTGGGGCGAAGCTGGAGTTGCTGCTGGGACAGGGCTGGAGAGGACTTGAGGCAGGATGGAGCCCACAGAGGCAGTGAGGGAGTCAGATGAGCAGGGTTTGAGGGCTTCCCTCTAGAGATAGATGTGACCGGCCTGGAGGAGTTGGGAAGGCAGACGAATTGCAAGGTGGGCTGTGTTCTAGAGTGAAGGAACCTACATGGGCGAAAGCAGGTGGATGGCAATGAAATGGGGTGTCTGGGGGGCAGCCTTTGAGGTGGGTGTGGAGTGGGACCTCTGCAGCAGATGCTGAATTTCACTGGCACTGAGGTTGGGGGTGGGGGCAGGGGGCAGTATTGGGCACAAACCAAATACTGACATGATGGCCCTCCCCAGGAGGTGGACATCGGTTTGGCGGCCGATGTAGGTACGCTGCAGCGACTGCCCAAAGTCATCGGAAACCAGAGGTGGGTGGAGGAGCCGGGGAGGGGACCGCAGGGCATCTCCTGGACCCAGGATGACGGCGGGCCCCTGATATGCCCTTCCCTCATGCAGCCTGGTCAACGAGCTGGCCTTCACTTCCCGCAAGATGATGGCTGATGAGGCCCTGAGCAGTGGGCTGGTCAGGTAGGAGCCGAGGCCTGTGCTGGTTAAGAGCTAAGGGACAACCTGCACCGGGCTCTTTGGGTCCGGGTGTATCCTCACGGGATTACACCGGGGCTTACGTTGTCTGGGTGGTCAGTTCTTCACGCTGCAGTCCAGTGCCCTGCTCTGATTGGTTCGTTTCACTGGCGGTTTTTTGCTTTCTACTGTGATTGGCTACTTACTCGTCCGTGGGCGAGACTCTTTCTCCCACCGCGGCCTCCCCGCCCTCCCCCATGACGGATTCCCTTCATCCGCAGCCGGGTGTTCCCCGACAAGGTGGGCATGCTTGATGCGGCCTTCACCCTGGCGGCCGAGATTTCCACCAAGAGCCCAGTAGCAGTGCAAAGCACCAAGATCAACCTGGTCTACTCCCGCAACCATTCGGTGGCTGAGGGCCTCAACTACGCGGTAAGGCTCTGCGGCCAGCCAAATCGCAGCCGTCCTCTGGTGGCAGGGCGGCCAATCAGGTCCCAGCAACCCTCGGCAGCCCTTGTCCTCTGATTGGTGCGCTGCTGTTTCTTCCGTGTTTTTCATTGGCCCAACTCCAATCTTTCCCCGCCCCTGCCATTACACTCCACCCTCTTTATCCAGGCCACCTGGAACATGAGCATGCTGCAAACGCAGGACATCGTTAAGTCTGTCCAGGCTGCAATGGAGAAGCAGGAACTGAAGGACGTCACCTTCTCCAAACTCTGAGAGCCGCCGAGCCCCGGACCTGGCCTTGTCCCACCTCACGGCCATTTCCTCATCCAGAGAAGGAGAATTAGTGAAGATGGTCGCCTGGTGCCTTCTCGCTTGGTCTCCCGGTTTCTAACTTGATAACGCTGCTTTCCTCATGCCCAGGGCCTTATTTTCACCCGAACAATAAAGCAACTTAAGGAATCCAGTGTCTTTATTGGAAAAAGAGGAGAGGCAGAAGGAGCTACGATGTCCCTGCGGGCTCCCAGGACATCAGTTGTGCTGAAGGTTGGGGATGGAGATTTGACCCATGGAAACGGGAGCCGTGCAGGCGATGCCGTTTGCAGCTGGCGGTGGGCGGGCCAGGGCCGATGAAAAGTCTGGCGGGCAGGAGCAAGCAAAAGTCACATGGCTTCCTCTGGGCTGGAAGGCTCCAGATGGTCTCCGTGCCTGCTCCAGGCTTGAGGGCGGTGTTCACCCTCCCTGGCACCCACTCATTGCACAGCCTAGTGGGATCTGACGCCCGAGTCTGGCTAGAGTTCCATTGCTACCCAATCTTGGGCCAACTGCCTCATTTCTTTTTATTTTATTTTATTTTTTATTTTAAGTAGGCTTCAGGCTCAAGGTGGGGCTTGAACTCACCACCTTGAGGTTAAGGGGTCACATGCTCTGCCAACTGAGCCTGCCAGACACCCCTGCCTCATTTCTTTTTTCTCTTTTTTTTTTTAATCTTAAGATTTTATTTATTTATTTGACAGAGAGAGAGACAGCCAGCAAGAGAGGGAACACAAGCAGGGGGAGTGGGAGAGGAAGAAGCCGGCTCCCAGCGGAGGAGCCCGATGCGGGGCCGGATCCCAGGATCCTGGGATCACGCCCTGGGCCGAACGCAGACATTTAACGACTGAGCCACCTAGGCGCCCCTCCCTGCCTCATTTCTTTAAACTTCAGGTTTTCATGTCCGCATATAATCCCAGCCTCCTGGGTTTGTGTTTGGAATGAGTGCAAGAGGCCAATGATTAATTTAGTGCCTTCTCTATGCCAAGTCCTGTTCTGAGCATTTATTATCTTAGTGATCCCTTTCCAGGGTTATATGAGGTTGATACTATTAAAATCCCCATTTTACAGATGGGCAAATAGGGAAATTGAGGTTAAGGCAGTGAGCCAAGACAAAACAGCCAGGAAGTAGCTGAGGCAAGATTTGAACCCCCAAACTCTGGTTCTAGAAATCATGATCTAAGCCACCATAGCTACAGTCTAGTGTACATGGGTCAGGCATGTAGGGGGCATACAATAAATGTGGGCCCTTTCCCAGTTCATAGGGGTGTCCAGAGCACCCAGTTCCTCCTGCTTTCACTTCCTTCCGTTGCCCATCTGTCTCGGTCCACTCCTGCGGCATTGCCCTGCCCAACCCTCTTGGTCTTACCCTCCCTCTGCTAACAAAGGTCTAGGCAGGTTTTTATGGGCTCTGATAAGATCCTGGCAGGTCCAGAGTTCACCATCACTTCCTCTTTGCAGAAGGGCCTAAAGTGCCCCCCACTCCAGCCTGATCTGAAACCCCCATCCCCCCAGCCCTGGCTCTGGCTGGTTACCAGTGACGCTAGCAAAAGAAAGGACACAAGAGGGTGCCCTAGAAAAAGATGTGAGCCTGGGATACCGAGGGGAGGGACCCCATGGACCCTGCCCTGCCAGCCACTCCCTTTTCCTCAAGTATAAGAGCCATCGGCCACCTGCCACCTGCCACCATTGCCAGCGCCTGCATCTCTCCTCTCGGGACGAGTCCCCAGCCCAGCCTCTCAAGATGGCCTTCATCCCTGCACCTGGCTACCAGCCCACCTACAATCCGGTGAGACAGTGACCCAGGACCTAACGCGGGCCCTGGCTTAGCTCCACCCTGACCCGCACACACCAATTTATTCTCGCCCTGATCCTTGGAGGCGCCCGCCCGACCCTGGAGTCTGATACAGCCAATACTCACCCTGAAGCTTGATTTACTCCCGCCCTGACACTCAAGCTGTTTATGGCCATCCCTGACTCTTGGCTCTCTTCACCCTCACGCTGACCCCTCACCCCTGGTGTCCTCTCCCTCGCTAATGAGAGTGGGGGGCTTCTCGATGAGGGGTAAAGGCTCACCAGTCCCCTTCCACAGACTCTGCCCTACAACAAGCCCATCCCGGGCGGTCTCAGCGTGGGAATGTCTGTGTACATCCAAGGAGTGGCCAGTGAGCACATGAAGAGGTAAGGCACTCTTCCCACGCCAGGCGAGGCTGGGGGGGCACAAAGAGGGGCTTCCATCCCTAATGCAGGAAGCCTTCCCTTCCTCCACCCTGCTTGGGAGGGCGGCTCTGGGCCACTGTACCCTATGGCCAAAGACCAGCCCTAGCCTGGGACATCCAAGGCTTGGTGACCAGGAGTGGGGAGCCTGGGGGCTGGTGGGGGGGCGGGGCGGTCAGGGAGGCCCACCGCTAGACACAGCCCATGAGTTGGGTTGTTGGATTGGAACTGATGCGTGTGGGAGCAGGAACTCAGATCACAGGCTCAGAGCTGGCCAGCTCAGTGACTGCCAGCTGTGTGACTGGGAAAGCCATTGTGCCTCCCTGTGCTTTCATTTCCCATCTGCAAGATGGGATTGTTTTGAGGATTCTATGTGTAAAACACGCAGAACTGGAAAGTAAGCATTAAAATAAGTCTTAGCATTTTTTTATGGCCTTAAAGTGGTGACAGTTGAACTGACCTCAATGCACTGTTGGTTTGGTTTTGTTTTGTTTCTTTTTTTAAAGATTTTTTTTATTTATTTGAGAGAGAGAGAGAGAAAGAGAGAGAAAGAGTGCGAGGGAGCACAAGCAGCAGGGAGGGGCAGTGGGAGAGGGAGAAGCAGATTTCCCACTGAACAGGGAGCCCGATGTGGGGCTTGATCCCAGGACCCCAGGATCATGACCTAAGCTGAAGGCAGATGCTTAACCGACTGAGCCACCCAGGTGCCCCTGGCACAACTGTTTCTTTATTCATTGTTTTTTTGCTCACCATGTGCCTAGTCACTAGGGACAGAGCAGTCACCAGGACAAAGATCTCTGCCCACCTGGAGCTGACATCCTAGTAGAGAGGAGAGATGAAAGATAAAAATCAAATATGCAGGGTCCAGCGGTGCTAAGTGCTATGGAGACAAATAAATAGGGAAAGGAGATGGGAAATGGATGTGGGGGAGAGAGGGGCATAGCATTGTCCCTTTAAATAGGATAGACCAGGAAGCAAACACTTCAGCAAAGACCCAAAGGTAGGCCTGGAGGGAGCCTGGGAGTAGAGGCCAGTTGAAAGAACAGCCAGTGCAAAGGCCCTGAGGCGGGTGTGTGCTTGCCCAGTTAGAATACTGTCAAAGATGCCAGCATGAGGGAAGGCATGGGTAGTGCTCTGACTTGGCTGTTCATTGGGACCCCCTGGCTGCAGGTGGGGACTGGCCTGTGGGACAGGGTGGCGGCAGAGAGACCTGATATGTGTAGGTTCCTAAATCAGGGTCTGGCCCGTGGTGAATGCGGAAATGCAGGAGTCCCAGCTGCTGAGTTGGGAGAGGCTGGAGGGCAGGGGCCTGATAAGGAGAGGGAGGGAAGGACTGCGTTGCAGTGGGAATCTGCCTCCTGGACTTCAGGGGCACTGCCCACCCCCTCCTCTCTTGTGTCAACAGTGCCTAAGTGTGTCGTCTCCTTTTGTCCTCATCCCCCAACCCCCTCCCGCCCAGTTCAGGGACCTGTGCGGGGACCTTGGAACAGGGTAGGTCAGAGAGCGCTTCCCGGAGGAGGGCGCCAGGTGCGGGCAGGTGGGGCCAGGGGAACAGCCCTTTCTGTCCTGCCAGGTTTTCCGTGAACTTCGTGGCCGGGCAGCACTCGGGAGCAGACATTGCCTTGCACTTCAATCCGCGCTTTGATGGCTGGGACAAGGTGGTCTTCAACTCAATGCAGGGCGGCAAGTGGGGCAGCGAGGAGAGGAAAAGGAGCATGCCCTTCCACAAGGGCAAGGCCTTCGAGCTGGTGTTCATGGTCCTGGCGGAGCACTACAAGGTCGGAGCTGGGGGGGGCGCCCCCCTTCCTTTCTTCCATCTGTCCCTCCCCCTCCTCCTGCCACCCCTTCCCTTCTCCCTCTCCCCTCCTCCTTCCCTTTCCCAACCCCCATCCTACCTCACTTTTTTCCTTTCCTTCTTTCCTGCCTAGTAAAACATTTTTCTCCTAAAAAAAATTCTTTTTCCTCTTGTTTCTCATTCCCACTCCTCCACCACGGACAGCCTTCTCGCGTTTCCTGTGTCTCACCTTGTTCCTCTGTGTTCTTGCAAAATGCGTATTTTTGCTATTTTTTTAATAAAGATTTTATTTGAGAGAGAGAGACGCACTTCCGAGCAGGGGGGCAGAGCGAGGCTCCACGCTAAGCAAGGAGCCCAGCGCAGGGCTCGATCTCAGGACCCTGGGATCATGACCTGAGCCACCCCGGCGCCCCTATTTTTGCTATTTCTTCTGGCCAACTCTGAACACACACAGAAGGAAGCAAGGGTACAGCCACCCCCTGGTCTCCTTGGCCAGCTCCAGGGGTCGTGAGCTCGGGGTCCCTCTGCGGTCACCCTCCCCTCACACTTCCCCTCTCGTAGGATTTAAGAGCCAATCCCAGATATCGTATCACGTTATTCATCAATATCTCGATTTTCAGGAGCACAGTCATGATGCCGTTACCACACGGAAAACACTGGCCTTCCTCCTCAGCGCCCCACATGCAGTCAGCGGGGGGGTCACGTCCTGAACACCTTCCTGTGTGTTGTTTTCTACACTTGGGATCGGGCTGCGGATAAAGCCCACACGTTGTGATTGATACTGTTACGCAAGCATTTTTTAAATGTGTTACAGAAGTGTGAGCGGGGTACAGAAGAGTGCAGGCCACGTGTACCCAGCTCACTGGTTCTGCTCAGGGAGGACACTCCCGTGGAACCGGCACCTAGGTCCAGAAACAAAAGCTCTCCAGCCCCAGAAGCCCCCTCCTGTCCCTTCCAGTCCCCTTGTCCCCAGGGGTGGCCTTTTTCCTGACTTCTCTCAGCTTGGGTCTATTTCTGTGTCTTTATTTTATTATTTTTATTATTATTATTTCTTTTATTTTGCTTTTTTAAGTAGGCTCCACACCCAGGGTGGAGCCCAGAGCGGGGCTTGAACTCACAACCCTGAGATTGTGTTAAGAGTCGGTTAAGCATCTGCCTTCGGCTCAGGTCATGATCTCAAGGTCCTGGGATCGAGTCCCACGTCGGGCTCCCTGCTCAGTGGGGAGCCTGCTTCTCCCTCTACCCCTGCCCCTGCCCATGCTCTCTCTCACGCTCTCTCTCTCTCAAATAAATAAATAAAATCTTAAAAAAAAAAAAAAGACCTGAGCTGAGATCAAGAGTCAGACGCTTAACTGAATGAGCCACCCAGGCGCCTCTGTGTCTCCTTGCGTCCCCGCTTTGGGCTCACTGCATCCCTGCCTCTGGTTGCCTGTCAGTGACACTGCAGCGACATCCTGTGCACATCCCCTTCCGTGGGACCCATGCAGGGAGTCTCCTGGAGAGGAGTCACGGAGAACCTACCAGATTCCTAACCTCAGCGGGGGAGGCGAGCATCCTTATTTGAGGTTGGACAGACAAGGATTTGGGTCTGGGCTTTGGCACTCCCGGGTGTGTGGCCTTGGGCTGGTCACTGTACTGCCCGGAGACTCTGCTTTCTGAAACAACGGGGACAGTGTCCGGTCCCGCCTCACAAAGCAGACCAGAGAATCCCCATGTGGCTATCACCGTGCAGTGCTTAGCGTGTGGGAAGCGTCCAGTCCTTCAGAGCTGGCGGTCAGCCCCACGCCCACTGCTTTGCACTATAAATAGAACTGCAACGACATTAAGGACACTTAGATAATGAGGGGCGCCTGGGTGGCTCAATCGGTTAAGCGTCTGCCTTTGGCTCAGGTCATGATCTCAGGGTCCTGGGACTGAGCCCCGTCATCTTGTCATCGGGCTCCCTGCTCAGTGGGGAGTCTGCTTCTCCCTCTCCCTCTGCCCCTCCCCCCGTCTGTGCACACTCTCTCTTTCTCTCAAATGAATAAATAAAATCTTTAAAAAAAAAAGATGTGATAACAAGGCAAGGCTCTAGAGAGGATTTCCAGAACGCCTCTGACATGCCTGGCTGGGGTTTAATGTTCCCAACCATCCCAGAGCCAGCCTCCATTTTACAGATGGGGAAACAGAGGCTCAGGGAGGTGAAGTGACTTCCCTGAGGTCAGACAGCCCACATGTCAGGCTAGACTCGGCCCAACTCATTTGGTGCCAAAACCAGGACTCAGGCTGGATCCTGTCCTGATGGCTATCCTGACGAAATTCTCTGTTCTCTTCCATCTGCCAATCTGTGAGCTGACTTTTTTTTTTTTTTAAGATTTTATTTATTTATGTGACAGAGAGACAGCCAGCGAGAGAGGGAACACAAGCAGGGGGAGTGGGAGAGGAAGAAGCAGGCTCCCAGCCGAGGAGCCCGATGTGGGACTCGATCCTGGAACGCCGGGATCACGCCCTGAGCCGAAGGCAGATGCTTAACGACTGCTTAACGACGGCGCTACCCAGGCGCCCCTGTGAGCTGACTTTTGACCCTGGCTTGGCCTCTGACCTTTGGACTCCAAGGTTCCTGACTCTGTGGCTCTCCAGCTCCCCTCCAAGGCTGGCGTCCAAGTTAAAATGATTGCTGCTCCCTGCTTCCTGTGTCTGCCTTCCCAAGGTCAAGGGCGCTGACTCTGACCTTACCCCCGCCCCCCAGGTGGTGGTAAATGGAAATCCCTTCTATGAGTTTGGGCACCGGCTGCCCCTACAGATGGTTACTCACCTGCAAGTGGACGGGGACGTGGAGCTTCAATCAATCAACTTCATTGGCGGCAACCCGCCCCCAGGCCAGGTGTGTGGAGTCTCCCTCTCTTAGGCGCCCGCCTCCCTCATCCAGTCCCACATTCGTCTGTGTCCGAGCACCTGCTCTGTGCCGGCCCCTTCGCTGGCTGGGCCGCAGACCCAGAGGCCACCAACACCCTCCCCTGGGAGGGAAGACAGACATTTCAGCAGGTGGCGTGGGCTGCACTCAGTCAGGGCAGGGATGGGAGACAGGCCGGAGGTCTGGGGAGTCCAGGGGAAGGGCTTCCCGGAGGAGGAGGAAGTGCATGAGCTGAGTCAGGAAGCGAAGATAAGAAGGGACAAAAGCCACAGGAACAGCAGGCTAGTCACCCAGAAACTCACTTGGAATCGTGAGCGGCCGCTCCACACCCACGGGAAGAGCTGTGCAGAGAGAGGCACACAATACCCATGGTTGGCGAGGCTGGGGACCGGCCCACACTCCCCAGGAAATGACTGGGGAGCAGACCCGCACCCGGCCACCTGGAAACCCCACTCCCAGGGCCACGGTGGACAGCCACCGAACAGCCACAGCAGCACTTGGAGAAGCCCAAACCCCAGACTCCCGCCGTGTGCTTCAGTGGAGGGCACTACACTCCCCCAACCCGAGAGGCCCCCCACCTCCACGCTCTGATGATCTCGGGCCCATTGGACAGATGTGGGAACTGAGGCACAGAGAGCTTAAATAACTTGCCTGAGGTCACAGAGGATCAAATGCAGGCGGCGGGGGAGGGGTGTTCTGTGCTCAGAGGGGGGGTCCCTCTGCCCCCCCCATGAGGGAATGACAGGAATGTCTTCATCCACAAGGTGGCCAAGGGCCTACGGGTGTTCATTTTACTATCTTACTTCATCCCTACGTTTGAACAAGAAAAATGCCAATAAGGCTATTTGGGAAGGGCCTTCAGAATCGCTGGCTTAAAATGGAAGTCAAGGCAGAAAGATCACTGGAAAGAGAAGGGAACAGAGAGACCAAGTGGATATAAGTTATGGGGGGGTTCCAGCTCGTACCTGTGAGAGGTGCAGACGAGACACACAGAGAGAGACAGAGAGAGACAGAGACTGAGAAGCAGGAACAGAGAGCCTGAGGCAGACAGGGAGAGAGGAGACAGGACTCCTTGCTGCCCCAGCGGTGGGCACCAGGAGTGAGGGGCAAATCCTGACCGGGGGTGAGGTGAGCAGGGGTATCTGTGGTGTGGGCTGGGAAGATGTTCTGAGGAGCCTACACTTTATGGAAGCTTCCAGGTTGAGGGAGAGGAGGGGGTGGATGAGGGCTCCCGGACAGGAGAAGGATAAGGGAGGTACAGAGAATTTTCCAGGCTTGCCCCCAGAGGGTTGGAGTACATGTCACTGAGCACTGGAGGTCCCTACACATGGCAAGTTCCTCTCCGTTCCTAAGCCACCAGGTGCCACTCTTTGACCCCAGAGTTGCCTTGGATGGGGTGGTGGGGCTGCCCTCCAGGGCCCTAGTTCGGGGTCTCCCTCATTGCCTGCCTTCCTTCACACATTGCCTTTGTGTCTACAGACACCCATGGGAACTCCGGCACACCCAGTATGTACCTGCTGATGGGCGGTGGGTTTCTCCCTGTGGTGGGGGTTTGGGGGTATGAGGAGGTCTTGGGGCAGCCGAAGGACCCCCAGTCCCCCTCACCATTCCTGCCTTCCATCCGTCTGTGTAGGGTCATGGACACACCCACCAACAGCCAAGTCAGCTGCCTGTAAGTGGGAAGGTTGTGGGGCCATTTGATGGGGGGGAGGGGTGTCGAGAAGTTGGGGGGGGTCAAGAAGGTTGGGCCCCCAATTGTACCCTTCCGGCACCCAGAGATATGCCTGCATGTAGTCAGTGTGCCGTAAATATTTATGGAATGTTATAGAATAATATCTCTCCTTCCTCACTTCACAGACCATGGAGGGACCCCCAGTCTTCAACCCGGTAAAGTGTCCTGTGGGAGTTTAGAGCTCTGTGGTGGGCAGTTCGTGGGGAAGCAGGAACCGATGGTGGGGAGGGGGCCCTGACCACTGGTGGCCCTCGGGAGGGTGGGAAATAGAGTGGGCAGAGGGTGTTGGGTTGGGAGGTAGGGAGAGGGTGGAGCTGGTGGCCAGAGTGGAGAGGGGATGGGGATTTGGGACATTTCCTAGGAGTGGGCACCCATCTCTGAAAATTGGTCCCTGCTGGCCTCTGCTGACCTGAGAGATGATAGGAGCTCACGTTCTCTTCCCACAGCCAGTGCCATTTAGAAGGAGATTACAAGGAGGGCTTACGGCCCGAAGAACCATCATAATCAAGGGCTCCATACCACCCATGGGCAAGAGGTATACAATCTAGACTGAGGTGGGAATCCTCAGCCCCCTTCCTCCCTCAGACCCCGGAGTCTGGGCCCCAGCCCCCTTCTCCCTTGGAGAACCAGGCACGGGCCCCCATCTGACTCCCGCCTCCTTCCTCTTGGCCTTCAGCTTTGTCATCAACTTCATGGTGGGATCCTCGGGGGACCTGGCTCTGCACATTAACCCTCGTCTGACCGAGGGTCTCGTGATTCGGAACAGCTATCTGAATGGTTCATGGGGATCCGAGGACAGGAAGATCTCCTACAACCCATTTGGTCCTGGGCAATTCTTTGATGTGAGTCTGGGGTCTCCTTCCCACTCCCCTTCCCTCCAAAGCCTCTGTCCTGGCCCTGGCCTCAAGCCTGCCCTCTCCCTGCAGCTGTCCATTCGCTGTGGCATAGATCGTTTCAAGGTTTACGCCAATGGCCAGCACCTCTTCGACTTTTCCCATCGCCTTTCAGCCTTCCAGAATGTGGACGTGCTGGAGATTAATGGTGACATCACCTTGTCCTATGTCCAAGTCTGATCTATTCCCGGGCCCATAACCCTTGGGAACACAGAGGAAAAGATCCCACAGGACTCCCTTCTAAGCCCCTGATAAAATGCCTGTGGGTGTCTTTTGAGTGTCCATGACTCCATTCACCTCCCTCACCGTTCCTTCCTTGATTCAATCACTGTCCATTCAGCCATCCAGTCAACTGTCCATCCATCCTCCCAACACAATAAACCTAGGAATATCCCAGACACAGATCTTGGGATTTATGTGTATCTGCTCATTCAGTCCTCACAAAAACACCAGGAAGTGGGAACTATTATTATTGTCCCTCTGGAAAAGATGAGGAAACAGGTAAATTAAAATAAAGCAAATTGCCCAAGGTAACACAGCTCATCAATGGCAGAATGAGGATTCAAATCAAGGTGGTCTGGCTACACATTTAATCGCTATACAGCCCGTTTTTCTATCCATCCATGCATCTGCCTCTCCATTCATTCATTTCAACATCCATCCGTCTCTCCAAACACCCATCCAAGCATATGTTCATCCATCCATCTAAACATCCAACCGGGGCACTTGGCTGGCTTGGTTGGTGGTGCGTGCAACCCTTGATCTCAGGGTTGTGAGTTTGAGCCCCACTTTGGGGTAGAGATTACTTAAAAAAATTTTTTTAATCTAAAACATAAAATTAAAAAAAATATCCAACCATTCATCCACTCACCTGTCCATCTGGTTCTCCACCTATCCAGCTATTTCACCATCCAACCTTTCAACCATCCATCTGACCATCCATCCAAATATCTAACCATTGATTTCTTTACTCATCCATCTGTCTATCCATTCAGCCGTCCTTACATCCAACTCTCATTCATGCATTCACCTCTTCATCCCTCCATTTGTCCATGCAATTCTCTGCCTTTCATCACAACCAACCATCCATCCATCCATCCATCCATCCATCCTCCATAAGTCCATTCATCCCTCTGTTGGGCCGTCCATTTCTTCATTCTCTATCTATCCTGTCATCTATTCATCTCTTTAGGTTCTCTTCTTCCATCCATTTCCAACTGTTCATTCGTTTATCATTTCAGTTCTCCATCTGTCTACTAACCATCTGCCATCCATCTAGTTGTCTTCTTACCAAGTCACTCTTGGTTGATTTAATCATGTGTTCATTTATTTACACTTTCATTCACCCATTCATTCATTACTTTATTCATTGGCTCACTCACTCACTTACTCGTTCACATATCCATTATTCAGGCATTTCTCAGTGTCTATTCATTTGTTCGTTCATTCATTCTGTTTATTGTCTCATTAATTCTTCTAATCTAGTTCTCAAACTTGGCTGTACATTCCAATCATCTGGGGAGCTTTTAAAAAATATTGATACCTGACCCCAACCCAGACCATTATTAGGTTAAGCCATATAAATATGCCATTTTCTATAGGCTAAAAGCCAATAATTTCATATGTTCTAGCCCAGTAAATCAATAGTGGGTCCTAGGCATCAATATTTTTCTTAAATGCTCCAGATGATTCTACCACTTTGGCAAACACTGGTCAAGGATGTTCTGTGAGCCCTCAGAACTGGGTGGATGATGGGGAGGTTGGGAATGGAAGAGGGCTGACCTGGGCAGCCTCCAGTCTGAGATGTTCCTTTCCTCCTTCTCGGCCACATGGGAGCAGAGGCTACTTCTCCCTTTTGCTCCCCTCTCTCCCTGGGCAGTCACTGACCAGGGTGGCATGTCCCAGGGATGGCGGTGAAGAGACCAATCAGTAGCAGAGCCTGGAGAGGCTCAAGGAGAGAGGCTGAGCTCTTCCTGGAAGAGCTGGAGAGGTCATGTTTAGTTTTCTATTGCTGCTGCAACATGTTTGAAGAAATAATGGCAGCTCATGAAAGGCATTAATTTATAGATCCAAGAAGCTCAATGAACTGCAAGTAGGACAAATACAAAGAGATCCACACCTAGACCCTTCATAGACAAACTGCTGAAATAAAATAAAAGACAGAGAAGACTTTGAAAGTAGGAAGTGAAAAACAGCTTATCATGTAGAGGGGAACAGCACTACAATTAACAGCTAACTTTTTATAGAAACAGTGAAGGTCAGAAAGCAGTTGAATGATTCAGTCAAAGTGCTGCTAAAAGAAACATAAAACTGTCAACAAATAATTCTATATTCAACGAAACTGTATTTCAAAACCAAAGTAAAAGAAAGACATTCCCAGATGAATAAAAGCTGAGAATTCATCGCTAGCAGAGCTGCCCTCTAGGGAATGCTAAAGGAAGTCCTTCACGATGAAAGAAACTGACATCAAGCAGAAACTCAAATCTACAGGAAGAAAAAAAGAGCCCCAGGAATTATAAGTATATAGATAAATATTTTTTAATTGTATAAATAACTTTTTTCTGTTTACTTCTTTTGATTTCTTTCATTTTTTTAGTTTTTAGTTTTTATTTTGTTTTTCTTAATAATCTCTACACCCAACGTGGGGCTCAAACTCACGACCCCAAGGCCAAGTGTTACGTGGTCTTCTGACTGAGCCAGCCAAGTGCCCCTCTTCTTATTTTTTAAAATATGATTGTATAAAGAAGATTATAACACTATGTTATAGAGTATATAACATATCTGTATGTGATATATTTGACAATAATAGCACATGGAGTGGGAAATAGAGATATATTGAGCAAAGCTGCTACATTTTACTTGAATTAAATCAGTATTAACTTAAACTTGACTGTGGTAAGTGGGGCCTCTGGCTGGCTGAGTCAGGAGAGCATGCAACTCTTGATCTCAGGGATGTGAGTTTGAGCCCCATATTGGGTGTAGAGATTACTTAAAAATAAAATCTTAATTTTTTTTTAAATAAAATCTTGGGTGCCTGGGGGGTTCATTTGGTTGGGTGTGTACCTTTGGCTCAGGTCATGATTCCAGGGTCCTGGGATTGAGTCCCTCATTGGGCTCCCTGCTCAGCTGGGTGCCTGATTCTCCCTCTGCCTGCTGCTCCCCCTGCTTATGTTCTCTCCCTCTCTCTCTCTCTGTCAAGTTAATAAATAAAATCTTTAAAAAATAATAAAATAGATCTTTAAAAATAAATAAGGTTGACTATGATAAGTTAAGATGTATAATGTAATCCCTAGAGTGACCCCTTAAAAAACAGTTTTCAAAAAATACTGCTAAAAAAAATCAGTAGAGGAATTTAAACGATTCATTAAAAATTGTTTAACACAAAAGAAGGTAGTGAAGGATTAACAGAGTAAAAACAAATAGCAAAGAGGGAGGCATAGAGGCACCTGGGTGTCTCAGTCAGTTAAGCATCCAACTCTTGATCTCAGCTCAGGTCCTAATCTCGGGGTTATGAGTTCAACCCCCACATTGGGCTCCCATGGAGGCTACTTTAAAAAAAAAAAAGTGTTGGGGCGCCTGGGTGGCTCAGTTGGTTAAGCATCTGCCTTCAGCTCAGGTCATGATCCCAGGGTTCCCTGCTTGTGCTTTCTCTCTCTCCCTCTCTCTCAAATAAATAAATAAAATCTTAGAAAAATAAAAATTAAATTAAAATTTAAATTAAAGAAAAAAATTTAAAAATTGTTTAACACAAAAGAAGGTAGTGAAGGATTAACAGAGAGTGAAAACAAATAACCAACAAGGTAGCCAGAAAGGCAATTATATTAATGATTACATCAAGTGTAAATGAAATAAACATTCCAATCAAAAGGCAGAGACTGCTGTCATTGTCAGCCGCCAAGGTGGCCTCCAACAGTGTTCACACCTTCCCGAACTCCCCTCCCAAGCTGTACCTGGGTCGGTGTGAGTGACTAAGAATATGGCAGAAAGTTAGGTTCTAAGAGACTTTTGCTTCCCTCACTCCTGGATCGCACCTCTCAGAGGAGTCAGCCGCTCCTCGAACGGTCGCGTGGAATGGCCCATGTGAGGAGGGACTGAAAACTGCTACCAACAGCCCTGTGTGTGTGTGTGTGTGTGTGTGTGTGTGTGTGTGTCTCCCCAGAAGAGGCTCCTCCTGTCCAAGTCAAGTTTTCAACACGGTGGTTGCAAACCTTTTCCGTAACGGCCCCATGGCGAATATGTTAGGCGCTGGGGGTGATCTAGTCTCCGCCATAGCCACTGAACTCCACTGATGAAGCACAAAGCAGCCATTAAGCAGGACGGAAACGTGAGACCTGGGCTGTGTTCCCAGAAAACCTGAGTTGTGGACGCTGAGATTTGAATTCCATACCATTTTTAGTATTAGGAAATATTCTCCTTTTTATTGTTTTCAGCTATTTAAAAATCTGCAACCTATTCTTAGCCTGCGAGCCATACTCAATTGGGCAATGAGTGGGTTTGGCCACAGCCAGAGTTTTTGGAAGCTTCTTTCTGATGACTGCAACTCCACAGACGGTTTGAGCGTAACTCCGTGGAAAATCAGAGCCACAACCACCTGGGTAGGCCACTCCTGGATCCTAACTTCAGAAACTGTGTAAGATCATAAAAACGTTATGGTGCTGTTATGGGGTAATTGATTATGAAGCAATCCATTAGTAACATACTGTCAGACTGAATTAGAAAGCAAGATCCAAGTAAATGCTGTCTATAAAAGACACTTTAGATCTTAGAAACCAATAAGTTGAAAGTAAAAGGATGAGAAAAGATATACCATGGGGGCATCTGTCTGGCCCCACCCGAGGAGCGTGGGACTCTTTTTTTTTTTTTTTTTTTTAAGATTCTACTTATTTATTTGACAGAGAGACAACCAGCGAGTGAGGGAACACAGCAGGGAGAGCGGGAGAGGAAGAAGCAGGCTCCCAGCGGAGCAGGGAGCCCAGTGCGGGGCTCAATCCCAGGACTCCGGGATCATGCCGGAGCTGAAGGCAAATGCTTAATGACTGAGCCACCCAGGCAACCCAGGAGCGTGGGACTCTTGATCTTGGGGTCATGAGTTTGAGCCCCACGTCAGGTGTAGACATTACTTAAATAAATAAATAAACTTAAAAAAAGGTATACCATGCCAACAATAACCATAAGAGACTAAGAAGGACAGAATTACTATCAGACACAATAGATGTTGAAATTGTAACGGGGCGCCTGGGTGGCTCAGGTGGCTGAGCATCCATATCTTGGTTTCCGCTCAGGTCATGACGTCACAGCGGAGGGATCCAGCCAGCGTAGGGCTTACCCACAGCTCAGAGTCTGCTTCAGATTCTCTCTCCCTCTCCCTCCCCCACTGCCTCTCCCCTGGCTCAAGTATGGGCTTGGACACACTCTCTCTCTCTCAAATAAGCAATTAAATAAAATATTTTTAAAAAATAATAAAAATAATAAATTGTACTAGAGGGGTGCCTGGATGACCCAGTCAGTAGAGCATGTGACTCCTGACCTCAGGGTCATGAGTTCAAGCCCCATATTGGGCATGAAGCCTACAGAAAGAAAGAAAGAAAGAAAGAAAGAAAGAAAGAAAGAAAGAGAAAGAACTAGAGACAAAGAGAGACGTTTCATAGTGATAAAAGGGACAATACATCAGATAAACACACACACATATACAAATATAGTAAATATATGTATCAAGTAGAAACGTATATTAACAACAGACCGCAAAATACATGACAAAGAGACCATGGAAAAATTGTAAGTTGCAATACCCTCTTTCAGTAATTGATAGAACAACCAGACAGAAATTATTAAAGATGGAGAAGACATAGACACGATCGACCAGTTTGAACTACCAGCTAGCAGGGAGGTGGTTTCCCCCAAAGGATCTCAAGGGGCAGAAAATGGGTCCTGAAGACTTAGACCCTACGCTCTGCTTCACAGAGCAGTCCGAACTTACTGCACATCTGCTTGTGAAGACAGCACGGGCCCAGCAGGCCAGGGAGGGGAACGTGTGTCACCCTTGGCGCGGGCTCGGGGCCAGGCGCATCTGCCTGGGGCGTGGCTCCGTACTGTCCCGAGAGCGGAACCCAAGCCCAACGCCCCGCGCTGGAACGCAGCC
>NW_024424341.1:50363918-50364309 GCF_017311325.1 Ursus maritimus | reverse complement strand
CCGCGGCTGAGGGACACGGCCGCTGCAGAGGGGACAGCCAGCCAACCCTCCGACCAGAAAATCACCGCCTACCGGTGGGGGTGACTGAGCACTGTGTGTGGGCGCCCATTCCCCCAATCCCACCATGTGGCACTCGGGCAGGGCCGGGAGCCCAGGTGAAGAAGTGTGGGAATGGGGCTCATGCCCGCACCGGGGACCCAGACGCCTGATCCTCGTGTCCCCCGTCCGCTCCGCGGGGAGATGCCGCTCCAGTGCGCGTCTGCCCCGGGGCGCACGGGCGGGGACCTGTCCCGACTACGGGACAGCGGGGAGGACGGCGCCGCCCCATCCGCTGCCCAGCCCCACCCCGCGCCAGCCGGCTCCCGCCACCCACAGGCCCAGCAGCCGCCGC
>NW_024424341.1:50274248-50359633 GCF_017311325.1 Ursus maritimus | reverse complement strand
GCGGCCCAGCAGCCCTCCCACCCACCTGCCCCACCCCACTCCCAGCCCCCACTCCTGCCCCACCCCACAGGGGGAAGAGGCCTGGGGCAGAGAACAGAATGGAAACTCTGGGTGGAGACAACCAGACTCAACCTGATCCACCACCCGACTGTCCCCCAGGCCTCCCAGACTCTCCATCCCCCCACCTCACGAGGCACCCAGGTGGGGGCGCCCCTTGGGAGCTAGGGCCTCAGAGAGGGAGGCTGGGCAGTTGGGTTTGGCCCGGGGGGCGGGGGGAGGTGGCAGAAGCACCCCCATTTTGTAGAGGAGAACACTGAGGCCTGGGGAGGGGCAGCCTCTCAGCCAAGGCCACACAGCAGGGAAGCAGCCCGGGGCGGGGCGGGGCCCGGGTGTGGACCAGGGCTGGGCAGCAGGACTTCCAACAGAGGGGCTGGGGGGCCTGAGGCTGGAGCACCAGCTCCTGAACGGGTCCCAAAATGACGGGTCCGCTACTCCCAGAGCAGGGTGGCCACTGTCTCGGCCTCCTTCTCCCGTGCGATGGATGCGGGCGACTCATGCTTCTCCTGAGCTCTTCCTTGTGGCTGGATATTTCTTCACACGCTGCCAGCCTGCAAGTCCCAGCTCGCCTTTGGTGTTCGGCCAAATGTTTGCGTTCGATCTATTATCCCTTGGATCGCCGGCTCGTTTCTCAGAACTCAGAGATGCGCCACCTCGACGGCTCCTCGTCTCCCGTCTTGATAGTCTTCCTATCAGTTCTGGAATCATATTTTCTGGAGCATTTTTTTCATTTCCATTTAAGTAGTCAATGTGCTCATTTCTCAATACTCTTCCTTTTCCTGAGCTAGACTCTGCTGCCCTAAAATCTGCAGGGTGTCACAGGATGAGGATGAGATTTGACAAACGCACAGCTGGGAGCAACCCCCACCCCCAGCAAGATGCCTCGAGCCCCAGAAACAGCCAGCCCCCCTCCACCCGCCCAGGAAGCCACCGCCATCCCTCGGCATTTCATGGCCACAGAGTTCATTTGGCATCAACGTGAGGAAGAGGGGTGGCCAGCAGGCTGGGTGGGCTGACCTCACCCTCCTTCTGGAAATAAGTCAGGTGAATGAAAAGGAAGTCATTGTCCCCAC
This sequence comes from Ursus maritimus, assembly GCF_017311325.1. Taxonomy (NCBI): domain Eukaryota; kingdom Metazoa; phylum Chordata; class Mammalia; order Carnivora; family Ursidae; genus Ursus; species Ursus maritimus. The sequence goes on along the minus strand of NW_024424341.1, from coordinate 50,358,503 downwards.
GGTGGTCCTGGGCATTGAAAATCCCAGGCTCTGCCAGCATCAGCTTGTAGGGGACTTTGGCTTGTTTGTTGTTCATGGGGAAGATCACACAGGGGCTGCTTTGGTTTTGTAAAGGAACATTCAAACGAGGCAAAGGACACCTTGATCTTCTGGCTAGCTCTTAAGCCCCAAATCTGCTGCAAGCCTTATGGTTCTATTTCTAGCCCTAGTGAATTTCAGCAACTGTCCCTGCAGAGGGGAGGCCTTTCTGTCCTGTTTGCTTCCACTGATAAACTGAGTTCATTGAACTCTCTTCCATACTCTAAGCTGCACTGGGATTTTACCATTTGTTCAGTGGTCAGTCTTTCCATTGTCCAATACATCCTTCCAAGTCCGAAGTCATTGTTGTACATTTCCATGCCTGCGGTGGAAATCCACTGACTTTTTCTTTCTCCTCCTCTTCTTCCATCTGTCCTTCTCCCTTCCTCCCTCCCTCCCTCCCTTCCTTTCTCCCTTCCTTCCTTCCTTCCTTCCTTCCTTCCTTCCTTCCTTCCTTCCTTCCCTTAGCTGAGGAGTTTGGTCCTCCAGCCATCAGCTGGGGCAGCACTCGCCGCCTCTGGTGGGTGGGGAGCTGGGGTGACGGTGGTGGGCAAGGACTGCAGCTCCACGGTGGTGTCAGAGGGAGCTGGTCCACAGGACCTGGGGTGGGGGTAGAAATTCAGAACCCGGCATTGATTTTGGTGTCAGGCCTTCTTCGTTGCGGTTGCCTTCCGTCTGGAATGGCTCCCTAGTCTTCCTTTGTCTTTCAGGACCTTGACACTTGGGCAGGTTGGAGGTCGATGTATCCTGGTCACGAGATACGGGTTATGCACTTTTCGCGGAAGACCCACAGAAGTGACACCGCGTGCATTCTGTCGAGCTGCCCGCCACCTCCCCGTGTCCTGCGGCCGGTGAATTGACTTGGATCATGTCACTGCTTCCTGGGCGGGTGGAGGGGGCTGGCTGTTTCTGGGGCTCGAGGCATCTTGCTGGGGGTGGGGGTTGCTCCCAGCTGTGCGTTTGTCAAATCTCATCCTCATCCTGTGACACCCTGCAGATTTTAGGGCAGCAGAGTCTAGCTCAGGAAAAGGAAGAGTATTGAGAAATGAGCACATTGACTACTTAAATGGAAATGAAAAAAATGCTCCAGAAAATATGATTCCAGAACTGATAGGAAGACTATCAAGACGGGAGACGAGGAGCCGTCGAGGTGGCGCATCTCTGAGTTCTGAGAAACGAGCCGGCGATCCAAGGGATAATAGATCGAACGCAAACATTTGGCCGAACACCAAAGGCGAGCTGGGACTTGCAGGCTGGCAGCGTGTGAAGAAATATCCAGCCACAAGGAAGAGCTCAGGAGAAGCATGAGTCGCCCGCATCCATCGCACGGGAGAAGGAGGCCGAGACAGTGGCCACCCTGCTCTGGGAGTAGCGGACCCGTCATTTTGGGACCCGTTCAGGAGCTGGTGCTCCAGCCTCAGGCCCCCCAGCCCCTCTGTTGGAAGTCCTGCTGCCCAGCCCTGGTCCACACCCGGGCCCCGCCCCGCCCCGGGCTGCTTCCCTGCTGTGTGGCCTTGGCTGAGAGGCTGCCCCTCCCCAGGCCTCAGTGTTCTCCTCTACAAAATGGGGGTGCTTCTGCCACCTCCCCCCGCCCCCCGGGCCAAACCCAACTGCCCAGCCTCCCTCTCTGAGGCCCTAGCTCCCAAGGGGCGCCCCCACCTGGGTGCCTCGTGAGGTGGGGGGATGGAGAGTCTGGGAGGCCTGGGGGACAGTCGGGTGGTGGATCAGGTTGAGTCTGGTTGTCTCCACCCAGAGTTTCCATTCTGTTCTCTGCCCCAGGCCTCTTCCCCCTGTGGGGTGGGGCAGGAGTGGGGGCTGGGAGTGGGGTGGTGCAGGTGGGTGGGAGGGCTGCTGGGCTGCTACGAGGGGTTTCTGCTCAGCTGTGTCACCCTGCCTCTTCCCTGCCTTCCAGAACCATCTTTCAGCATTCTCCCTCTGCCTGCCCCTTTCGGATCCTGGATTCCTCTCCTGGAGTCTTGGGCTATGGGGGTTGGCAGTGAGCCTGGGTGGAGGAGGGTCTGGGTGTGGGTGGGTCCTAGACACCCCTCCTGGCCCTCCCTACACCTGAGAGCTAGCTGGGAGAGTGGCCGCGGCTCTGGGACGTGGAACGGGACAGAGCTTTAGAGGAGAGAGGCCCACAGGGAGACCCGGGAGAGAGAGTGGGAGCCAGAGGGCCCGGGAGAGGGAGCAGGGCACTCACAGGGACAGAAGACATAAAAGGGATAGAAACTGCCCGAGTCCAGGAAAGGCAGAGCCACACGGACATGGTAGCGCCCAGGCTGGTGCTTTGGGCAAAGGGCCTCCCCTCCCTGAGCCTCCGTGTCCTTGGCTGTAGAACGGGGGTGACCGAGGCCCTTGGCGGCTGGGCTCCCGCTGAGCGCCCAGGGAGGTGTGGAGTGCGCAGGCGCGCCCAAGGCCTCAGAAAGGGCACGTGCTGGCCTTTCTCATTCCTTCTTGCCCTGCATTGCAGGCGCGCTTCCGGCTTCCCGTGGGCCAGGCCCTGCTCTAGGCCCCAGGGACGCAGCGCCGGCCCTCAGGCGAACCGGCGGGCCCTCGGAGCCCCTCTTCCGGGGCTGCGGCTGCTCCTGGGTCCGGGGCCTGAGCGGGCAAGTCGGGGCGCAGGTCTCCCAAGATAAAATAGGCAAAATACTCTTTTCTCCCTGCCAAGCAGCAGGAAGACAGGACTGGATGGATGGTGGCTCACCCGGTCCCCTCTGTCCCCAGTATTTCCTTAGGAACTGTCTTTATGGTCATTAGCTCAAAGGAGGGGGGCAGCACCCCTGGGAACCCTCGGGAGTGAAGGGAAGGCACAGGGCCCAGAAAGAGGGTGCTGGGCCAGGTGGCCTCAGGGCCAGGGTCTGTGCCAGGTGTGGGCGGTGGGTGTGGAAATGGGGGGTGAGTCAGCCTGGCCTGCCCCGCCCTGCTTTTATTTAAGGTCCCAGCAGCCATCCCCACCAGCGCCATTTAGGCCCCACTGTCCCAGCCATGGCAGGGAGCTCCGTGAGTGCCTCAGGGGCCTTGGGGTTTGGGGGGCTTGGACCCAAGGCTGCACCGGACTAGGGGAGGGGCTGGGCCCGCCTGACATCTCCTGTTTGAAAGGAGAAAGTGGGTGCTAGGGTGTGCTAGAAGTGCTTGGGCTGTGGCTCTTGGGTTGACCCAACCCAACCCAACGCTCCCATCCTCTCTTGGATTCTCTCTCTGTGTGTGTCTGTTGATTCTGTGTGTTTCTCTCCCCACCTCTGCCTGGCTCTGGCTCTCTCTCTCCTGTCTCTCTGTGGCCTTTCTTCTCAGCGATTTAGCTGATCTGGGTCCTGGTCCTTTTCTGCCTGGGGCTGACCCATCTGTCTCTGTCTTCTGCGTCGCTGGTTGCCTTGGTCCCCGCACCGCTGGTCCTGCAGAATGTGCCCCACAAGACCTCTCTGCCCGAGGGCATCCGAGTCGGCACTGTGATGAGGATTCGTGGTGTGGTCCCGGACAAGGCTGGCAGGTGAGCCCCCAGGCCCCAGCGGTAATGGTGGGAGGTGTCCAGGCTCAGCTGACCCCGACTTTTTCCAGCCCAGATGGGAAGGAGTTCAAGCCACCTATGTCCACCAGGGTCTTGGAATCCCCAGGCCATCAATGACTTTCCGGAATCTCATGTCTTCCCTTATTTGTCCCATGGCTGGGTACAAGTTGGGGTGCCTATGTGTCCCCAGGAATCTGGGGGCTCCAGGGCAATCTCAGGGTTCCTACCTCTCATCCTATGACTCCCAGTCCGAATCCCCAGGAACTCTGGAAATATGTCCTGTGATCTGGAGGTGCCCTGGGCATCTGGGAAACCCAAGCAATCAGTCCTGAGACTTCCTGGGTCCGGGAACTGCGGGATTGCTGGGAATCTGCGGTGCCTGGAATGATGGGGTCCGCGGTACTGTTCCTAGCCCTCTAGGAATGGGGATACCCTCGGAATGGGGAGCACCCTGGCCATGGGCACCATGACTCATGGCAACTCTTAGCGGATTGGGAAATTGAGGGGCACGCAAACCATAGCAGGGCGACGCTCGTGCAGGTGGGTGTGTCCAGGGTCCCCAGAAGTTTTTGGATGCCCTGGAATCTGGGTCCTGGCCTCCAGTCCACGGCCCTCCTTCTGTGGTGTGAGTCTGAGGTCACTGTAAATTTGGCTGGCTTCCCACCAGCGGCTGCAGTCCATCGGTTCTCGATCTTAACTTGGTGGTCCTTGGCCTCCGACATGTATCTGCCCCCCCCCATCTACCAGGTTCTACGTAAACCTGCTGTGCAGTGAGGTGCCCGGGAGTGAGGCCGCCCTGCATTTCAACCCCCGCCTGGACGAGTCCACTGTGGTCTTCAACACCCTGGAGCAGGGCGCCTGGGGCCGAGAGGAGCGTGGCTCAGGCATTCCTTTCCAGCATGGGCAGCCCTTCGATGTGCTCCTCATCGCCACGGAAGAAGGCTTCAAGGTGGGGCCCTGCCACCTACAGGCAGGCTGTGTTGGGGGGAGGGGAACCATGGCGTGGCCTGCTGGGCTGGAGTTTCCCCAGTCCCCCTTCTTCCCCTGGTGCATCCCCACTAGTGTCACAAGGCAGGGGTGAGGCAGCGGCAAGGACCAGCGAGCAAGAGCCAAATGCCCAGAGGGTGGGTGTCCCCTAGCCTGGCAGCGGGGCCCCGGTTTTCTCCCTGACAGTGTGTGAGGCTGACGCTCTGGGGCAGGGCAAGGCTGGGTCGGGAGATGGGCCCAGAAACACGCGCCAGCGGGCGGGGGGCGCCGCAGACCCTCCAGCGCCCAGGCCATTCACCACTGCCCGTGGGAGCGGCAGGAGGGCGGCAGGGCACGCCGCAAGCGGAGCGAGCAGCCCCCGCCAACCCTGAAAACGCACGTCTTGGGCCACCCCGTCGGCCCACAGAACGTTCCCGACAAGCGGGTAGAACGATCGGGAGCCCATTTTGCCACCGGGGAGCCCGGGGCCCGGCGTGCTGAGGGAGGGCCCAGGTCACAGGGCGCGGGCCGAGTCGGGAAGGACCCCCCAACCCCCCCACCCCGGGCGGCCTCGGCACTCCAGCGCGGACCCCTGTCCCCGCAGGCGGTGGTCGGCGACTCGGAGTACCACCACTTCCGCTACCGCATCCCGCCGGCGCGCGTGCGCCTCCTGGAGGTGGGCGGGGACCTGCAGCTGGATTCCGTGAAGATCTTCTGAGACCCCCCCGGGAGGACCGGGGCAGTGGGGTCCCCGGAATGGCAAATAAAGTTTCAGCCCACGTCTGTGCGCCTCCTCTGTGTCTGTGTTTCCTGCGTGCAGACGCGGAAGGCAGGTTCAGAGAGGTGCCGACTCCGAGCAAGTGTCACCCAGCGGTCCCGCGGCCGAGGCGCGATGCGGGACCGGCTCTGGGAGGACGCGTGTGTTAGGTTAGGGAGGCCTCTGGAGGGTCGCGATCGGCTAGGGGTGTGTCTTGGCTCGTCTTCCAGCCGCACTTTGCAGGGCAGCTGGGCGGTAGTGCGGGTGGGGGGAACCTGCTGGGGGTCGGAGCGGGCTCAAGCTCCCCTCGGCGCCCCCTTTGCGCGGAACGACGGAGCCCCAAGGGGTGCATCTGCCAACGGGGGAGCGAGTCCCCACATGCCTGGTGCCCTGGAGAGCCCGAGCTGGGGAGACGGGGCCTGGGACCCGTGCAGGCTCCCTGCGCCGCTGCCCCTCTCCTGTCCCCTCTGCGGCGGCTGCTGGGCCTGTGGGTGGCGGGAGCCGGCTGGCGCGGGGTGGGGCTGGGCAGCGGATGGGGCGGCGCCGTCCTCCCCGCTGTCCCGTAGTCGGGACAGGTCCCCGCCCGTGCGCCCCGGGGCAGACGCGCACTGGAGCGGCATCTCCCCGCGGAGCGGACGGGGGACACGAGGATCAGGCGTCTGGGTCCCCGGTGCGGGCATGAGCCCCATTCCCACACTTCTTCACCTGGGCTCCCGGCCCTGCCCGAGTGCCAACTGGTGGGATTGGGGTAGTGGGCGCCCACACACAGTGTCCAGTCACCCCCACCGCTAGGCCGTGCGTTTCCGATCGGAGGAGGTGGCTGCTTGTCAGTGGCTGTGACTGGAGGGAGGTCGTGACTCCGTGAGCGCGACACTCTGCAATGGCAGGGCCCCTAATTGTGAGATGGACCGGGTCGGCTGGCAAAGTTCTCTCACTGCGGTTGGGCCCTGCCCCGGAGTCTCGGGAACGTCTGGAGCCACGCCCTTGGAGGGGTTTGCTGGGGTTCCTGGCCTGGGATCCGTGCGAGATGTAGGACACGTCGCCTCCCCGTGGCCTCTGCAGACGCTGCAATTTCGGCAGTGGGTGTGGGAGCGATGGTGCATTACCTTGGATTTTTCTGAAGATGCAACATTCTGTGTGACCTCCGAATCTGGGCGAGTTCGAATCCTTCCAGGACTGGACTTTCTCCACACTTCCAAGCTTCAACCTGGAGCGGCGCCCCTGGATTCTGGGCCCTTCTTTGTGTACTCCTGGGTGGGCTGTGGCATAAGGGGTCTTCCTCTTCCAGTGGGAGACCTTAGAAATCTAACATCCATTGGTACACCAGGGCTGTTAAATGAATTAAAATTTATTTCATTTGTCTGTGTCGTGTAGCTTTTGTACATTAAAAAAAATTCTTGTACCTACCCATAGCGTACAAATTCGGAAAAGGACAATGAGAGGTATGACAGTGTCGGCACAACTGGTAAACTAGGTTGGATGATGGTGATTCGTCTGTGTTAATTTCCTGATTTTCACTTCTGTCTTACCTTATATATTGTGGAAAATAATCATGTTTATGCAAAATATTACTACATATTAAGAAAGTATCTGAGGGGCGCCTGGCTGGCTCAGTCAGTTAAGCATCTGCCTTTGGCTCAGTTCATGATCCCAGGGTCCTGGGATCGAGCCCCACATTGGGCTCCCTGCTCAGTGGGGAGCCTGCTTCTCCCTCTGCCTCTGCAGCTCCCCCTGCTCGTGCTTTCTCTTTCTCTCTGTGTCAAATAAATAAAAGTCTTTAAAAAATAAAGATTCTATTTATTTATTTGAGAGAGAGAGAGAGAGAGGGAGAACACGAGCAGGGGGAGGGGCAGAGGCAGAAGCAGACTCCCCGCTGAGCAGGGAGCCTGATGCCGGTATCAATCCCGGGACTATGGGATTATGACCTGAGACACCCAGGCGTTCCTAGGAGCTTGGGATTTTAGTTTGTTTTATACTCCACATCAGAGTGAGATCATATGGTATTTGTCTTTCTCTGTCTGACTTATTTCCCTTAGCATAATGCCCTCAAGGGTGATCCATGTTATGACAAATGGCAGGATGTATTTCTTTTCTGTAGCTAAATCATATTCTGTTGTGTGTACACACCTCATTTCCTTTATCCATGCACTCGTCAACGGACACTTAGTCTATTTCCATGTCTTGGCTGTTGTAAATAATGCTGAATGAACATGGGAGTGCAGATATCATTTTGAGTTTCTGTTTTCATTATCTTTATTTTTTTTTAATTTTAAAAAAGATTTTATTTATTTATTTATTTATTTATTTATTTGACAGAGAGAGAGCAAGTGCATACAAGCAGTGGGGAAGGGCAGAGGCGGAGGGAGAGGCAGGCTCCCCCTGAGCAGAGAGCCTGAGGCGGGGGCCCTGGGATCATGACCTGAGCTGAAGCAGACGCTTAACCAACTGAGCCACCCAGGCGCCCCATTATCTTTGGATAAATACCCAGAGGTGGATCAATGGAATTTCTATTTTTAATTTTTTTGGGGAAGCTCCATACTGTTTTCCACAGTAGCTGCACCAGTCTGCATTCCCAACGACAGTGACAAGGGTTCTCTTTTCTCCACATCCTCGCCAACACCTGTTGTTTCTTGTGTTGCTGATTGCGGCCATTTTGACAGGGGTGAGGTGACATCTCATTGTGGTTTCGATCTGCATACCGATGAGGAGTGACGGGGAGCATCTTCGCATGTGTCTCTTGGCCATCTGCATGACTTCTTTGGAAAAATGTCTGTTGAGGTCCCATGTCCGTTTTTTACCAGACTGTGTTTTGGAGACTGTGTTGATGCAAGTATCATAGAGCTGACCTGGTGCGTGTACTTGCTCTGGTAAGTTTTACGCTTTTGCGTAACTTTGTTAGAACTGATAGACTTGGCTTTACTTTGGTCACTGTCTCATCCTTCCTGTTTTTATTTTGTATGCTTTCCTGTATTTTTCTTTGTTTTTTGACCTTTGCCAATGGATTGTGTTTTCTTGTTTCTTTTCAAACTATTCTACTAATTTGTAAGTTACATGCCCTGTTCTTATTCCACCAATGATTAACTACAGATTTGACTCTTTCTTTTTCTTTTCTTTTTTTTTTTAAGATTTTATTTTTAGGGGCATCTGGCCAGCTCATTTTGTTAAGCGTCTGCCTTCAGCTCGGGTCATGATCCCAGGGTCCTGGGATCGAGTGTCGCATGGGGCTCCCTGCTCAGCGGGGAGCCTGCTTCTCCCTCTCACTCTGCCGTTCCCCCTGCTGTGCTCTCTCTTTCTCTGTCAAATAAATACATAAATAAATAATTTAAAAAATATTTTAAATAATCTCTATACCCAACATGGGGCTCAAACCCACAATCCTGAGATCAAGACTTGCTCCCTCTACCGACTGAGCCAGCCAGGCGCCCCTCTTTTTCTTTTTTGTTGAAGTATAGTTGACATATGTAGATTTTTTTAAAGCCCATACTTGAACCTGTGGTTACTTAATTAACAATGTCAAGAATTAAATGTTATCTGTTAATTCTCCCCAGGTAATACGAGGGGGATGATATAATTACTCTTTCTCCCCTGTAACTCATTCCAGTTTTTGTTGATACAATTTCAGGTTTTATTATTATTCTTTGCCTCTCCTTTCTCAGTATTTGGCCTCTACGAGGCCGCCAAAGTAGCACGGAGAGGACAAAGACAAGCCCGATCTATAATCAATGCAATTGTGTTTCATTACTATTCGTTCTGATTTTGAAATAATCACAAACCTATGGAGAAGTCCCCCCTATGGGCCCCCTCAGTGGACAGAACTAGGAAATGCTGGGCTTTGAGCTGCTGCATCCGTGGCTGTGGCCCTCCCTGGACATGCCCTGTGTCACCGAGAACAGCCTTACCTAATGTCATGCTCTTCTCAGGGCGTGGCCCATGCCAGTGGCCGGATGCTAACTGGGGTCCAAAGCCCTGACCGCTTTGCTTGCACTAGAGACAACCTGCGCGGCCACCCCAGCTTCAAACCTCCTCATAGCACTGTGTGAGGCCTGTCTCAACCACGTTGTGTGTCACCTTTACCCTCAACCCAATTCTGCTCCTTCACTTCCTTTTGGGGGGGATGTCGCCTGAGGTCACCCCACAATAGCCCTTCTGCGCGCAGGCCTTTGTCTGTGGGTCTGTTTCTAGGGACCTCAACCTAAGACACAGGATGATACAAGTATGTGAGGCATTAGGGGCAGTCCAGGGGCCCCTCAGGCGGCTTAAGCTGGAAGACACACTTCCAGAATAGTCTGCCAGCCTCTGATGAAAAGCCGAACAGGCAATTACTAGAAGGGCTTCAACTAGTCACCTTTGAGAAGCACGAGCGACTTCATTCATTAGCATGATGAATGTTAGAAATGGGTTTGGGGGGGCACCTGGGTGGCTCAGTTGGGTAAGTGTGTTAACCGATTCTGGATCTCAGCTCAGGTCTTGATCTCAGGGTCATGAGTTCAAACCCCGCGTTGGGCTCCGTGCTGGGCGTGGAGCCTACTTAAGAAAAAAATAAAAGGAAGTGAGTTTTCACTTGTATATTGAAGGGCTCATTTATAATTAGCTTAGTGGGGGCGCGTTGCTGGCTCAGTTAGTAGAGCATCCGGCTCTTGGGTCGTGAGTTCAAGCCCCATGTTGGACACAGAGTTTACTTTATTTATTTTTTTTTTAAAGATTTTATTTATTTATTTAACAGAGATAGAGACAGCCAGTGAGAGAGGGAACACAAGCAGGGGAGTGCAAGAGGAAGAAGCAGGCTCATAGCAGAGGAGCCTGATGTGGGGCTCGATCCCATAACACCGGGATCACGCCCTGAGCCGAAGGCAGACACTTAACCGCTGTGCCACCCAGGCGCCCCTACTTTAAAAAAATTATGGGGGTGCTTGGGTGGCTCAATCGATTTGAGTCTTGGTTTTGGCTCAGAACGTGATCTCAGGGTTGTGAGATCAGCCGGTGTGGGGCATCAGCAGGGAGTCTGCGGGAGATTCTCCTCCCTCTCCCTCTGCTCCTCCCCCCTCCCTCGAGCATGTGAGCGCATGCGTATTCTCTCTCTCTCTTCAAAATAAATACAAAAATCTTTTAAAAAATTAACATAATGTGTGTTAAAAATGGGCTGTTGCTGGTGAAATTGGTAACATGCAATGTTGACTATAATATTTCAGATACTTCCCACTGTCGTTTGAGCAGCGTATGAGAATCGGTGAACCCTCACTGCTCCCCTTCAGGAATGGTGGCCAAAGCATGAGTTGTAAGTGATCCTGTGATCACTCAGTGACTCCAGAAGGGCTCTGCTTGCCTGACCCCGGCCATAAGGCTAATCGAATAGGCTCCTCAAGGATGTGGTCGGGTGCACCTCAAATGAACCTTTCATGAAAGGTGACTTCAGAGCACCTGGAAGGACATAGCCTGCTGGGACTTCGTCAGACTTACAAGACAGGTTGGGAGGCCATCCTTGTCGTTGCCTGCTATGAGTCACGTCGGTGACGGCTTTGTCTCTAGCAAGTCTAGGCCGGGCAAGTCTCGGCTCTGCTTCCCTCGGTGTGGGCTTCGTTCCCCAGCACACTCACCTGGGTGCTAACTGACGGAAGCCGGTGGAGCATGTTCACATAGCAGTCCTTTGGGGGAGGTACCGGGGGCTGCCAAGAATCGGAGGGGGGCTTTCCCCTCACACAACCTCACTACTCAGTAATTCGCTACAGCAGAACCTCTCAAAAGGAATTATGACAACTGTAAGAATATTTTTTAAAAATGCTCTAAAAACTGATAAATAAAAAGAAAGAATCAAGGAAGCATCCTGTCTCTCTTTTATTTTTTTTTTAATTTTTTTCAAAGATTTTATTTATTTATTTGAAAGACAGACAGAGAGCACACTAGAGAGAGTGCACATAAGCTGGGGGCGGGCAGCGGGAGGGGAGGGGCAAAGGGAGAAGCAGAGGGAGAGGGAGAAGCAGGCTCCCCGCTGAGCAAGGAGCTGGACTCCACTAGGGGCTTGATCCCAGGACCTGAGCCAAAGGCAGCTGGTTAAGACTGAGCCACCCAGGCGGTCCCTGTCTCTCTTTTAGGAACTGTACCTCAGCAGATAAGGGGAAGTGTCTTTTATATCATATTCCAGCTACCACAGGAAAATGAAATGACGGAAGTAGAGTGTCACCATTTTGCAATCCCCATCTGGCACCAGCACTCGTAGGCAGCGGACGCCCGCTGCTAAGCATCACGAATGCAGAGACAACCAGATGGAAAAGCCAAACACCTCCGAGGGTGTCATTTGCCAAAAAAACGGAGCCTGCAACCGATAAGCATCTAGATTTCATGCCCAATTACAGGGATTACAGGAGACAGAAGTACATGGGAAATGCCACCAGAGGGTACATCAGCCACACCCGGACCTTGGCAAAGTCTCCAGGACAATCGAGGTGTTCAGCCAAAAATTGTAAGGGAAAAAAAGAGTTGAAAGAAGGAACTTGTAGATTAAAAGAGATTTAAGAGACACATCAATCAATTGCAGTAAATCCATCTTATTTGGGTCCTGGCTCAAAAAAATTTCTAACAATTTGATGACATTCATGAGACAGAAATGTGCATACCAACTGGAAATTTGGTGATAGTAAGGAATTATTGTTAATTTTCTTGATGTGACAATGGTATTTGGGTTACAGTGTTAAGAGTTTTTATCTTTTTTAAAAAAAGATTTTATTTATTTGATAGAGAAAAGAGAGCACAAGCAAGGGGTGCGGCAGGCAGAAGGAGAGGGAGAAGCAGGCTCCTCCACAGAGCAGCGACCCTGATGTGGGGCTTGATCCCAGGACCCTGTGATCATGACCTGAGCCAAAGGCCATCACTTAACCAACTGAGCCTCGCAGGTGCCCCTAAGAGTTCTTACCTTTTAGAGAAATGTTTTGAAATATTTACTGAGGGAGGGGCACCTGGGTGGCTCAGTCAGTTAAGCGTCTGGGTCCTGACTCAAAAAAGTCAGTTAAGTGTCTGGGTCCTGACCCAGCCCCTCAGGGGCTCCCTGCTCAGCAGGAAGTCTGCTTCTTCCTATGCCTCTGCCTCTCAAAAAAAAAAAATAGTTACTGAGGGAATGAAAGGAAGTCTGGGATTTGCTTCAAATCTATACAAGAGGGGGTGGTGTGGGCGTGGGGGTGGGGGATGAGTGAAGCTGGATTTCCAGGAGTTCATCATCACTGAAGCTGGCTGATGGGGATGTGGGGTTCACATACTGGTCTGTCTACTTTTGTTGATGTTTTCAATTTTCCATAACAAAGTACTTTTTTTAGTGAATAGTATTATCCTGTGGGTATCCTTCTGAGGCTTGCTTTGTCTTTAAGATTTTATTTGTCAGCGAGCACAAGCAGGGGGAGCGGCAGGCGGAGGGAGAAGCAATCTCCCTTCTGAGCAAGAAGCCCGATGCGGGACTCGATCTCAGGACCCCAGGATCAGGACCTGAGCCGAAGACAATGCTTCACTGCCTGAGCCGCCCACGCGCCCTGTGCATTTCTTTAGTACACACGTGACTGGGAGCGGAATGGCTGTGTCACGGGGTCGGCGTCTAGCGAGGAGTGCCAGGGCGTCTTCCCAAGTGCACCCAGTGACCGCGTTGCATCAGCGTGGCCGGTACGGCCCATCCCTGCGACACTTGATCTTCAGGCTTCTGAACTTTCTTCCTAATGTAGTGGGCGGGCCGGCATTTCAGGTGGTCTTGATTAGGGGCAGGTGGTCGGACACGGATTCGGTGATTGCTTATTCGTGTCCTCTGCCCATTTTCTACTGAGTCACCTGTGGTTTGTCTAGCGGAGCTCTTTACACATTCTGAATACTAATCGTCGGAGAGACAATGTAGTCTAATCGGTTAACCCGACATCCGATTCCAGCCCTGCTTCTGTAACCGTGAGAGGGCAGGGAAAGCGCCACGCTCCTCCCTGCACTCAACTTTCTCCTTTGTAAACCTTACCGCTTGCTGTGGACTATGTTTGTGCCCCTCCAGAATTCCTCTGTTGAAGCTTTAACCCCCCATAGGATGGCATTAAGGGGTGGGGTCTTTAAAGAGGTCAGGAGGTTCAGATGAGACCTTGAGGGTGGGATCTCTCCTCCCGCTCAAGATGGGATTCGTGGCCCTGTAAGAAGAGGAAGAGAAACCGGAGCTGGCTTGCTCCCAACACCCGGGGAAGGTGCAGCGCGAAGGCAGCCGTTGGCCAGCCTGGAAGGGACCTCGCCAGGACCTAGCCATGCTGACCCCCTGCCCTGGGACTGTGCGGGCCCAGCACTTGGACAGAAAGGTCTGCCCCAGCCAGGGCACTTCCTGCAGCCACTGGGGCCACTGAGGTCCTTCTCACGGTTCACGTGTAGACTAAAGCAGGTATTTGTGAAGCGCCCAGCATGGGGCATGGGGCAAAGCGCCCTGTAAACAGCAAGCATCTATTTGTTACCTGTGTGACATATCTGCTGTCGCTAGGGGTGGGGCTTTGCATCTTCATGATAGTGTTTGATTTTTTAAAAACTTATTTGTTTGAGAGAGAGAGAATGCGCAAGAGTGAAGGAGGGGAGATGGGGAGGGGCAGAGGGAGACAGAGAAACAGACTCCCCGCTGAGCCTGTAGCCCGATGTGGGGCTCGATCCCACAACCCCGAGATCATGACCTGAGCTGAAATCAAGAGTCTGCCGCTCAGGGGTGCGTGGGTGGCTCAGTCGTGGAGCGTCTGCCTTCGGCCCAGGGTGTGATCCCGGGGTCCTGGGATAGAGTCTCGTGTTGGGCTCCCTGCTCAGCGGGGAGTTTGCTTCTCCCTCTGCCTCTGCTTCTCAAAAAGAAATATTTACTGAGGGAGTGAAAGGAAGTCTGGGATTTGCTTCAAATCTATACAAGAGGGGCGGCATGGGCGTGGGGGTGGGGGATGAGTGAAGCTGGATTTCCAGGAGTTCATCATCACTGAAGCTGGCTGATGGGGATGTGGGGTTCACATACCGTTCTGTCTACTTTTGTTGATGTTTTCAATTTTCCATAACAAAGTACTTTTTTAGTGAATAGTATTATCCTGTGGGTATCCTTCTGAGGCTTGCTTTGTCTTTTCTTCAAGATTTTATTTGTGAGAGAGTGAGCGAGCACACAAGCAGGGGGAGTGGCGGGCAGAGGGAGAGGCAGGCTCCCCCCTTAGCAAACAGCCTGATGCGGAGCTCGATCCGTGGACCCTGGGATCATGACCTGAGTTGGAGGCAGACGCTTCACCGGCTGAGCCACCCAGGTGCCCCTAAGAGTTCTTATCTTATGGAGAAATGTTTTGAAATATTTACTGAGGGAGGGGGCGCCTGGCTGGCTCGGTTGGTTAAGTGTCTGCCTTCGGCTCAGGGCGTGATCCCAGTGTCCTGGGATCGAGGCCCACATCGGGTGCCCTGCTCAGCGGGGAGCCTGCTTCTCCCTCTCCCACTCTACCTGCTTGTGTTCCCTCTCTCACTGTTTTTCTCTGTCAAATAAGTGGATAAAATCTTTAATAAAAAAAAGTCTGCCTCTCAGCCGACTGAGCCACCCAGGCGCCCCCTCGTGATAGTGTTTTAGGAAGATTTTTTTAAATGGCTCGGGTGCAGGCTTAACTTGGTGAAGCAGGAACACTTTATAGCTTGCGGCTTAGGTGAGGAGGCAGGGGTAGACACAGAGTAAACTCGCACCCGATCCCTTACTCCGGGGCTGTGCGGGCTCCCCTACTCCATAGGGAATTGATGTCCGGACATTCCGGCAGGTGCACGCTTGCAGAAGTCATGCCAGCCAAATCGGGAAGGTTTCTTTTGGTTGCTAGTGACAAAGACAAATGGAAATTAAAACTGGGAAAAAGAGAGGAGCAGAATTTGTTGGCTCCTTCAATGTAAAAGTCTGCTTTCAAGCGCATCCGGATTGAAGGACTTTATGCTCATGGGAATCTTTCCCTCCGCGTGGCCTGGCGCTGCTTCGCTCAGCGCGGTCCTCATTCTCAGGCCGGGTCTCCCGACAAGGTGGCCCAGGTTCAAGGTTAAGTCTGGCTACTCGGAGTTTCCATCCCACCAGTTTAGAGGTCCCAGGTAAAGAGGCCCCGCCCTGCATCCCCGGAGATGAACGGGGAGGGGGCGTGGTCAGGACTGTGTTTCTGATTGGCTGGTTCCTGGAGCCAGGGGGCGGGGCCAGCCCTCCCGGAGCCACAGGGCTTGAGAGAGAATAAGAGGCCCATGGATCCCCAAAACATAAAGAAGGAGAGGTAGGGGACGATGGGCTCACAAAGCAACAGACTTCTACTACAGCGGCATCGATGCGTTTTTCTTAGGTTGGCCCAGGACGGCAGGCAGATTTGGGACCCTGGATGTAAGGCCTGAGGCAGGGAGCGACCATCAAGAGAACTCTTGTTTGTGGGGCGTGACCAGAGCCCTGCAACAAGGCAGGCGCTGGGGAGCTAGGACGAGCAGCAGCCGGCAGGGACCTGCAGACGAAGGCCAGGAAGGGCCGGGCAGGTGGCAGTGGAATGGTCTGGAATCACAGGTGGTTGTTTCCTGCCCACTGCGAGATGTCAGGCAGGTTTTATTCAATGCCCGATACAGGGGAGAGGGCTGTGACCTCGCTAGGTGGGAAACGTGAAGAGTGGGGTGGCAGAAGTGGCTGTTAAAATGGCAGAAGCAGCAGCCAGAGGTGACAGGTGACTGTGGATGGGGCCTCAGACATAGTAAGAGCAGCTCATGTTTACTGAGCACCTACTATGTGTCCTGTGCTGCTCTGAACATGTCCCACACATCAGCTTGTCCGAGTCGCACGACAGCCTGCTGAGGTTGGTTCTGTGATTGCTCGCACAGTAGAGATGAGGAAACTGAGGCACAGAGCGCTTAAGTGACTTGCCAAAGACACACTGTGCGAAGTGGCAGAGCCTAGATTTGAACCCTGGCCCTTCAGCTCCTACTGTGGTCGGAGCTCCAAACCACAGTCACCTGTCACCTGCCTCACGTGGCGGGTGTGGGGGTGAGGGCGTGGCTTCGACAATTGTACAGGAAGACATCTTGGTTTATAACCCCTTTCTGGTGGCCACACAGCCGGGGGCTCAGACGATATTTGTTCGTCCATTTGGAGGGAAGGGCACCAGAGGACTAAGGGCTCTCTTGCCACAGAGGTGACAAGGTTCCGCCCATGCAGGCGACACCCCCCTGAGAATGGAAGACTGCTGGGACCCAGACTGGTGTGTTACTGGCCTCTCAGAACCTTTTTTCCAACGGCTCCGGCTTTCTCTGGGGGACATACTGCTCCACTGGACCCTGAGCTGCGTGGGAGTTGGGTCGGGGGCCACGGTCACTGGTGGGCCTGGCTCCCAACCCAGGGCAGGTGGGTGCAGAGTGGACTCTCCACAGTCAGCCCTGTGTGGGGCAAGCAGAATGCTGTCTGCCTCCCCCTCGGGGAAGGGGGAGACAGGGTCCCGGCTCAGGAGCAGTGAGCCGGACGGGCCCCGGGGGACTGGTGCGGGGCACTGAGAAGCTACGGGGCAGAGGGATGGACAGGGAGGCACGCACAAGACAGAAGGTGCAGGGAGAGACAGACACACAGATACAGAGAGAGGGATGGAGACAGAGGGACATAGAGCGACAAAACCCAAAACACACCCAAGGAAGACAAAAGGAGACTCAAGAGATGGACAGAGAGTGAGGCCAAGACAGAAGAGAGACACGATGGCAGAGAGAAACTGGCAGACAGAGAGACAAAGAGAGATGGAGATGCAGAGTAAACGTGCCGCCCTGTCCCCCACTGCCCCCCCCCAGCCCCACAGAGGGACCAGCAGAGGCAAGATGGCAGAAACACACCCCCACACTGACCTCCTTCCAGGTGCTCTCACAGGGGCAGCCGGTCCTCCCTCAGCTCTGCCCGCCTTCCCTCTTGCTGTTGGCCAAGCCCATTAAGCTGCTACCCTGGCCACAACTGAAGGCCCCACGCCCTGGGGAGGAAACCACCGAAGAGGCGTCCCTTGCTCCATGGCACCCCAAACCATCAATTAGTATTAACAAGTAAGGCTCTTTGCAGCCTAAAGACCCCCATCGGGGCTCAGATGGAGGGCAAGCCCCACCCCTGTGAGTCAGGAGGTTAAAGAGCCTGGGGCCAGCCTGTGAGCCCAGAGTGTCCAGATGGCGTGTGGCAGCAGGCAGGTCACCATCCAGCTGGTGGACGAAGAGGCAGGGCCTGGAACCAGAGGGCCGAAGCCCTTTCGGGGCCAGAGATATGAGGCCATCCGAGCAGCCTGCCTGGATGAGGGGATCCTATTCCGAGATCCCTACTTCCCTGCTGGCCCTGATGCCCTTGGCTATGATGAGCTGGGGCCGGACTCCGAGAAGGCGAAAGGGGTGGAATGGATGAGACCCCATGTAATGTATGGCAGGGGGCTGTGGGGGTGCTGGACTCCCGGAATGAGGGAGGAGGGGGCTGTGGGAGGGCTGGGCTTCTGGTCTGAGGGAGGAGGGGGCTGTGGGGGGGGCTGGGCTTCTGGTCTAAGGGAGGAGGGGGCTGTGGGGGGGCTGGGCTTCTGGTCTGAGGGAGGAGGGTCTGTGGGGGGGCTGGACTCCTGGTCTGAGGGAGGAGGGAACTGGGGGGGCTGGGCGTCTGGTCTGAGGGAGGAGGGGACTGGGGGGGGCTGGGCCCCTGGGCCTGAGGGAGGAGGGGGCTGGGGGGGTGGCTGGATATGAGGAGGAGGGCTGGGAATTCCGATTGCTGGGTCTGGGGAGACCCAGATGCCTGCCCACAGGCTTTACAAGCCTCTTCTGGGGTTGGAGGTGCTCATTACTCTGGAGCAGTGAGGGCAGGAGGGGACCCAGGCATTGGACCTCTCAGTCGCTCCTTCCCTCCCTTTCCTGGCTGAGGCCTGCAATCCCCCATGCCCCCCAGGAGTTTTGCGCCGAGCCCCAGTTCATCTGTGAGGACATGAGCCGAACAGACGTGTGTCAGGGGCGCCTAGGTAAGGCCAGATCTGGCAGGCTGTGGCTGGGACCCTGCAGCTCGGCCCCTGGATCCACCCCTCAGGCTCCCTACAGCTCAGTCTCCCTCTTTCCATCCTCACCCTGTCCTCACCTTTCCTCCCAGGTAACTGCTGGTTTCTTGCGGCCGCTGCTTCCCTCACTTTGTATCCCCGACTCCTGTGCCGGGTGGTCCCGCCTGGACAGGGTTTCCAAGATGGCTACGCGGGTGTCTTCCACTTCCAGGTAAAGCTCAGTTCCTCGGGTCGTGCGTGCCTCAGTTTCCCCCATGGTGCCACGGATCTCATAATTGACACTGTCCCCGTGGGGCTGTAATTATCGGACTGGTACGGCAGGGCTGGGTGGGGGTCAGAGGATGGGGTCCAGGCACGGTTGGGGGTTGGAAGCCAAGCCTGGGCCCTGCCCTCCTCCCACCAGCTCTGGCAGTTTGGCCGCTGGGTGGACGTCGTGGTGGACGACAGGCTGCCCGTGCGTGAGGGGAAGCTGATGTTCGTGCGCTCACATCAGCGGAACGAGTTCTGGGCCCCGCTCCTGGAGAAGGCCTATGCCAAGTAAGGACCCTGGCACACCTCCCCAGCCACAAGGGAACCCCAGAGACCCCCAACGTCTGCGATCCTGTAGACACCCTGCCAAGGGTCCCAAACCAAGTCACAGCGCCCAGGACCCTAATGTCACACCATCCCCTGAAGGCCTCCCTCCAAATTATAAATACCTCCCTCTGTCGACATTCCACACAAAACGTTCCTAGAGACCCACCAACACTTACAATCCCTAAGGAGCCTGAAATCTCATCTCTCAGGCCCCAGAGCTCCTGAATCTAAGATTTACCCCCTTGGGGGACCTGTAATCTCAGAAGATCTCTCCTGATCCATTGAGAAACCCAAAGCACCTCCCCAAAATTTTTAAAGATTTTATTTATTCGAGGGGAAGAGAGAGCACAAGTGGTGGGGGGGAGGAGAGGGAGAAGCAGACTCCCCCTGAGCTGAGCAGAGAGACCGAAGCGGGGCTCGATCCCAGGACCCTGAGATCCTGACCTGAGCTGAAGGCAGACGCTTCACTGACTGAGCCAGCCAGGCGCCCCCCATCTCCCAGATATTGAATGTAATCCCTGGAACCCTCAATCTTTGCTTTTCTCCATCCCGTGGCTCTGAAATCCCTGACAAGCCCCATAGAGATCACCCCCAAAGCTGACATGACATCTCCCAGAGACTCAGAGGTTCAGACATAGCCCCCCGGGATGCCCGGAATTCTGACAGAGCTGTCCTATGGTCCCCCAAATGCCACAGTCCTAGTGGCCCAGGGACCACAGGCCTGATTTCCGAGGGCTTCCAGCATGAACCACAGCCCACCTCGGGAGTCTGCAAAGGTCCGGGATAGTCCCTGGGCTCCCCCGACCCCGGGACAGAGGCCCCCAGGTCCCAGGGTGTGTGTGTGAGATGCTTGTACATGCCTCAGCCATTCCCACCCCACACCGGCCACAGGCTCCACGGCTCCTATGAGGTGATGCGAGGCGGCCACATGAATGAGGCTTTCGTGGACTTCACAGGCGGCGTGGGCGAGGTGCTCTACCTGAGGCAAGACACCCCAGGCCTCTTCTCTGCCGTGCGCCATGCCCTGGCCAAGGAGTCCCTCGTGGGCGCCACCGCCCTGGTGAGAGAGTCAGCCGCGCATGGAGACCCCCGCCAGGGCCAGAGCGCAGTCGGGGCTGGAGCGAGGAGGCGGCCTGCATTCTTCTCTCTGTGTTCACTGTTGGCTAGTCTCCCTTACCCATCAAACTCGAGCAAGTCAAAAGGCAACGTATTTGCTCTCCTTGCTACACAAGCTTCAGGCACAGCTGAATCCAGGTGCTTAGCAGATGCGGAGAATGTGTTTTTCTATTTCTGGTTCTGGGTTAGCTTCGCTCTCAGGCAGGCGTTCCCTTCACGGGCACAAAAGGGGACCCCACAGCTGCAGGTCCCTCCTGTCACCCCCAGTGTCTTAAAAAAAAATGGCAAAGGCTCTTAGAATTTCAGCAAAAAGCCGAGGATTGATGTTCATGGGCTCAACCTGAGTCATGCATTCATCAGTGACCTAAGCACTACTCGGTCATTCACTGAGTTGGTCTAATTCCCTCACTCGTTCTTTGCTTAATCCTGTGCTCGGTTACTCCCCGTCCTTCATGTTTCTCTGTCTCTTTCAGTGGGTCCGCCTGGTCTGTACCTCTCTCTGTCCTCTCCATGTATTTTTGTCTTGTCTTCGTCTTCCTCTCTCGTCTTCACTCACCAATCCTAGGCGCTCTTGGAGCCCTGTGTCATTCAGTCGGGCGCACTGGTGGCAGGAGGCCGGGGTGGGGGGTGAGGGGCAGGGAGGAGCAGCCACTTGCTTGAGCCCCACCGTGGCCTCCCTGTCCCCTGTCCCCTGCCCAGAGTGATCGGGGCGAGTACCGCACAGAAGACGGGCTGGTGAAGGGACACGCGTACTCCGTCACAGGCACGTACAAGGTGAGGGTCCCCCGTGAGTGGGCTGCAGGGCTGTCCCGGCGCCAAGCCCCCACTGATGATGCCGCCTTCAGGTGACCCTGGGCTTCACCAAGGTGCGGCTGCTGCGGCTTCGGAATCCGTGGGGCCGTGTGGAGTGGACCGGGGCCTGGAGCGACAGGTGGGATGGATCTGGGGAGGGGGGTGGGGCGCTCGGACCCAACCGCCCGGCCCTCACACCCCCATCTCCCTAGCTGCCCGCGCTGGGACGCGCTGCCCACAGAGTGGAGAGATGCCCTGCTGGTGAAAAAGGAGGATGGCGAGTTCTGGTGAGTAGCCCAGGGTCCCAGCCCTGCCTCTGGACTGGCGCCAGGCCAAAGGGGAGCGGGGAGGGGGGCGAGGCCTGCTTGAAGGGACAGGGGACAAGATCATAGCGAGAAACTGTCCCTATGGTGGTAACTTTGGGGTTGTGTTCTATTTGGGGGAGTCAAAGAAGAATTAGTAATATTAGGGGAACTGGGAGGCTTCGGAGGGTTGAAGGGGGTGGGTAATGGGTAATACGTAGGACAACTGGGGGGCTTGGTGCCATCTGGGCCATTTCTGTAGATTTGGTAACACTGAGGGGCTGAAGGATGTTTGTTGGCAATTGAGAGTCCGAGGGTGAGGGTCTTGATATTTGGGGGCTGAAGGCCAGATCTCCAGGGGATCTGGTGAAATCTGGGGGAGCTGGAAGGCTCTGCAATCTGGGGGTCACTACTATTTGGCGGACTGAGGGGTACTGGGCGCTGTTTAAGGAATGTGGAGGGGTTTGTGATTTGGGGGTCCCTGGCACCCCGGGGAGGGTCCAACCACTGGCCCCTGTGCAGGATGGAGCTGAGGGACTTCCTCCGCCACTTCAACACGGTCCAGATCTGCTCGCTGAGCCCAGACGTGCTGGGCCCCAGCCCGGCCGGAGGCGGCTGGCACACCCACACGTTCCCAGGCCGCTGGGTGCGCGGCTTCAACGCCGGCGGTAGCCAGCCTGGCGCGGGTGAGGCCTGGAGGGCGCCCCCCCCAGAGGGGAGCCAGGGAGGGTGGGCTGTGGCAGGCCGGGTAACCCCATTTCTTCTCTGCCAGAAACCTTCTGGACCAACCCCCAGTTCCGACTGACGCTGCTGGAGCCTGACGAGGAGGATGACGATGAGGAGGGGCCCTGGGGGGGCTGGGGGGCCGCAGGAGCGTGGGGCCCTGCGAGGGGGGGGCGCATCCCCAAGTGCACTGTCCTTCTGTCACTCATCCAGCGCAACCGGCGGCGCCTGAGGGCCCAGGGCCTCACGTACCTCACCGTGGGCTTCCACGTGTTCCAGGTGGGACCCCTCGGCCTAGCAGGAGCCGCAGGGACCAGGGAGCCACGGAGGGCCGGGGGTCGGAGACAGGGGAGAGAGCTGGGGGAATGGCGGCGGTCAGGGGAAGACTGAGGTCCGGAGGGTGCCCAGAGGGCCGGGGTCAGTCAGCAGGGCAGAGGGGAATGAGGGAAAAGGAGGAGAGGCGCGAGGAGCAGGGAAGGTCCTTGAGGGCACACGGGAGCGGGTCGGACAGGGGCCGGAGGGGCAGGGGCTTGACGAGGGGTGGGGGGTGGAATGCGAAGAAAAGCCAAGGTGTGGAGGGGGCTCTGAAGGGTGGCCGCCGCCCCCGCGGGCTCTGACTCGCCTTGCTCTTCCTTCTCACAGATCCCAGAGGAGGTGGGTCTCAGCTGGGCCCCCGGATCGCAGGGTCACCCGGGCCGCCGCCTGCCCCAGGGGCGCGGGCGGGGGGCCGGCACGCGGGCGGGGGGCCGGCGGTTGCGGGGGGGCCGACGGGGCTCAGCCGCCCTGGCCCGCAGCTGCTGGGCCTGTGGGACTCCCCGCGCAGCCGTGAGTTCCTGCCGGGCCTGCGGCGCGCCGACCGCTCGCCCTTCTGCGCCCGCCGCGACGTGAGCCGCCGCTGCCGCCTGCGCCCCGGCCACTACCTGGTGGTGCCCAGCGCCGCCCGCGCCGGCGACGAGGCCGACTTCACGCTGCGCGTCTTCTCCGAGCGCCGCCACACCGCCGTGTGAGCCGGGGGCACCCAGACCCGCCCCTCGGGGCTCCCCGGGCCGGCCAGAGCCCCGGGACCCCCTCCCCCCGCCACGCTCCCCGGGACCCACGCGGGGAGGGGCCCAGGGCCCCGCCCCCACCACCCCGACTTCCCCGCTTCCGTTGTGTCCTTGGCAGGGAGATCGATGACGTCATCAGCGCCGACCTGCACGCCCTCATGGTGCGGGGCCACCGGAAGGGGGCGCGGCGGGGCGGGGGTCCTCTCGGCCAGCGCTGAACTCCTCCCGCCTCACAGGTGCCCTACGTTCCCCTGGAGCTGGGGCTGGAGCAGCTGTTTCAGGAGCTGGCAGGAGAGGTGAGGGGGCGGGACCAGGGCTAAGGGGGCCCACCCCTCCCCTGGGACCCCTTCCTCATCCTGGGGGTCTCCTTTTGCTTTAGTTTCTCCCTGTGCTTAAATCTCCTGACTCTCTACTCTCAAAATGCTCACAGCTAGCTGGTCCCTGCCTCAGGGCCTTTGCCCTGTCTGTACGTCTGCCTGGACCGCCTTCTGTCCCTTCAGGTCCCCTGCCCTGGCTAAGGAGTCTTTCTCCTGTGCCCTTCACTGGCAGCTCTCCGGTTTCTTTCCCAGGCTGGTCAGCTGCATGCCGGCTGTGGACTCCCACAGCCCAGTGCTTCCCCCTGCCGCCCTGACCGCTCTGGGACAGGTCTCTCTCTCCCCCTGGACCGTAAGCTCTCTCTCTGCTGTGCCCCCAGCACCGCCCAGCATGCTCTTGGGGCCAGCGCTGAGCTGTGTTGAATGGCTGCCTAAGTGAATGGCCTCACCACTGGCTCTCTCCCTGACCAGGAGGAAGCACTCAGTGCCTCTCAGCTCCAGACCTTATTAAGCATTGCCTTGGAGCCTGGTGAGTTGGGGCCGGGGTGGACCCCATGGCGCCCCCTAGGTGTGTTAATCCATGATGCTGCTGGGAGTCAGGCCTCGGAGCCCTGGACTCAGCCTGACAGTTTCTTCCCACATGTGGGTCCTGTGTCAGGACTAGTGGCCAAGGCCACAGCCACGGCCGCTCATAAGCTCCCCCCCTTCCCCTAAGGCAGACAGGGAGTGTAGCTGCCATGAGGGGACTTGGAACCCCCTTGGCTGGGTTCAGATCCCTGCTCTGCTAGTTACCAGCGGTCCCTTGGCTCCCTGTGCCTCAGTTCCTGCAGTGGGGATAGTGTAGTCCCTAGCACTTACAGTGACGGCCAGCACGCAGTAAGTACCGGGGTTTTTTTTGTTTCCTGTAGCCAGGGCCCGCGCCCGGACCCCTGGAGAGATCGGGCTCAGGACCTGTGAGCAGCTGCTGCGCTGTTTTGGGGTATATGAAGGGGGCAGTGCCTGGGTAGGGAGGGTGGGGATGTTGGGGCCTCTGTCCCCCTTCTAGAGATACTGATTTTAACAGATGCTCCATCCCCAGAACGGACAGAGCCTCACCCTGCAACACCTCCAGCAGCTCTGGGGCCATCTCCTGGAGTGGCAGGTAAGGTCGGGGGAGTTGCTGGGGCGACCTCCTCCTGGACGGCAAGGCACTTTTACGAATAAGGACATGGGTGCTCTGTGGGCTGACTCAGGAGAAGGAGAACGCGGGCCCCATCATACCTTGGAGGATCTGGCTGGGATGTCCTTGCCCCTTCTGTCCTTCTGTGGCCCCTCTAGGGGCACTAATAGCTCAGGGATGGAAAGTGCCCGTTCTGGTCCCGGGTTGAAATCCTAGCTTCTGGTTCAGCCCCTTTCTGGCTGGCTGACCTCAGGCAAGTCACCTCTCCTCTGAGAGGCCTTTGCTAGTGGAAGGCATTAATTTCCACTGTTCTGGATCCCTGGGAGGAGGAAATGGTCCAAGGCCTCCCTATACTCGCTGTTTGCTGAGCCCTCACGAAGCCCCCTGTGGGTAGAATGTCAACTTGTCCTCATAACCCTATTATATATAATATATATAATAGCTGTTACTATTACTCCCATTTTACAGACTGAAACAGCTTCAGAGAGGTAAAGCTGCTTGCCCAGGGCACCAAGCCAGGAAGAAAGGGAGCTGGGATGGGAACCCAGGCTGACTGGCCTCTGAGGCCTCCTTTCAGCCCTTTTCAGGGTGCATGGGGGCCCGGGGGCTGGGACTGACCTATACCTCCTGGCCCAGGCCACATTTGACAAGTTCGATGAGGACTCCTCTGGAACCATGAACTCCTATGAGCTGAGGCTGGCGCTGAATGCGGCAGGTATGCTGGGAGCTGTCGCGTGGCGGGATCTGCTCCCCTCCCACCCTCCGTACTCTTGCAGGCCTGGCTGGCTGCTCACTGGTGGCCATCCACAAAGCCCAGACTGTAGTTTGTTACCAGCTATTGGCCAGGACTGAATACCCTTGGGAGAGGGAGTGGGGCCTCCTGGAAGGGGAAGATGGGCAGAGCCTGGGAGCTGGTGTCTGAGAGGCCCCAGTCCCCAGGGCACTGTGGTAAAAGGGACTGGATTCCCATGAGCTTGGAATGGAATCCTGCCTCTACTGACTTCCTCCCTGGGGGATCCTGGGCAGGCCACCTCCTTGAGCCTCCATATAAAATGGCTACTACACTGGGTGCCTGGGAGGAGCCCGCAGAATGGAGCCCACGGGGCCCGGGGAAAGGTTTCGGGAAGTCTAGGGAGAGATGGAGTCAGAATGTTGGGAGGTGTGTCACATAGACAGAAATGGAGTCCCAGGTGGACAGAAGCAGAGGCGAGACAGCGAGGATGGATGGAAGGTTGGCACCGCTCATTGGGGTTACTGGGCGCCTGGTGAACGTTCCTGGCATTAGTCTAGGCACAAGACTGAGAAAGTGCCCTGGGGGCGGGGGCTGGCGTACTCGTGGTGCAGACAGACAACAGACAAGTAGAACATCTGGGTCAGATGGTGATACACACTATGGCGGGAAGAGAAAGCAGGTGTGTACGTGGGGGACGGTGTGTGTGGCTGGAGACAGAGGTCAGGTGCAGTCTAGACAGAAGGAACAGCCAGTGCAAAGGCCCTGAGGTGAGAGCATGGGCCCTGCTGGAACAGCTTCAAGGGGCCAGTGTGGCTGCAGGAGGAGGTGGTCAGAAATGAAAGATCAGTGGAGAGAGGCAGTATAAAGCCCATGAGGTCTCACGAGTACCTAGACTCTTTAAAAAAAAAAAAATTTTTTTTTTTTTAATATGTATGAGAGGAAGGAGGGTGAGACGGGTGCAGCATCAGGAGCCAACAGCAAAGGAAAGGTCACGCTGGGTACCGAGCAAGTACCAGAGACTGGACCAGCAGGAAGCAGGCTCGAGAGACCCCTGGAACTGGTGGGCAGGATCAGGGTGGGGGAATCGGCAAGAAAAATGACCTGCTCCCACTCAGCCATGCTCTGCAGCGCCTGTGTTCCCCAAACACCAGCTCTGCTCCTGGCCGGGCTGGCTGGTGCTGGGGATTCCCCGGTGGCCTGAGACCCTTCCCTTCCCTCCCACGGCTTGTGGGCCAGGGGCAGCCAGAGCCACCAAAGACAAGGAAAACTCAGAGGGGTCATGGTGGGGACCGGGTAGGCAGAGGGAGCCACAGGAGGGCGGTGGGAAGAGCAGGGGGCTGGGAGAGGGCTCCCTGAAGGGGGCAGGGTGGGAGGAGCAGGAGTGTTCAGGGCAGAGGAACAGCAGGTGCAAGGGAGGCAAGACGGAGCACGAGGTCCAGGTAGGAAGGGAGGAGGGGCAGATGAGGTGTGGTCTGCGCAGGCCACTAGGCCCTGGGGAGGGGTAGCCAGGAGGTCACGGTCACCAGGACCTACTCAATCAGGTGAGGGATTTCCCGAATACCGGAGGATCCCGGGCGGGACCCCGCAGCAGACGATGCAGAGTGGTCAGAGGAAGCTGAATCTGAGGGGGCAGCTGAGGGCTTCCTGCCCACCCCAGACTCCAGGCAGATGAAGGCCAGAGGGACAGTGGGAGGTCACCCTGCCAAGGAGGGCCTTCGGGCTCCGGGCTGGCCCCCAGCACCTTCAACGAGGCACAGACTAGACAAAGATCCGTTCAATGAATGAGGCCACACAACAGGGGCATAGATGGGTTTTAGGAGGTGGTGGAAGCCTGACATTGTCCTCGAACTGTTTATCTGGACACGCGGGGGAAGGAGGGGCCATTGTGTTTGGCTTTTGAAGCCTATTGAGATTTCCCGTCAGAGGTGATTTCTGAGGTTTAGCAATCATCTGTGATGTGAAGAAACGGACTCCATGTGGCACTGACAAAAATGTTTGGCTGCAAGGAAATTTCTCCAGTGTCTGTTCACAGAAATTAGCCAGAATTTAAAGGAATACTAAAGCGGGCCTGTAGTCGTTCTGTGCCAGATGCCATTCTAAGCTCCCCATCTACCGGCTTCCCACAACCTTCTGGGGTCAGGGCTGTCACGTGCGAAGACGAGCACAGAGGAGTGAAGGGAGCTGCTCCGTGGTGCACAGCTGGGATCTAAGGGGTGGGAACAGCCCCCCACCCCACCCCCCGGAGTAGCGCGTGTCTCCCCCAGGGAGCTGGGCTGGGGCTCACACGCGGCTCGCCCTAGGTTTCCACCTGAACAACCAGCTGACCCAGGCCCTCACGAGCCGCTACCGGGACAGCCGTCTGCGGGTAGACTTCGAGTGCTTCGTGTCCTGTGTGGCCCAGCTCACCTGCATCTTCCGTGAGCACTGCCCTGGTGTGGGGGAGAGGGCAGGGAGTCTCCCACACCCCTGGGGGGGGGTGCGCTCAACCCACCCACTCTGCACAGGCCACTGCAGCCGGCACCTGGATGGAGGCGAGGGCGTCATCTGCCTAACCCGCAGACAGGTGAGTTGGGCTAGGGGGTGGCTCAGGTGGCCAGGCAGGAGTCCCGGGAGGCCCCTGCATCAAGCCGGCGGTCTTCTCTCCCCCAGTGGTTGGAGGTAGCCACCTTCTCCTAGGACCTCTGCACGGAGTACCTGCACTGGAGGAGGCAGCGCTGCCAGGAGCCCGCTTTCCTCCTTGCCCGGCCCGGCCCGGGGTCTGTTCCGCAGGGAGGGTGTCTGCGCCACACCGACCCCTCTGCCTCTCTGCCTGGCACGTGGGGCCGATGCTAAGCAGCGGTTCGGAGCATCCCTGGGAGCCAGCCGGCGCGGGGTGATGTCTGGCCTCACCACTCCACAGCGGGGTGAGGCCAGGCAGGTCCCTGCACCCCTCCTCACCTATAGAACAGGGATGGTCACAGCACTTCTTGTGCAGGCCACACGAGTTAGCACTGGGAACAGTGCCTGGCCTAGAGCGGGTGCGTCATGTTTAAACACTCAGGGGGACAGGGATCTCCCAGGCCCAGCCTTGCTCTGGGAAGAGGTTCTCCCGTGACTCTCCTTAGGAGATGGAGAACACAGACGGGGAGAGAAAAAGAGAGAACACTGAAGGAATCCTTCTTAAAAATATTACATGTTTTATTATCCTGTCCCCAGAAGGGTGGTTTATCCAGAAACCGAGAAAAAAAAAAAAATCAGAATAAACTCAAAAGGGGGGGGAGGGAAGGGAGCAAAACCCATCAACTAACAGGCAGCCAGGCCAGCAGCCCACCCTCCACCTCAGGAGGGTCCCCAGAGACCCATGCCCAACGAAAGACAACAGAGAAAACTCAGTAAGGGGCTGGGAGTGGGGAGGGCAGCAAATCAGCTATGTCTTCATTATGAGAGCAAGAGGCGGCGAGGATATGTTGCTAGGTGAATATATATTTATATAATAAATCCGTAAGTTAATAAAGTAAATAGTAATTCTCTGAAAGTTTTTAATTCCTTTTTTTATAGGATTTTTTTTTTTTTTGTGGATTTTTTGTTTTTGTTGTTTTGTGTTTTTTTGTTTTGTTTTGTTTTGTTTTGTTTTTTTGGTCCTTAGAAAATCTGAGAGATACACATGTCCGGACAAAGCAAGATGTGGGGCCGGCTGGGGGTGAGAGGCTGGTCTGCCCAACCCTATTCCTGTTGCAGAAAAGGGGGGTGCTGAGCTGCACCCCTTCATCTGGCAATCGCAAGTGGTGGGGGGTAGAGGGAAGAAGGGGGGGCGGGGTCCTCTTTCCTGGCGGGCAGCTGTGTCGCCCTTTGCTGGGCCCATCACAGGCCCGGGCAGTTCCTGGACAAGGCACATAGGGCTTTGGCCTGGATGTGGGAGGCCTTGAAGGAACCTCATGGGGGGGCGGAGGGAGGGGCGGGCAAAGGAGGGATGAGGTGTGGGGGGCATTCCTAGGGCCTGGAGGTGACCTGTTTTGCTGTGGTAATCCACTTTCCCCTCCACATAGTTAAAAAACAAAACAACACATCATATATATTTACCAGACCAGAAGCGCTGACCCCGAACTCTCCCTCACCCCTATCCAGGGAGAGGGGGCCGACTGACGAAGAGAGAGGAGAGAGCCTGCCCCAGCCCCTCCCTGCCCACCCCCCCCCGAAAAGACTGACAGAGTGCTTTGCATAGATACAGAGTCAGAGGAATAGGACCTGGGAGGCCCCACAGCAGGGAGAAGGGCAGAGGGCTCCCCCAGCCCCTCCTGGAGGCTGTGAGGAGGGGGGCGTTCGGTCAGGGTTTCTCCAGCGGGGGGCCTCACAGGTCACTCTCGCCGTACAGGGCTGTCGAGAAGGACTTGTAGTCGAGGGCGCCGGGCACAGCGTCGGGGCCCTGATAGGGCGCCATGCGTGCGATGCAGTACTCAGCCTGGTCCGGGGGCAGCTCTCTCCGCAGCTCCTCAGCTGTGATGAAGTTCTGGGGGCAGCAGGGGTGGGACTGTGGGCCACCCCCACCTGCCCAGCCCTGATGCAAGGGCTCCTGCGTGCTGCCCTCCCCACCCCCCGTGCCTCCAAGGTATCCTGCTTACCTTGTCCCCTGCCAGGACCTTGAAGGAGGCGATGACCTGGTCGGCCGTATCTGTGTCGGTGGTCTCCCTTGACATGAAGTCAATGAAGGCTTGGAAGGTCACGAGCCCACTGTGGTTGGGGTCAACCACGCTCATGATGCGGTTGAACTCGGCATCACCCTGCAAGGGGGAGTGGGGTGGGGGACAGGCTGCATTTGAGCTGGGGCAGGAAGGCCGGGCCTGGCCCGGTGGGTGCTCTCCCCATGGAACGGAGCCGGAAGAGCAGGGCCTGGCCCTGGGGCTCACGCCTCCAGGGGCTTTGGCTTCCCCATGCCGAGAGCCCCACTTGCTCAGACCGGGGATGTGCCCCCTCTGCTCCTCCCCACCCACGTTTTTGGGAAGTGGGGAGTTGGGGAATGGATCAAACAGGTCTACTGCTCCTTAGCCCTAGGCTCATGACTTAGCTCTGGAGGGTGGGGAAGAAAGAAAGAGAGAAAGAGAAAGAAAAAGGGGAGGGAGCCAGAGGCCTGATCTCCTCTCTCGGGAGACTTCCAGGAAAGGAGGTGGGTGACTTGGGGTCATCGGAGAGACCCCCGCCCAGCAGAAGCAGCACAGGTGGAGGAGGAGGTGGCTCTGCTGGGGGAGTGTCCCCGAGGAGGCGGTGAGGAGGAGGGGGAGGCTGCGCAAGGAGGGGGGGGAGGAGGAGGAGAGGCACAGCAGCGAGGGGGAGGCAGAGGCTGCATACCAGGCTGTATCCTGTGGAGATAAGCAGAGCCCTGAAGTCATCGGAGTCCATGCTGCCTGTCTGCTTCTGCTCGAGGACGCAGGGACAGCAGAGGAGGCCAGGCCCAGAGTAGGCAAGAGGGGCCGCCCCATGTGCACAGCAGGGAAACAGGACAGTGGCGGGAGCCGGGGAGACAGAGGCGGCCCCGAGAGACCAGGTAAGGGGGAAGGTGTCCAGAGAGACACAGGGCAGGGAGGAGGCAAGAGAGCCAGTGAAATGGCACACACATGGCAAGGGGTGGAATGCGAGAGGGAGGGGAGACAGAGAGAAGGAGAGAGAGAAAGAAGAGCAGTTAATGCCACAGTCCGCTGGGGCCCAGGGGGGCGCGTACCTGCCGGTCATTCTCCACGTCGTAGCCCAGGCTGATGAGACAGGCCTTGAACTCCTCCGGCCCCAGCGCCCCGCCGTGGTCCTGCCGGGCGTCCGAAGGCAGGTGTGCGCGAGGGGCGGTGTGGAGACCAGGCCAGCGCGGAGAGGGGTGAGGGGCCAGGGTCACATGCAGAGGGCAGGGGGAGGGGAACACATCAGGGGGAAACATAGAGTTAGAGGTGACGTGGACAAGGTGATGGCTAGGGACAGCGGAGCAGGGCGAGGGGCGTGGTGGCCTGGAGGGTGGTCTGAGGCTTGCCCAATGCCTCGGCCAGAGCAGGGGTGGGAGCTCTCCTCCCCTCCAGGATTTGGGGTGGGAGATTACACTCCGCCCTATCTGGGACAGCAGGGTCCCGGCCTGCCGGTGCGGAGCTGAGCGTGCACACTCCCGCCCACCGAGGGCAGGCAGATGGCGTGCCGGGTGGGGACTGCAGCAAACTCAGGTGCTCAGGCCTTCCTAATGGGCCTGCCAGACCAGATCCAGCCTTCTGAATCTTTCCAATGCTCAGTGTACGTGCAGACCAGATGCATGGTCAGGTCACAAATCTCGGGGGTGCTGGGGCTTAGACTGTCCCAGGGTCTCCTTGGCAGGTGGGTGAGGACGTGTGGCCCCAGAGGCAGGACTTGGACCCCCCCCCCTTTCTCCTCCTGAGAAGTGCCCAGGTCAAGGTGGTATATCCCTGCACCTGCTTCCGGGGCTGCACCCTGCTGACCCGGGGGGGCACTGTGAGGTGAACGGACAGATGCAAAGACGGAGGGGGCAGGATGGGACAGGGGGCAGCATGGGACGAGGACAGTGGGGAGGGGAGACGCCGGGGACAGAGGGAGCCATTCACCTTGTCGAAGTGGTTGAAGGACGCCCGGAACTCCTGCATCTGCTCCTGGCTGATGCCCTTGGCATCACGGGTGAGGATCTGGTTCTCGACCTCGTTGATGGTGCGGGCGATGGTGGTGAGCAGCTGCTCCCAGCCCACGCGGATGTGCTGGGGATTGAGCAAGGGCATGAATGTGTGCTGGGCGGGCGCGGGGACCGCTGCCACCAGGGGCCTGGAGCTTGGCTCTCCTCGAGCTCTCCTCACACGGGGTGCTCATCTGGCCTGGAGGTGGGCTGACCTGTCTCCCGAA
Organism: Ursus maritimus; assembly: GCF_017311325.1. Lineage (NCBI taxonomy): Eukaryota > Metazoa > Chordata > Mammalia > Carnivora > Ursidae > Ursus > Ursus maritimus. Next base: position 50,326,583 of record NW_024424341.1, on the reverse strand, counting down.
CACCAACCCAGCCCCACGCTCTCCCACGCGCCTCATGCCTCATCTGCACGCAGGGAGAGTGGAACGGCCCCTCCCACTGCCTCTGCCCAGCAGCAGGGTGACGTCACATACGACTGCCACCGGAAGCAGCTGACGGCCGGGCCCATACGTGAGCCGCACCCACATGGGAACTGCAGAAATATGGCGGGCAATGTTTAACCAGCTCTCGGGGGGTGGGGGAACCCGGGTTTCTCTGTGGTATCAGCGCACTTGCACGGCATGCAGTGTCACCGTGGACGAGGTCACGCTGCCCAAAGGGTGACAACCAGCCCTGACATGTCAACCTGGCCACGGCGCATGGGTGCCTACGCTGATCTGTGCCCTCCAGCAAGGACGACGCCACTGAGGCCATGGTGGGCAGGGGCCACCCTCCCTCCCAGCTCTCCCAGGAGTGTGTCCCGATGCTGCTCTGTCACGGTGATGGAAGAAATGGTGGGAAGACGTGTAAACACTTGATCTAGCCTTTTTGGTCAGAGGGACAAAGAGAAGACAGAAAGTGGCAGACGCCTTTCCTACTGGTCAAAACCCATTTGGCCTGGAGAGGCCGGGCCTGTGCTGCCACAAGGACCCCTGGTGCGGGTGGAAGGGGAGGCCGGGGGTGCCGGGCGGGCCTCACCTCCATGGTGTAGTTGGTGTGCTTGTTGTCGAAGATGAGGGCCTCCTGGATGAGCTGGTGCTGCTGCTCGAGCAGGTCGAGGTTCGGCTTGTAGTCCACGATGCTGCGCTCGTACCGCTTCAAGTGGTTCAGCTGGTCCTCCAGGGTCCCGTTCATCTCGATGGAGATGCGCCCGATCTCCTGCATGGAAAGCGCGAGCTGCTGGCTGGGGGAGGCCTCTTGCTGGCGTCCCCCTTCCCAGAAGCCTGCTGCTCACTGGCCCCTCCAGGCCCCCCTCCGCTGTACAAGCCACCAGGGGGGAGTGTCTGGGCTGAGGCTGGCCAGGCCTAACCTCAGTGCACACCCCGGACTCCCTGTGAGGCCCAGGACAGCGACAGGCCTGGAAACTGAGGTCCAAACACAGCAACTCCTCACAGGGAGACGTAGGGTCAGGATTTGGACCCAGGCCCAGCCGGCTTCAGAATCCGTGTTCCTGAGCACGAGTACCTGAAGCGTGGCTTCCCACAGTGGCCCTGCGGCTCGGCCTGGAGCCCCACCCCCCGCCCTGGCTCGGTGCCTGGCACGTAGCAAGCACTGTAAGGTGCGCCCAGGCTGTGACCAGCATCCTCGCAAACCTTCCGGGGCTGGGTCCCAAGGGTCACTGGTGAGCCCGCTGGAAGGGTCTGCACCTAGACTACCCTGGTCTCAGCGACACCGGCACTTGCCACGGGGCTGCCACAGAGCAGTGCCCAAAGCATTTGCCGAGGCCATGAAAGGACAGTTTCCATCCCCATTTAGAGATGAGAAAACCCAGGAGCAGAAGTTAAATTGTACCTGAACTCCTGGTCAGCGGGCAGAGCAGAGCCGAGACTCCAACCCTCCCCTACCTGACTCCTCCTGGAAGGTGCTGCCACTTCCACCAACACAATCCCAGACCCTCCCAACCCCCGGAGGCTGTCATCGCTCCTGGAGCGGGGCCCCAGGCAGATCCACCAGGGAGGACCGGGGACCCGTCGCAAGGACCAGGCGGCCTCCCGCGCACTGCAGTTCCCTCTCCACTCTGCCTGGAGAGGCTCTGCTGGGCTCAGCCAGGCTGGGGCGAAGGGCCCTCACCTCCATCTTCGTCTGGATCCAGGGCCCCACAATGTTGGCCTGGCTGGCAAACTGGCGGCGGAGGTGCTCGTTGGACTGCTGCTTGCTCTGCTCCTCCAGGAGGGCGTGGTCCCGCTTGGGCACCAGCTGCTGCACCTGGGGGGGCGGGGGTGAACAAGGGCAGTCAGGGTGGCGGCCCCTCACCCCGCCAGCCCCGCCCCGGGCCCCAGCGCCAGGCCCGCCCACCTTCTCCCACTTGGAGTTGATGATCTGTGGGGTGACGGTGGTGTAGGGGTTGCTGCCCGACAGCTTGATGTGGTTGCTCTCAGCGATCCTCTGCGCCTCCTTGTGGATGGCCAGGATGGCCTCCCGCTCCCTGTCGGCGTCCGGCAGCGTCGACTTGAACTGGTCGTGAGCTGAAATCAGGCCCTGGAAGGAGGAGATGGCGTGAAGGGCCGCCCGGCCCACAGACGTCCCGTGGGCGGCGCAGGTGGGAGCCCACCTCGATCTCCTCAATGGTGTGGACGATGAACATGTCCTGCAGGTCCTCCATGGCGCTCTCCATCCAGTTGTTGAAGGGCGCCGCCCGCTTGGCGTACTCCAGGTGCAGCTGGTCAATGGTCTCCAGCTGCTTCTCCGTTTTCTGGGGCGGGTGGGCAGGGATGGGACAGAGGGGGGAGGTCAGTCGGCGAGCAGGTGGTTGGCGGTCCAGGGCACCAGGGGGTCAGAACGTCCCCTCCGGGTGTCACCCGCCCCCCCACCGGCCCCCAGGGGCACAGGGCTCCGCGGGTGACGTCACCTGCCCTCACCTCCAGAGCTTCCCTGCGACTCTGGGTCAGAGAGCCGAGGGCATCCCACTGGTCGCAGATCTTCTGGCAGCGGGTGTTGACGTTGTGGGAGTCGTAGTAGTCCAGCTCGCTGTGGGTGGGGCACGCGGCCATGAGACCCGGCAGCGGGCAGGCAAGGCCGCACTGGGTCCCCCCAGCCCCCTGGTGCCAGGTCACCAGTCCTCGATCACCCCCCAAGCCCACACCCTCCCCAAGGCAGGAGGAATGCAGACGGGAGAGGTCATAGAGGGGTGGGGACAGGGGTCCCCACAGCTGACTGGCTATGAGACTTGATGTCATGACACAAGAACGCGGGGGCCCCTGCAGTGCGGCTGCCAACCATGCCTGTGTCTGGACTGCTCTGTCACCCGAAAGTCCAGCAGAGCACACTGCTTAAAGAATGGGCTCCCGGGCCAAGTTTCCTCGATCTGAATCCTGGCTCTTTGATTCTGTACTCGTGTGACCCCAGCCACGTGAATTCCCTATTCTGGAGACCTCAGTTTCCCCATCTGTGAAATGGGTGTAGTTATTGTGGAGCTCCAGTTACTGAATGCGTGTGAAGTGCTACGAGCAGTCCTTGGTCCCCAGTGGGTAAAGGTACCGACAGTGATTAAAGGGGTTCATTTTAATGAACACAAAGAAAAAATGAGCAGCAAACCTGCAAATGTCATTCTAACCAATTAATAATACGCGGTAAGAGAGAAGTGGGCTGACGCAACAGTTCCTGGCCCCTCACGCCTCCTGCCCCTACTTTCCTCCTGTCCCAGGATTCCTTCCTCCTGGGCTCCAGACAGGGATGGGGAGCAGGGAACAACTCTGGGAGGAACAGGACATGGGGGATGGGGCCGGGGGCCACGGCTGGGCTCCACAGAGGGGCCAGGCAGCCTGAGCGCCATTCTTGTCTCCACTACCCCCAGCAGTGGGACCGTGGGCAAGGCTCTCGGCCTCTCTGTGCCTCAGTTCCCCTTCCATAACACGGGGCTGCTGGGCGATCAAAGGAGCTGGTACATGTGGAGAACGGAGTGCTCTGAGTTTGTGCTGCTGCTTTTCACCAACACTCAGCTGGGCCGTCTACTCAGGCTCATCCTGGTCAGCACTTGGCCCTCTGACTCATCTTTGGGGGAACAGACAGCACCCCCAAACCACCCTTCCTTCCTCCTGCAGGGCCACTGTCCAGAAAAGCTGCCTCAGCGGCCGCCTGCTCCTTCACTCTGGAGAGCGGGTGCCACACATCTGTTCCTGGTGCCTGGGAGGCAGGCTGGCCCAGGACTCACTCCAAGCCTGTTCCCCATCAGCGTCTAGGGGCTTGCCTGTCAGCAGCGGAACATGCCCATATCCCACCTCCCACAACCGCTGTGGACACCTGTACGTGTGACCTCACTCGCCTCCACCTGGGCGTGCCAGGCCCTCACGCTCAAGCCTACAAGAAGCTGCAAGACCCCAAGGGACCCTGTCTTCCCCTGGCCGTGAGGGTCCCCTGGGTGAGCAGTTGAGCACTTCTGCCTCTGGCTGAGCAAATAGAGAACCCCCAAAACAACTGGGCAGTGCAGAAGGAATGAGTCAGGGAGGAAACTGGCCCTGCTGGTGTGGGGCTCCACCAGGCACTGCAGCTGGGCCCCAGCCTTGTAGAAACAAGCAGAACTTTGGGGATGATTGGCAGGGTGGGGGGCGTCTGTGGAAAGGACAGCTCTAGCCAAGTATCCTATTTTTGAGCAGACGGCTATTTTGGGAGCTATGCCGCCCTCCAGGCCCTGTGGATTTTCCATGAAGTAATGGCCTACGCCTCCCACTGCCGGGTCCCTCCCTGCTGCTGGCCGCTGTGCGGGTGGAATAAGGCCCCATTCACTGGCTCTGGAGTTCGGTGTACTAACTGTGTGCTCGAGTTTGTCTGACGGGGGCGGGAAAGGGAGGGCGAAGAAGCCGGCTGCCTGCAAGCTCGCACAATAAGTGTATTCTGAGCAAGTGAGGGAAGGGGCCGCGCAGAACAATGGGCCCTCTGTGCAGCCCAATCCCCTCAGGGAGGAGCGGGTAGGAGCAGCGGGGGCTACGCTGCCCCCCACATCAGGGGGCCAGGGGGTCTCTCCTTGGTGTGGCAGGCAAAAGGTAGAGCCCTGGGGACCCCTATAGCCTATGGCATCAGAAAAGGGGTCAGAGACCTCCTTTCTGCCTGAGAAGAGAGATCCCACTCCATTTCTCATCTGAGGTTAAGACCAAGTGGGCAAAGGCATCATCCTGTAAGGCCCCTCCCTGGCATCTGAAAGGAGATGGGGGTTGGGGGTGGGGAGGGCTGGGACGCCCCCCACCCCGGGGCAGGGACGCCATGACCCCTCACGTACTTGAGCTCCTGAGCAATGGCCGCAATCTGCTCCACTCGGTCCTGGTGTGCGGCCAGGTCGCTCTCAAAGGCCTCGTGCTTGCGAATGAGGGCTTTGATATCCGACAGGGTGGCTGTCTCGTAGTCCCGGTGCTTCAGCATGGCTTCCTTCCCTGGGGGCGGGCAGAGGGCGGGAGGTGTTTAGACAACAGTGCAGTGGGAGTCCAGAGGGCTGTCCAACCCCAGAAAATGGGATCCAGACCCCACATACTGCCTGAGGATGGTGCCATGGAAACGAGAAACTTCAGAACCCTTCTCTTTGCCTTTTCAAGGGATCCCTAAGCCCAACTACGGCCTGGATGGAGCTGGGAGACACTGTGGGGCTGGGGGGTCTGAGACAGATATCGCAATTCAACCTGTGTGTTCTAAACTTAGGGCCCTTTATCAGTAAGGTAAGGACTGGACAGTGCCACCGTGGCTGGAAAGGCAGACACCCATCCCTGGAGGGCCAGCGTCTGGACCAGCAGCTGGGGTTCAGCCCATGCCTCGGCAGGGTGGGAGCAGGGGGAGTGTTCCAGTCAGAGCTTTCCACGGGCCCAAGCCCTTGTGCCTGCGCCCTGGCACTTGGGGGCCAGGCTCCCTCGGGGTGGGGTCCTGTCACACACCTTCGTGTCCTTCGCCGTCCTACGCGACTTCTGTGCGCACTGAGGTAGGGCCCATTGTCAGGCCTTCGAAGGAAGACAGGCGCACTATGATTAGTCCCGGAGCCTGGCTAATTATACAGCCAGGCCAGAAGCTCCAGGAAGCCCTATACGCAAGCGGAGGTGCTGCAGAGAACAGGGTGGGGAAAGGCCAGTCTGCTCGGGTGGCTGGGACCCCTGGCTACTAAAGGTGCTCTGCTTCAGGGAAGCCACCTGGGGAGCTACCCCTGGAGTGGCAGCTCAGAGACCCACTCCTCAGCCTGGCGCCAGAGCACGTGAGCAACAGCTGCCTGCCTGGGGCAGCAACCGAGAGGCGCTCGGCCTTCCCCCACCTGCTCCCTCATCTGTAAAACGCGGCCCACTCCAGCGCCTGGTCTCAAGTCTCAGACAGGCGGGCACGGAGCTAGTACCATCCGCATGTCAGCTGCCCCGAGGGCAGGGCCTGGCACGGGCGGGCAGGAGGCGGCAGCCGGGGAGAGAGGCTCCACAGGCCTGGCCGCCCCAGCCCTGGGGCAGGAGACTTAACCACAAAGGCAAGCTTGCAATTCCCTCCACCAAATTACTTTCTCCCAAGGGTGGGAACCCGAAATAGCAGGTTACCACTTCTCTGCCTCAGCAGAGTTTCAGCAAGGGAGCTGGCAAGGGGGGCACTGGGGAGACTCAGGAGGAGCGGCCTGTGGCCACGGATGCCTTGGATTCAGGCCAAGAGGCAGCCACAGTAGGGATGCGGAGGCTCGTTTTCATTCCCCCCCCACACACAAAATCCAAAACCGTCTGCACAGCATCCACATGGACCCTCGACCCTGCAGGCTGTGGGGGATGGTGAGGGAGGCTCGGAATGATGGTGGCTCAACCCTCTCTGGGCCCACCCCTCCAGAGAAAGGAGGCTGCTAGCCTGGGATCCCAGGAGTGTAGAGGGGACCAAGAGGTCAGTCTGTCCTCCTGTGTTGCATAATTGGCTGGTTCAGAGGACAGAAGCTTCAGGTCTTGGGAACGAGAGTGGGCAAGCCTGCCTGGGGGCTCCAGGCTGACGTGAGGGGCAGGGCCAGATGCCAAAATGCCTGCAGGGAGGCAGGGGTGGGGCAGGGGCGTGTGGAGGCCGCTGAACCAGTTGGGCCCTGGCTATGCACTGAGCCAACTTCTCCTCAAGGCCTGTGGGGGAAGGCCAGCCCCAGTCATTCCCAGGGGAAGAACTCTGGGAGGCCATCACACCCACACTTGGCCTCAGGACACCATCCCCCCGAGCCCCCTGCAGCTCCACGTGAGGGACCGAAGAGCTGACAACAGGGGCCAAGAGGCCAACAAGGAAAGCGCCCAGGGATGATGCCCAGAGCCCACAGAAGGACGGACACCGATAAGGACAGGAGGAGACAGCTGAGCCCAGGCGTGGAGCACGGATGCTGTAAAATCCACTTAGATGCCCAGGAGCCCTTGGACAAGAGAAATGCTCTGACAAGAGGCTCCCCGAGCTGGGGCCTTGACACCCCCCCCCAAAAGTACTGGGCTCAGGGAAGAGCTGGATGAATGAATAAATGACCAAATAAACTCAATGGCACCCCCCGCCCCGCCTCCAGCACGGACACGCTGCTGCAAGGCTGAGGCGGTGCCTGCACCCCCAGCCCCAGCAGACTCCCGAGCCGACTCTTCATCACCTTGCCCACATGCTTTCCCCAGTAGAGGAGGGACAAGGGTGTCTCTCTGGGCCTGGCAGCTGCTGCCGGAAAACAGCGGCCTGCACAAACGTGATGACGGCATTAGCGGCACCGCAGCCAGGGATACGGGGGACCTGGGCCCGGGTCTGCAGGTCACGCAGGGTGGCGTGTTCGTGGGCCGGCAGGGCTGGGGTGGGCTCCGTACAGGTATCTCTCGGGAGATTTCAGCATCTGGCCTGTGCCGGGGCTGCCCGCCCAACAGCTAGAGGAGCCCCCAGAGGCTCAATGAGGACCTGGTGGGGTACTGTGGGGTGCAAGGATGAAACCACACTGAGCCACACGAGGAAGACTGAACTCAGCCGGGCACAGGCGAGAAGGAGGCGGCCACAAGTGGGCGGGCGGGAGTCCTGGCTCGTGGCTTTCCCAGGCACCGGCCGATTTCTGAAGACTTTCAGGCCCCCGGGATTTGGAATGTCAACTGCGGTGTGGGTCCTGACTGAGGGCCAGGGACGTGATGGAATTCCACATCTAGAGCCAAGGGAATAAGCAGCTGCAGAGCTGCTGAGAAACAGGAGGCACCACTGGCTGCCCCTGTGGGAGAAGCCATCCTTCCGGGGGCCTGGACCCCTGAAGGGGAGAAAGAGCTCCCAGGGCGGGCGCCAGCGGCCAGTGAGCACCATCTGCAGGCCAGGCAGCTGACCCCAGAGGCGGTGGCTCCCCAGGCACGCCTGTAAGGACCGCACTTGGGCACACAGGCCCATTCAGCACAGGCTCCTCTGTGTGAAGCCCACGGTCACAAAGGGAGTAGGAGTGCGAAGGCAGGTGGAATATCTGAACACGAGCCTCCAGGGGTGGGGGAGCCCATCCCCTCTGCCTCCCTGGCCCAGCAGGGGCACCATCCTCAGGGAAGACACGGCACAGTGGAGAGGGACAAGGGTTCCCTTCTGGCTGGAACCGGTCTGAGGTTCGGCTGTGTTCCTGGAGGACAGCAGGGGGCCAGGCAGGGGCCTCCCTATAAGTAGCCTCGGAGGCTAGAGCAGACGGGGCAGCTCAGCTCCGAAGCGTTCCTTCTGCCTGGGGCTGGGTGAACCCAGAGTCGCATTTCTGACAGGCGCATTCCCAAGCAGCAGGAAAGGGGGTCTGACAAACAGACCCAATGACACAGGAGGGGCTGTGCAGGTGCGCATGCGTGCGGGTGTATGACGGGAGCAAATGGAGGGAGCTGGGGGACCGTACCGTCGGTCCAGGCCTCGTGGATGGAGGCCTTCTGCCGGAACTTCTCTGCCAGGTGGTCAAGCCGCTCCAGCCTGCGGATCTCATTCAGCAGCCACTCCTCGTAGCCCTTCTCGGCCTGCTCCAGGTGCTGCCAGCCGTTGTTGATGTCCTGTGGGGACACAAGACGACTGGGCTTGCAAAGGGGAGCTGGGCCACCCGGCCAGGCGATGCCTCCCTGAGGGACGCTGATGGGAAGGCAGGCAGCGGAGACGGGCTGGGTTCACGTCTAGCCCCTGCTCCGCTATATCCGCTTGTCTGGACGAGGCCCAACACACGGAGGATGAAATCCCTTTTTTGCATTAAATGACTGATGATGAAGGAATGCCATGGGTGGCGCTATGGGAGCCAGGTGACCCGGCAGTGAAAACCATCCCTCTCCTGAAAAAGGGCCTCGAGCACTCGGCAGTCCTGGAATCACGGCCAACTGGGGGGTCCGAATTCAAACGACATCACACAAAGTAAGGTGTGGTTTGGGGACGGGTATAAAATTCTAGGGAGTGATGGCAGGAGGAAGAATGTGGTAAAGAGTCACGCATCCCCCCCACGCCCGCTGCACCCCACAGGCTGGGCCTTCTAGTTAAGAAAGCCTCATCCGGCTGAACGGTAAGGCTGGGGGTGGCACGGAGCCGCCCCTCTGCCCCCTCCCACCCCCGCAGCCACAGGCTGGCTGGGGAGTCAGCACGCGACCCGGGCCGCGGCGCTCACCGAGACCATCCTGCCCTCGGAGGGCATGAAGGCGGGCCGGTTGCTGAGGCGCAGTTTGGTCTGCAGCGTGTTGAAGTTGATCTCCAGCTGGCACTTCTCCTGCACCTTGGGCGGCTTGTGCACACGCCGGTAGTCCCGGAAGTCCTCCAGCTTCTGCTGCATCTCCTGGATGGTCTTCTGCGGCACCCGGTCCTCCAGCCAGGGGATGGTACGCCGGATCCACTCCAGGAGCTGCGGGCCCACCAGAGGCCTCAGGGCGCTGGGGAAGCCTGGCCCCGCTCACGGGCACCAGCGGTGGGTTTTCAAGTCCCCCCCCTCCCCGGGAGGGACCACTGCTGCTCTCTGGCCTGACTTCTCCATGACACCCGCTGGGATCCTATGGCTGGAACTATGGGGATGTGCATCCCCCTCAGAACCACTGTGCTGCTCTCTAGTTATTTCCTGTTCACCCCTTTGTTCCTGGGCTTCCTTCTCCGCAGATCGAAGCAAAGCGGCCTCGACTCAAGCGCCCCTCCCATTACATCCCACCACACGACCCCACTCGTTGCCATGTTCGCTGAGCTCAGCCTAAGACATATCTCACTGCTTCCTTGCTCATGGGCTGGAAGCACCGGCAGGGCAGAGCCCACAGCACGCCGGGCTCACTCTAAGGCAGCCAGTGCACCAGGCACAGGGCCTGGGACATAAACAATTTGACAGTAAAATTGGGCGGGGGAAGTGACACTATTTTTATGATCCTTTCGTATCTCTGATAGAGTGAGGACAGGTACAAACAAGCAAACAAACTGGACATTCTAGAACAATCCTTGGAGAGGAAAATCAGTTATTGTCCAGCATAGATATGCTTGAAGAAGTGGTTCCCAAATGCCAAACTCTGGCAAAACGAGAAAACCAAGGAAAAAGGCATCTATGCATCTTTACGTTATGATGCATGGTGCCAGCTGCCCTTTCTTGGGGAGCAATGGGATTCCAAGATAGGACCATTTAACCTTCTCTTGGTGTTAGGATGGTGGTAACAGACAGTAGCTTCTTCTTTTAATCTTTAAAAATTTTTAAGTAATCTCTTGGGGCGCCTGGGTGGCTCAATTGGTTAACCATCTGCCTTCTGCTCAGGTCATAACCCCAGGGTGCTGGGATCGAGCCCCCCCCCCCGTCTGGCTCCCAGCAGGGAGCCTGCTTCTCCTTCTCCCTCTGTGCCACTTCCCCTGCTCATGCTGTCTGTCTGCCAAATAAATAAAATCTTTTTTTTTTCAAAAAATAAAATCTTTTTTTTTTTTTTAAAGATTTTATTTATTTATTCGACAGAGAGAGACAGCCAGCGAGAGAGGGAACACAAGCAGGGGGAGTGGGAGAGGAAGAAGCAGGCTCCTAGCGGAAGAGCCTGATGTGGGGCTCGATCCTGCAACGCCAGGATCACGCCCTGAGCCGAAGGCAGACGCTTAACCGCTGTGCCACCCAGGCGCCCCTCAAAAAATAAAATCTTAATAAAATAAAATCTTTAAGTAATCTCTACACCCAATGTGGGACTCGAACTCACAACCCCGAGATCAAGAGTTGCATGCCTCACTGACTGAGCCAGCCCGGCGCCTCGCTAATAAGCTTTTTCTTTAAAAAATATCCTTGGGGCGCCTGGGTGGCGCAGCGGTTAAGCGCCTGCCTTCGGCTCAGGGCGTGATCCCGGCGTTCTGGGATCGAGCCCCACATCAGGCTCTTCAGCTATGAGCCTGCTTCTTCCTCTCCCGCTCCCCCTGCTTGTGTTCCCTCTCTCGCTGGCTGTCTCTATCTCTGTCAAATAAATAAATAAAATCTTTAAAAAAAATAAAAAATAAAAAATGAAATATATCCTTAACTTGGCAAAACAAAAAGCTAGTCACTATAGGCTGGCTGTCAAACACTTTTCCAAATATTCCTGGTTCATGAAACTTCAAAGTCTGGGAACCACTAGTCTCGAAGAGCAGTCAAATCACTGCTCTCCAGAAGCTTCAATATTTTTGTTTTTTGTTTTTAAATGGAAGTTTTTAAAATAAAGGATGGAATCCAGAAGAGATGTACTATACACCCATGTTCCCAGCGGACCTTCCAGGTCCAGGCTCTGGATTGGGGCTGCCTGGGCTTGAACCCCAGCTCTCATCTACTAGCTGCGCACCTGGTGCCTGACCCTCTGGGCCTCCGTTTCCCCACTTGGGAAACGGGTGCTACGAGTTCCCTCCGCCCAGGGCTGCTCTGGAGACAGCGGATCCTGTTCAGAAGTACAGGCGCAGAGCCCGCTGCGACGAACCGCAGTCCTGTCACTGTACCAGCCCCGGGGTCTCCCTCCATCCTACGTAGGCAGTCAGCCTGTGGTGAGGGCACGGCAAGTTTCTTAAAACTGCCCCGATGATTCTGAAGTGGTGGGGTGTTCAGGACACTCTGTCCTTGAGTACCTCTGTAGGACCCTGCACTCCAGACGGCAGGAGCCAGGGAGCACGGTGATGATGCTGGTATGATCCTGAGCTGTGTGAAACTAGCCTGGAAGGTCACATGCTGGCTCGGCCACACTCCAGTCTGCAACCTTACGCCCTTACCTAGGAAGGGTCCTGCCGTGCCTGCTCTTGCCCCTCTGCAAGTGTCACATGATCTCTGGCCAAGAGTAACCAGAGGCAACCCAATCCTCCCACTCCGGTGGGGCCACCAGGGGTGGGGTGAGTGGCAGACTTACATCACTGGCCAGCCTCTCATAATCTTCCATGAGGTGCTCATTCTCTTGGTTGACGGCCAGCACCTTGCAGATCCGGTTGGCCGCAGTCTCAGCCTGGGGCAGGGGAAGCGCAACGGTCAGGGGTGCCTGGGGGTTGGTGACCCTCCCTCCTGACAGGTTGTCCCCTGAAAGCTGGCCCATCCACAGCCCACACAGCACTCCCCAAGGAAGGAAGGAGAGAAGCGCAGCTCCAGCAAGATGGCACCCTGAGCAGTTGTGTCCCAGTGGGTTGTGCCGGCGTCCCCACAGCTTACCGCTAAGCCCCCCCGCCCCCAGCCCCAGATAGCTGGGCCCCTTGGCTCCCTTGGCCTGGACCCTGGAGGTGCTGATGGGGGCCAGGGAGCCCTCCCACTGTGGGGGAAATGGGTTAATAGGTCCACAGAGAGGAAGGCCAAGTAGTGAGGCTGGGTGGGGCCCTCCACTAGGCCAAGCCCTGAAGGAGTCTCCCCCTGGGTGGCAAGGTCTGCTGCAGAGAGGCCAAGCGCCAGAGGGCTGTAGCTCAAGGTGGAGGTGCTGGTGCCCCCCAGAGAAGTCTGCGCACAGGCAAAGCACATGTGTCCCCTTCCTAATCCTCCCTTTGGAGGTGGGTGTGGATGGCTCATTGGGCAGAAGTCACAATCCACGGGGCAGAAGGGAGCGGTGGAGATTGTGACCAGTCTCTGCTCAGAACTACGGGACAACGTGCTGCCTCGTCCTGCTGGGGGGAAATGCAAGAGTGGAGAAGAAGGAGAGCGAGGGGGTGCCACATGGGGAGAGGAGAGACTAGGTACCTTTCAGGAAGCACAGAAAGGGTCCAAGAGGAGAAGTTGAAACGGCAACAGAACAGCAACAGAAAGAGTGAGGAGGGTCTATGGAGTGGTGGGGAAGGAAAACAGAGAGGCTTGGGGATGGCCGCAGACCCGCTAGCCAAGGCACCAATGCCCAGCCTCTCCCATGCACACGCTGCTTCTGGGACAGGCGGGGAGGTGAGTGGGGGGCCAGCTCCAACTGGTGTGCCTACACGTGTGCACACACACGCACACACCGTGCATCACGCGGCAGGACACATGCCAACGGCCCCAGGCACTGCTCCTCAGACAGTGCCGGAAGCAGAACTAAGCAGAACTAAGGTCCCAGCTTGGTGGGGGGGCAGGGGGGGTGTAGGTCAGTCCCTGTCCCCCCACTTGGAGAGACAAGGGGCACCCTGTGCTCAGATCCACCCGTGAAGGCGGGAGCTGCTAGTCAGAGGTGCTCTGTTTCACCGCTGAATTCCCGGCACCCCGCTCCGGGCTTGCTAGGTTTCAGGTACTCAGAGTTGATGAATGAATGAGCAAACAAAGGAATAAGGAGCGAGTGCTTAGTGACCAGAAATAAACTATCAGGGAGGAGAGAATGGGCATACTTCCTGCGAGGTCTGGAGTTTGCCCTGCGCTTATAAAACAAAACAAATGCCAGAGAGCACTCTTCTAAGAGACCGGATTGAGTCTCTGAGAACAAAAAGCGGCACTAATAAAAGCATCGCAGGGCTGTCGAGAAGTAAACACAGGCTAGGGGAAGCTGGCCCCACGGCTGGGGAGGCCTGAGTGCGGCATGTCCCTGGTGAACAGGCAGCTCCCAGCAGCCTGGCCTTTCCTTCCTTGCTCACAAAAGGGGCCCAGCTGCCTCAGAAATCCCCAAATGCTCTGGCCTGAGCTCTCCTGCCACCATCCGCTGCCACAAAGCCCTCAGGCCTCCCAGCCCCCACCACAGTGGAGTCCAGCGCTAAGCCCAGGAGGGCAGTTTGGGCAGGAGAGGGTGACGTGGTGGGCAACGAGGCTGGCTTGGGCCTGCGGAGCGGTGAGTCCAGTGGCAAACGTGCTGTTAGTTGCATTGGGTCTGAGCCCCCACCCCGCTCTTCCTGCCTGCGCCCCCCAGCAGAACACTGCAAACACAAACTCCAGCCACACACTGGGTGGGTGGGGAGAGGCCACGGGGCTAGAAGGACCACGGTGGACAGGGGCACACCCTGCAGGCTGCTCCGACCGCCCAATCACTGACTGAGCACTTACGGGGCTGGGCACCATTCTAAACGACACTCTTCACCTATGTGAGTTCATTTCATCCTCAGGACAATCCTGAGACAGGGATGGTACGACCCCCGTTTTACAGATGGGGAAACTGAAGGGAAGGGATTCATCTGAGGTCATACTTCTAAGAGGTGACAGAGAAGAGACCAGGGCAGACTGCCCACAGAAGGCCCCTGCTGGACCCGTGGCCCCGAGGAAGGTGGTCCACAGGAGAGAGCGGGTGCAGTCCCGGTCCTATGACTCTGGGAATAGCTCCCTACCTCTCTGAACTCTGATTTCCTCCTTTGCTACGTGAAGGCAACGGCATCCACCCCTTGGGGCGTGTCTGGGACTCTCCTAGAGCCTGTATGTGCGCAGTTGTTGGAGGACTGCCTAGCGTGTAGTGAGCGCTCAGTTAACGAGAGCTAGTTTCTCCTTCCCCGCCCTGCCCACTTCTACCTGGTGACGCGAAATCAAGTCACCGGGAGTACACTGCTGCCCAAGACCAGAGACCGGGAGGCAGGTGCAGGCGACAAAGGTGCCCAGGCCTCCGGGCAGGGGTTCTCTCCCCAGGGTCAGCGGGTGCCCTCTCGTGGAAGTGGACAGCTGCCACTGGGCACAGACACTCCTGAGTGCTGCCCGTGTCGGCGGCCCTGCTGGGGATGGGGGCCCAGCAGGCTGGGTCGGCAGGTGCAGGCCCAGAGAGGAGTTAACCTGCTCAGGCCAAGTCCTCCCCCCAGGCATCCTGGAGGGGAAGGAGCCGTGAAGAAGGCTGGAAAGGCCAATGCTCCCCAGTGAGAGCGCCCAACCAGGACAGCAGGCAAGTGGCCAGGCGCGGGTCACAGAAAGAAGGGCAGGGCGACTGAGCGGCCAGGAGCACAGGTGCCGACCGCAGCTCTGCGGGGAGCTCGCCGCCCTGTCTGAGACACCAGGATGCCACCACCGTCCTCATAGGGTGGGCTGTGTTCACAGAGAATATCCGTGGCATGTCGGCACCGGAGGCCCACAGTCACGAGAACCCTGCCTGACCAGGTCTGTCCTCACGCCGGGGCGGCCTGCAGGGTGGCCTGGCCAGGGCTCCAACCACAAATGGGTGGCAGGGACATGAGGGGACAGCGAGGGCAAGGCTCTGGCTACAGCAGTGAGGGGCGCTCCCGCCCCAGCTCACCTTTTGAGCCCCCGAGAAAGCGTGGTAGAAGCAGGACACGTAAGTCATGATGGCCTTCTCATCTGGCCTCAGAGTGCCTACAATATCTGCGCAGAGAGAGAGAGAAAGAGAGAGAGAGGCAGGAGAGAGTGACAGCTGCAGGGAGGGTGGCCGGGACCGGGCCCGAGGCTCATGCGGGAGGAATAGCGCTTGCTCTGGACTGGAAGCCAAACCCCGGCTCCAGCAGCCTGGGCGCATTTTGCGGAGCTTTTGTAGAGGGAAAGGGGGAAGTCCAAATAGGTGGATCCCTTTTCTAACCAGAGCTGGGTCTGCGACACTACCTACTGGCTTTGGAGAGGAAGCCTTGTGTAGGGCCAGAGGGGTCAAAGGCTAACCGATCTTTCTGAAAACATCAGTGAGATCATGTCTTATGCAACCAGCTACCACCCCTAGAATAGACCGCCAAATGGTCTCTGGGGGCCGTTAGAATAAAACTCCTGATCCCAGACTACTGTGATTCTACCCATCTTGGCCCTATTACCATCTCCCACCTCATTTCTCTCCTCTCGGCTATTCCTTGAACAAGCCAAGCTCATTTCTGCCTCAGGACCCTTGCACCTTGCTCTATCCTCTGCCTGGGAAGCTGCTGACTTTCATCCGGCAGCTCCTGCTCATCACGGCGGGTGCCTGCGCAGGTCAGCTTGCAGAAGGGCCCCGCCGCGGGCCCCCAGCTGAAGCAGCCCCTCGGCATCTCTCTCCCACCAGCCTGGCCCATGTTCTCTACTGCGCTCGTCACCACGTGGAACGATTTGATCTGTGGCCACGCCGGTCACTGGCATGTCAGCTCCATGAGATAAGGGATCCTGCCTTAGTCCCTACTGTATCCCCCGTGCCTGCAACAGAGTCTGGCCCAGATCGGGCGCTCAACAGACACTGTGAGCAAAGACTACATGGGCAGTGCCGCCCGGAGTCGGGGGGGGCGGCTTCCAGTCGGAGAGAGGCCACTGCCGTCTGCAAGAGAAATGAGGTGAGCGTGGGAGGCGAGAGGCAGCAGCGGCATTGGGCAGTGGCGGCGAGGTGGGCCTGCCTGGCCCTGCCCGGTACCTTCTGCGCTCCCGAAAAGGCATGGTAGAAGCTGGACACATAGGTCATTATGGCCTTCTCGTCGGGCCGGGCCGTGTTCACGATGTCTGTAAGTGAACGACAAGGGTTAAACCGCCCAAGTAGGGGCGGGGGGGGGAGGGGTGGTCGCTCACTGGGATCCAAAGTCTCCCAAGGCCACAGGCATCCCAGGAGAAGGACCCTCAGAATGTATTCAGTGACCCCTGGTGACTCCAGTGGGCTTGTCCACACCCTCAGCCCCTCCATCCCCTGTGGTCTCTAGAAAGGCCAAGGCTGTGGGAACTGGATCAGAATGAGGCCACTTCCTCTCTCTGAGAATGGCCTCAAGGGGCTGCTGGACAGTCAGCCCCAGGGGCCAGAAGAGGCCAGAGCCATGGGTCCTGGCTGGGGGCGGTGCACGGGTGGGAAATGGAGCAAAGCCGGAAAAGGAAAAAACAAACACTCCACTTTGATGGGCTCTGGCCTCCAAGCCTGGGGCAAGCAGGGCAGGCAGCCGCCTTGGTTGTTTGAGGAGCCAAGCCTCCCTGGCCACCTGGCCTGCCCATCCCGAGAGAGGGGCAGGACTCAGGCAGGGCTCTGGCAGGACACTCGAGCCCTGTTCCAAGATGTGACCCTCGGAACCCATCCTCTTCAAGCTCCTCCTTTCCCGGCTTCCCCATCCCTCCCTGAGACTGTCCGGTCTGCTCAGGCTGCTCCCGCTGTGACTCCCGGGCAGGACGCTGTCCCCGGTTTGGCCAGCACCATTCAGCCCTTCTCACTGGCACAGCCAGCTCCCTCAAGTTACCGCAAGACATGCCCACAACAGATCAGGCTGGTGACAGAACAAAAGGGATGTACTTACCCTCAGCATCCAACATCTTGGGGATGTCTAGGTATTTCTCGGCCACTTCGAAAGCATTGTTCAGGTTGGTAACGGGGTCATCCTTGGGGAGAGAGGAAGAACTCTGTCAGGGGCAGGGTACAGAAGCACATGGGAACAAGGCTGGCCGGGAGGGGAGCCATTCTGGGAGGGAGCAGGACCGGAAAGGGTTCTATAGGCAGTTCTCAGCCCCCCGTGCTGCGGTGGGGACTGGAAGGGGGACACCCAGATAGAGTCAGTCCCCACCCAAAGGAAGGCCTCTGGAAATCTTTGTGGGGCAAACTGCCGACCTTTTCTCCAGAGAAAATGCACGTGAGCTCTTTCATTATCCTGTCTAGCCCTCCAGACCCCAGATTAAGACCTCTGCTCTGATACCTGGGAAGTGGGGTCCAGACCAGGCACTGGGGGGTGACGGGGAGGGGGTAAACTGAGAGCCTCCGTGGTCCAGCCTTCCTGAAGCAACTCTTTGCACTGTCTCCCCAACGTCCACAGAATTAAAGACCCTCCCTCATGTGCCTTAGTCCGTGTCCAGCTAGAGCCCAATCCGACTGCTCAGCGGGGCCTGAACAGGCCAAGTGCAGGCTTGTGTCCCCTCCCTGGGAATGCCCCCCAGTTGCTCTATGCTGCCCCTCCTCCAAGGGCCCTTCCCCAACCATGCCAGCTCAGGTTATCCTTCCTCCGCAGCCCTCATCTGGCTCCCTACCCCTTCCCACCCCCATTCAGTCTGAGTGCATGTGCACGGCCTTGTGGGGCAGGTTTGTTCTAGACACATTATCCTGCCTTCTCCACTAGCTGGGAGCTACCAGAGGACAGGGCCTTGGTCTTACAGGATCGTAAGCTTTGTACAGGCAAATCAGAAAGGACCCAACACAGGAAACACCTGCTGGCGGTGACGGTCTGGAATTCCTTACCCCTTTTCTCCGTTAGGCAGAAAGCAAATGCTTCCAGAATCTAAAAGGTTAAGGGAGGGGAGCTAGAAGGCATGGCTGGCCAGGCCCTAAAATAACTGTGGGCAGGGGCGCCTGGGTGGCACAGTGGTTAAGCGTCTGCCTTCGGCTCAGGGCGTGATCCTGGCGTTCTGGGATCGAGCCCCACATCAGGCTCCTCCGCTAGGAGCCTGCTTCTTCCTCTCCCACTCCCCCTGCTTGTGTTCCCTCTCTCGCTGGCTCTCTCTATCTCTGTCAAATAAATAAATAAAACCTTTAAAAAAAAATAAATAAATAAAATAAAATAACTGTGGGCAGTTGTAATGCCCATAAAGGGAGAAGGGTATACTCCCCAAGGGGAAAAGGGAGGTAAGAATCAGCCACAGAGGCTGGGGTCTGGTGACAGCTGGCACAAAGCTCTCCCAGCCTGCCCATCTGAGTGCCGAATCCAGCTGTGGATGCCAGCAATGGATGGGCTTGGGGGAGGTGACCCAGCATCAGGGTCAGCGTCAGATTCTGTGTCTCTCTGGGCCACTGAGAGGAACAGCAAGAGGCAAACCTTTCTCAGCTTGTCATACTCGATCAGCTCTGGTCTGTGCCGGTGGATCAGTGCATTGAAGGCAAGACCGTCCTTCCAGCTGGGGATGGAAAGGCAAAGGTTAAAAGGAGGACCCTCTCACCATCATGCCAGTGCTGATGGCCCGGGACACGCACAGGAAGGACTAACTCCCGTTTACTGAGGTAGCATGTGTGTGCCGGGCACTGCACGGAGACAGCAGGACAGAGCACTGGAGGCGGATGGCCTGTGGTGACCCAGCTCTCACTTACTGTCAGCGCGACCTTGGGCAAGTCTCATAATCTCCTGCTCTCTCAGCAACCATGTGCAGTGACAGTACCTACACTCCAATGGGTCATTGTGAGGATTAAAGGAGTGAATACATGTCAACGCTTAGACCAGCCCCTGACACGTGGCAAGTACTCTAAAAGCGTAGTGCTCGCCTCCGGGACCACATGACCCGCTGAGCACTGTTACCGGCAAGAGACCCCTGAACGGAATGGTCTGCTGAGGAGGGAGACCGCCGCCTGCACTGCGTGACTTCCCGCCTTGGCAGCCCTGACCCATGGGGCAGAACCAGGAGAAGAGGGCAGGTGGGAAGACAGATCTCCATCGGGGGCGGGGGCGGGGGGAACGCAGCGAGGGAAGGAGATGGGTTGGGAGGCTGTGGCCGGGCACTCACCTGATGTGGAAGTTCTGCACGTTGACGTTCTTATACGGGGCCGTCTTCCTCTGGCACCACAGAAGCAGTCCCTCCTTGGCAGAGGTCTCTGAGGAACACACGAGCACGGAGAGCACGGGCTCAAAACCCAAACTTCAGGACTCAGCCCCTTGAGCAGGGGTCAGACGGGACAGCAGCACGGCCAGGAGGAAAAGCTGCTCCTGTTCCAGACACTGCAGGCCTCGACTGGTCCTCACCACCGACCAGCATTTCCCTGAGAAGTCACCTGCCCAGGGTCCTCCTGGGAAGTGGCAGTGACGGGACCGCACCCGGACCTGAGACTGTGCCATGTTTCTGACCATAAAGCCTGTGCCTTTATCTGCCAGAACACACTGCCAGACAGGCCTCCGATGCCGGCCTCAGCCTCGTCTGAACAGGGAAGAGTCAGCAGAGGGGCGGGAGTGCTGGGCCCTGCCCACTCGGGGTCTCCCAGATGTGGTGGCGGCTTCAGGAGTGGGGCGGGAGGGGCCCAGGGACAGACTGGGAGTGCTGGGGGCAGGGGACACGTCTGTCCCGGTCACCACTGTGGCCTACTGCAGGAATCCCCTCCATGCGCGGGCTGAACGCCTTTTCTCATGCTGTGGCACACACAAGTGTTTGGAGGGGAAGTGAAGTGGTTCATTCCTGGCTGGCCTGGACTGGCCCTCGGGTCATGGAGGCAAAGGTCTGAGGGTTGGGGCGTCAAGAGGAAACACGTAGGTAGTGATCTGCGGGAGAACCAGCCCAGGCCTGACTCCATCACTAGTTTGCTCTGTGACTCAGACTCCTCGACTGTAAAATGGGGCCAATCGTGCCCATTTGAGGAGGATCGGGTGAGGGTCCACTGAGATGGAGCCCATGGGAGCCAAACGACTTTGGGGTGGGTACCAGAGCTGGGTAGCTGCTGGGGCCCCTCACCTGCAGCCTGGGCCAGCATCTCACTAACCACTCTTGCACAGGGCCGGGCCCTGGGAGGGACGCTGGGAAACAGGGCAGAGACTCAAGCAGGAAGACAAAACCTCAACATCGTCCTCTAACCTGCCCCAGCCTGGGTAGAAGCAGGGTAGGGAGGAAAGGCTGTACTCTGCCAGTCCGCAGGCTCTCACCTTCCACGGAGATGTCCTGGATGGCGAACCTGAGGATGATGGTCCAGATCATTCCCAGGGTCATCTTTGCATTACCGTCCACAATCTCTGCACGCAGGGAAGGGGCAGAGGGTGAGAAGGTTGTTAAAACCAGAGGGGACTCCTCCTGGCTCTGTGTAGAGATGAGCTCTGATCCTCCGACGAGAGCCACCCAGGCCTGTCCACCACCCTCATTGGGCGACGTCACCTGAATGCTGGGATGCACAGTCCCCAAAGCCTTCTGCTGCGTGGCACCCGCCTCTTCCCACCCGGCCGGCTCGTTCTCTCGCCCAGCTCCAGCCTGCTCCTCTCCGAGGCTTGTCCCTGGCGCGGGGCCGGCATTCCCAGCCATCCGTCCGCACCGCCCTCACACTGTTACAGGCACGAGTCCCCACTGGCAGGTGCATGCTGTACTACTGTCTGTTAGCAGTCGGTCCACTTCTTTCCACCCTTGTCCAGGCCGCCATGGTCTTTCCCGGGCTGGACACACCGCCGCCTCTGTGCCCGTGTGATGTGCCTCCACACAGCAGCCAGGGGGCTCACTTGAGAAGGTGCATTGGATTTGTGCCACTCGCTGGCTTAAAGTCCGACCACATCTAAAATGAAACCTGTGCTCCTGAATCCCATTTACGAGCCCTGCCCTGGAGGACCAGGCCCCTCGCTCCCCGGCATGCTCTGGCTGGGTCCTTCTGGCAAGCCAGGTTCTTTCTTGCTGGATGGACCTCACACCTTCTGTGAGCCCACGAAGTGGACCCTTCGACCCTTTCCTCAGATGGCCATCCTTCCCACCTCTCCGAGACGGTTTCCCCAACTACCAATCTGAAGGTGCCTCTCCCCAGCTGCCCGCTCTTCCCCTTGCACACAGACTGCCGTTTGATACCATATGTTTGTGGGTTTCCTTGTTTGCTGCCTGCCTTCGTGAGCACCACTGTATCTCTGGTACCTGGACCCCATCCTTATGGAAGCTATGATGCTGCAGGACAGGGACAGCGGGGACACAGGCCCAGCTGGTAAGGCACACGCTTCCTTAACTAACCAAAAACCCACTACTGCCTCCAACTTCTGGGAGTGACAGAGAAGGGTCTGCACCACACATTCTTCAGCTTTAGGGGCTTAGACAGAAGTCCTCTCTGTGGCACTCAGGGCGCCACGTGTCTGTCTAGGGCTGGGTAAGAGACGTGAGGGCAAGTGGCCTCATCCCTGAGTCCGCCGGCCAGACAGGCCATGGCAGTCCTCTGAATGCCTTCTGCCCCCTGCTGCCCCTGAGATCTCAGCGCAGCAGGTGTGGGGAGAGAGACCCCGCCCACTGGCCCTTGAGAACAGAAATTTCTGATTTGGACAGGAGGTAGAGCGGTCACCCAGAGAAGGGGGACCAGCCTTCCCCAAGGGCACACTCAGGAGGGTAGGGTGGGCGCTCGTGAGCCACCATGGAGACGCTCCCCACAGCCAAGCTGCGGGCTGATGGCAGAGGGCAGCTTTCGGCTTTAGAGTGTCAGGATAAGGAAACGTGCGAGGCCTGCTGGCTGGAGGCAGGGGAAGGACACAATATCTGTGGGGCCCTTTCCCAGGGCTAAGAACCCCAGACCCGGAAACGGGCCAAGTCTTCCCAGCCTAGGGCAACAGCAGCCATCCAGTCAGGAAATCTACGCTGCGTTCCTCCCAAGTGCCAGGCACGCCAGAGCAGGGGGATAGAGAGTTGGGAGAGGAGGCCACCGGCCGCACCAGGAACCTGGCACGGAGGGCTTAGGGAGTTCCTGTGAGGGAGGGGAGACAACTTCTCTCGTGACACCTGCACCAGCTGCTTCTCAGACCCACAGCTGTGCCAACAAGGAAGCCATGCTTCCACTGCAGCCCCAACCACGTGGAGCAGGGCGCCGGGGGCAGGCTGGGACTAGGCTCTCAGGTGTTCTGGAGCTCCTGGGGCACCTCCAGTGGGCTGCCTTCCAGCTCTGTCCCGGGGCACAGCGGTCACAGGGACTGGGAGTGAACCAAGTTGGGCATGAACAGAGAACATTTTTAGATGCAGTTTTCTTCAAATGAAAACTGATGAGAGCCACTGGGTCTCTCCTCTAACCCCTTCTGTATTTACAGGCTAGCATCTGAGCAAAATAAATGCAGCTGTGAGAAGAAGAAGGCTGGCGTGGAGCCAGGAGGAAAGATCCACATAAGGACAGAAAATCTGAGGGCCCAACTGATTTGGGGGGTTTTGATTTTTTTTTTTTTTTAAACAAACACAACCACCTCAACCATGTCATGTGACGCCTGGCACCCCTCCCGGAGAGGTCCCGGACGGGGGCAGAGCCTTGGAACTCAGCACACACACTCTGGGCTAGAGTCCTGGCCAAACTCTCAGAGCCCTGTCATTAACGGCAATTAGTTTTCTTTGTTTTTCTAAAAGCTGGGACAACATGGATGTCAGGGTGTAGGAAATCCTGCTCTAATGAGCTGAACTGTGAGCGAGAGCTGATGGGGAACTTCTGGGCTCCATCAAGCCTCACCTCGTCTCCAAAAGCGCCTGTGAGCTCAAGACGAGCTGGCTGCTGGAGGGACAGGCAGCATGTCGTTGCTCTAGTAGGAGGGTCTAGAATGAAGGATCGCAATCCTGGGGATCCCCATGGGGCACAGAGGGTCCTGGGCATCCAGTCAGAGGCCAAACTCCCTCGGGCTGTGTGGCCAGCAAGGTCTGGTTACTGACCTTTGGACTTGCACCCCCCACCCTAGAACCCCAACACTGGGCCTTGAATGTCCTTCTCTTCTCTGCATTCCCTCCTGCCCACAGATACCAGGCAGGGCCAAAGGGCAAAGATGCTCCAGAGAGATGCCAGGTCACACGTCTCTCGGTGTGTCTCGGGCCCAGCGCAAGGAGGGCGAGTGAGGGTGTCCAGGGTCCAAGTCAAAACCATTCCTCCCCTGCAGAAGAGGCCTGCCCTACATGACTGGGGGCATCGGATTCCCACGTCCTGGATGGATTATTCTGCAGGTGGAGGGGCAGGGGAAGTTGTGGGCTCAATGATCACATCGAGAGGACAGTCACTGTGGTCACTGCTGGATACATATCGGGGCTTTACACACCCCCAAACGCTCTCTCTGCCACCCACACAAGTTTTGTTCAGAACACAGAGCTCAAGGCTCAGAGCCTACAGATCAGGAACGGAGCTGCCCCACCCGAGCTCACCTTCTGCCCCGATGGAGACGAGCTTGACTCCTTTGCTGGCGATGAAGTCCAGAGCTTTGTTCACATTGTTGATCTTGTGCACTCTCATCTTGCCCCGCTCTGGCTTAGGTAACCGCTCTCCTGAGAGCCACACACCGGGAAAGAGGGGGAGAAAGGGAAGTTTTAGTGACCTTACTGCTCTCCAGAACCAGCCACCACGGTGCTCTGCCTCCCCCCTACCCCCCACCCCCGTCCAGGCAGCGCCCAGACACGCTGCCGTCACTCAAGCCTCACGCTCCTCCTGCAGGCACGGGGCAGCTGGGGTAGGCCACGTCCCCGGGACCTGCGACAGCATACCTGTTCTACGTGTGAGCTGTCCTGTGGTGGGAAGGGGCCTCACCTGAAATGACCTCTAGAAGGAGCATGAGCTTGAGCCCGTCTCGGAAGTCCTCGTCGATGTTCTCTATCTGCGTGCCAGCCTTCCGCAGGTGGGAGTTGCACCAGGCTGTGAATGTCTAGGGAGGCATGACAGAGAGGCCTGGAGGGTCAGTGTGGCTGTTGGGGCTTTCTAGCAAAAGGGCTAGGCTACAGCCCTGACCCTGGGACCAACAGTGGCCACCACACGGCCTTCATATGCACTATTTCTTTCTTTAAGGAACCCAGGCAAGTCGATCTGAGGAAGCCGAAGCTCAGGGTACTTAAAAGACCCACCGCATCATCATCCAGGGGGTAACTGGGAGAGCGTGGACTAGAACCCAGTCATGCAAACGTGACTGAACACCAAGCCCTGCGTATGGAAATAAGACGCAGGGTCTCTGCTCTTGTGGAGCTTATGTTCTCGTGGACAGACACACCAAGGCCCCTTTCCCCCCCCACCCCCAGCAGGCAGACAAGACCACAGGCACCGGCTTCCTTGCTCCTCAGGTAGGAGCTTGGGCAGCACAGAGATGACCTGCGGCAGGAAAGCAGTTGGAAAATAAAAGCCTTCTGTAAATTCAACATTTCCTCAAATCGGTCTCTCTTGGAGCTTTGGGTGGCCTGGCAGTGAGTACCTCCCCTAAAAGGCCAGGAGCACAGATCCTCTGAGTCCCGTGCAAGCCTTGTTTGTTTCCCTGCAGGCCAGATACCCTCTATTTCCTGGAGAATGTTCCACATCCAACTCTTCCAAATCTTAAGGGGGCTTGCGGGGTCTGGAAGGCAAGTGGGAGGCAGGCACCCACCTCCCACCTGGGTTAGGCAGCCGTCTCTGAGGAAGTTTCTGTGAAACATAGGGCATGCAGATGCTGGGAGGTGACAGGATGCTTCTGGGCAGAGAGGGCCACAAACAAGAAGCACAAATCCCAAACAGAATATCCTGCACAGGGCCCCAGTCACTCAGCCCGCCGCCAACTGGGCATGTCACCAGACATCAGTCCCTGGGAAGCGCATCACATCAGTTAAAGATGGACGTGTCCAGACACCTTCTGGGGCAACTTAGCCTCCCACAGCAGGGTCTGGGAAAAATGCCACGCTTCTGTTTCTCATGGAGCCCCCATGCCCTGCACTGCCCCTCCATCTGCAGGGGCCAGCATGGATGTGGGCAGAGGGCCAGGAGCGCACAAGAGCAAACTCCAGGCCCAGGCGCAGGCAGAGGCCATGTGGGGGGCCAGGGGCTTCCAGGGAGCCTCTGGCGGAGCACCATGTGTTTTGACAACTGTCACCACTCCTGCTCATTCAGAGACTCAACACAAGGCCCCTCCCAGACAAAGCCGCCTAATTAACAAGCTGCACCACAGCGAGGATGGGCACGAGGCTTCCTTCCAAACCCACATCCGAATGGTGGATGACTGTGGGTGGGCCAGGGCCCCCGACCCCACCTGTCGCTAACTCGAAGAGTCCCTCTGTGTGGGGGACATGGACCCCGTCCTGTGTGGGGCTGTCCCCTCAGCTAAGGGTGCCTGCTCCCTGCTTCTGCCTCTCCCGAGCTACCGATCCCTCAAAATCACCTACCGATCCCTCAAAATCAGCCTGAAGTGCAATTCCTTGGGGACACCCACACCGACTTGTGTGCCCCGACCTGATTCTGACTCGGATGTCCCCTCCTCTGTGCAGATCTCGACATGGCACCTTTCTCTCTGGGCTCTCACACTTAGGTGTTATCCTCTGCTCCCCACATGCATGAGCTCCAGCCACCAAGCAGGTGCTCACTGAGGAACGTGGAATGTGCCTTCCCACCCCACTTCCCAGCTCCCCTGACGCAACTCTCAATTCAGACAAACGAGGGCTAGGGCTAAGCTGCTGCTTCTGCCACCCATGTGGACACACCATTTGACCTTCCTAACACGTGCTTCCCCATCCGTAACATGGCAGTGAGGACGGCACCCGAGTCAGGCTCAGTGTGAGGGTTTGCAAGGGCGATGCCCGTAGAGCACACGGCAGGTGCTCAATAAACAGCAGGTCCCCAGTCATCGCTGGGCCTCCCCAGATCTCCTCCTCTCCTGAAATCCTGCCACCTCTTCCCCACAGAGTGCCTTCTCCATCCCCTGCCTGCCCTGGCCACCACACAGCCCTTGGCAGCTCTCAGTAGCTTTTTCCAGTCATTCTGTGTCTTACTGGATGTTGCCCGCACGTGTGCAAACTCCAAGAGGGTAGGAGTTACGTCTCACATCCCACATGCCACTGGAATGCCTAAGCCACAGCCAGCGATGGGCAGCAAGCAGGTGTGCAACTCCACCATCCTACAAAGCAGCGGGCAGCAGTGGGCCGGGCTGGGGCAGGAGGCGGCCGGGAATGCCGGGCTTCTGCTCCTACATGTACCTGAAAGATGCTGGTGAGCAGCAAAGCGACCAATCACTTCCCGAGGCCGTGGACCTAAGAGGGTGATTGCCAGAGGCCAAAACCCCCAGGTCTCTGGTGCTGCCGGGGCCAATATCTAGGCCCCTGGGCTGCAGGCAGGGCCAGGAACGTGTCTAAATGGCAGCCCTCACCACCTTGGCGTGCCAGGGTTATGCCCACCTGCTCTCAAAGGGCACAGGTCTGGGTTTGAATGCCAGCTCCTTGACCTACTTACACCTCAGTTTCTTTCTCTGCGGGATGGACTTATCAGAACCCACCTCCTGTAGTTGCTGTAAGGATTAAGTCGGGGAGATGCTTTAAAGCACCCGATGCAGTGCCTGGCACAAAGCAAACGCCGGCTGAGCTGTCTGCTTCCCTCTCTGCTAAGGGGCTCACCCCAGCCCCATGGTTTGGAGTGGAAATGAAATTGCAGGAGACCCTCTTCGTGTAGAGGCTGTGAACAAATCTCACCTCGTCGGTTCAGGCTTTCCACCCTCCCAACACACACCCCATCCTTTGCTCAGCTTCTCTGGGGAGCACACAAGAGCTCTGGGGCTTGGGGCTCGCACAGACTGGGTCAAAATCTTGCCTCTGCCAGTGAGGCAACCTGCCAGCAGGATAACCCTGGGCGAGCAATGAGCCTCAGATCCTTCAATGATGAAATACAGACAGTAACCTCTCCTCTTAAATGAAGATTAAACAGAATAATTCAAGTAAATCACTTAGGACTGTGCCTGGCACAGATTAAGTAAGCACTCAAGAGTTATACATATGTCAAAGAAAGATCTATTTTCAAATAAATGGTAACCATGCACCGTGCACTTCTGTCTCCCCAGCTGGAAGCAGGTAGAGTCCTAAGCAGAACACAGAGTAGGTACTGGGGAGAATATCCTCTTGCCCAGCCTGGGGGGCGGGGAGGAGAAGGAAGGACTCCCTCCCAAATCTGCCACCTACAGAACAGAAACTCTGCTGACAGGCGTCCCACCCTCCCACTCCATGCCCTGCTCAGCTCTGTTCTCTCCTTCTGTTAGAAGAGGGGATTGTACTGATACCAGAGGCTCACGGACAGGGAGAACAGGACCTCATAAGGCCACCTTTGGGGAACAAGCCCACTGCAGACAGCCACTTCTTCACACTGTGACTGGTGAGGAAGAGCTGGAATTCAAATGGGACATTAAAAATTCAGTTTTTTCTTTTTCTTTTTTTTTTTTTAAGATTTTATTTATTCATTTGACAGAGAGAGAGACAGCCAGCAAGAGAGGGAACACAAGCAGGGGGAGTGGGAGAGGAAGAAGCAGGCTCCCAGCAGAGCAGGGAGCCCAATGAGGGGCTCGACCCCAGGACTCCGAGATCACGCCCTGAGCCAAAAGCAGACGCTTAACGACTGAGCCATCCAGGCGCCCCCAAAATTCAGTTTTTTCTGGCTGGTTACGAGAATACCTCTCTACTTATCTACTTCCTCTCTCTACCCAGTTTAGATGAAGATGTGTGAGGTGGACAGTGCAGAGGGGTGGTTTCAGTAGATAGAGGCCTTGTGCACCCCCCACATCACCCTCCGCTATGCACAGTTCTCTGAGCAAAAGCTACAGAGCCCAACCACCCACAGGGCCCAACGTCCGTGATGCCCTGGGCCCGCAGGGTTGGAATACGTCCATTCCCTCGACAAGCATCTGCGGGGTGTCGACCCCAGGCCAGGTCCTGGGCCAAGTACCCAGGCGGGAGCAACCGTGGACACAGCCTGCTCGCTCACGGGGCGCCCGGTCTGAACGGGGGAGGGTCTCGTGAATCAAGCAACTACTAAACTACAGACGCAATACCTGCAGGGGGAGTGGTAAGAGTTACAACCCGACCGGACACTTCCATGGAGCTCGCAGTGTGCTGGGCACTGCATCACATACTAATGTCTCAGCTTCACAACTATCTCGTGGGGTAGCTGCTACCATTGCTGCCACTGTTTCACAGGTGAGGGAACCGAGGGTCTGAGAGGTGTCGTGACTCGACCACCAGTAGTCATGCGCCTGGAAAGATGCAGAGCTGGACTTAAAGCCCAGTGCTCTGAGCTCCAGGGGCCCCACTCTGAGGTGTCGGGCATGTGCCCTCCTCCCCGCTGCCCCCAGAAAGGAAGCTAAAGAGAGTTGGACATGCTAGCTCCTCATCTAGCGGCAGGGCAGACACAGAAAGTGTCCCCGAGGACGTGATATGGCCGAGAAAGAGTTAAGACAAAAATAAGGGCTCTTTTCCAGATAATAGGAACAGTGTGTGCAAAGGCCCTCTGGCAGGTTGGGGGAGAAAGAAGGGAGTGAGGCAGAGCAAGCTGTGCCAGGAGGCTGGGAAGGTCACACTGGCGGCTTCTGTGTGCGGGCAGAGCTGGAGGGGGCGAGGGTCGGTGCGTGAGGATCAGGAAGAAGAGAGAGGAAAGGGCCTCGGAGAGAAACTTGTGGGAGGAAGGCGGAGGAGCCACATTGGAGATCCGGACTGTCGTGACTGAGAAAGGCAAGGTCAAGTTTTCTATTTGGTTGGGGAGTGGGGGGGTGGGGGTGTCCAGAGCTACCTACCAGCGGGCGTTCTGTGTAAGGAGGAAAAGGCAAAAGGCATCGAGCTCGGCTGGGCTTTACTATTAAGGTCATTCTCAGGGTCAGCACAGACTCTGAGCACTGTCCGTGACCCCAGGCACTCAGTGCATTCCCCTGGCCCATAAATCCCACCTTGGAACCCCTATTGGGTACTGGGCACAGGAAGAAGCAAATTGGACAGAGAATTTCCATTCTGGTGGAAGGGGGGGTGGGCAATGCCAAAGGTAATTATGCAAGAACGGCTAATTACTAGTTCTTACTATTTATACATAGTAACTCTTTAAAACCTCCAACCTCATGATCATGTAAATTATCATCTGCAGTTTACAGGTAAGGAAACTGAGGCAGGGAGAGGTGAAGTGACCTGTCCGAGGTCACAGAGCTTGTCAACACAAGCACAGGGCGGCCCCTCATCCACAGCGTCTGAGTGGGATGCTCGGGTACCGGCCTGGCAAAGCAGAGCCAGCAGAATGGGGTCAAGAAGGGGCCCAGCCTCAGCCTCAGCCCAGCCCCCGAGCTAGAGGGGACCTCACAGAGTGAGGCAGGCAGGCAGAGCTGTACCTCCAAAAGCTTGCCTGCTTCTTAAAGGGTGGCCTAGACCCAGCACGAGGTGGGCAAAGCAATGCCAGGGGTGGCCCTGTTGCTCCCAGTCTGTCCTTGCCATTCTGAGAAGGGAACCTGCACCCAGCCCTTGACCTATCTAGGGAGGAAGGAAGGATGTGGACTTGTCTGTCTTTGAGAACACACGTGAAAAAAAACCACAGAAAGAGGCTTTAGAACTTGCCTCTGCACACTGGCAGCCTGTTCAAGATTCTTCTCTGGTTGTTAAAATAGCACAGGGTGTGAGTGGGGGAGAGGAAGGGGTGGAAGGAGAAAGACGGGCTTGTTGGTTCCTCTGGGATCCAGTCACCACTCCCAGTGCTATGCTGCACCAGGGAAGGCAGGCAAGCAAGCTTGGAGGGGCCCCTGGGCTGTTTCTGCTTTGTCACTCCGTGTGTGGGGGGAGGGAGAGAAGGGCTAGCATCGCTGGCCATAAAGTCCTTCCTGTGTCACAAGGACCCCTCCCAGTGGCCAGGATGTGGGGCGGCTGGGCGAATGAATGATGGGTATTGTTCGGGAGGTGACCTAAGCCGCCAGGAATGTGGCAGCAGGGGGCTTTAACCAGCCGTTCATTGATGACTCCCTCCCCCAACCCAAAGAGGTAAACTCGCTCCTCTGGGGCAGTCACTGAATAAGAACCAAACATTCGAAGACACAGGGCAACCAAGTGGTGTTCCAGTGGGCTGAGTGATGGTGAGTGCGAGAAAGGGTCCTGGTGGGATGCGGCTGCCCCAGCTGGAAAAACTTTCCTTCCCTCTTCTCAACGACTTCCTGTTACAAAACACGGTCATGGTACTGAAGGGGGTGGTGTGGAGGGAAACGTCTGTTGGAAGCTGGAATTCCACTAAACCCAGAATAAAGGGAAGTCTCTCGCAAAGTCAGTCGGGCCTAGAAACAGGCTCAGCCAAGTCCCTTCGCTGGGCGAGCATGCTGGCTTTGATTATGGGCTCTGGCAAGGAGGGCTCCTGGCCCAGGGTCGAAGGCTGCACTATTCCTACTCACACGGCAGATGCTCACATGTGGATTCCATCGACTAAACGCTTCACAGAGCTTTAGGGCCAACTCTTCGCTGCCTCACACTGCATCCCCCACTTCCGCCATGTACGCTGCCCACCCCGTTAGCAGAACATCACAGGCCAAGAGCCTGACCCACAGGGCCCAGCTGCATCTTCTCCCCAGGCCCAGGACTGACTGGAATTGGTCACAGCAAACTCTCCCAGGGCACACAGAGGCAAAACAGGCCTCCATGCTGCTGGGAGTTTTCAAACCTCGTCTCTGCAATACCGTGCTGGGTTTGCTGCTCCGCTGGGGCACCGGCTGCCTTGAGGGGGAGGGCGCCGTCCCACCTCCTGAACTCCCACCTTGCCTGCTGTGGCCTCTGATGCTGCCCATGGTTCCTGCTTCCACGGGTCCTCGGGAAGGGTGTCTGGGGCTTGCACACAAGGGAGGGAGAGCTATTTATCCCAAGGATAGGCATCCACCCTTCTTATCACCCATCTGCCTGGCTACTGCCACACTTCAAATGAGGCCTGGCCCCAGTGGGGCATCTTTTCAGGTCCTGAAAGCAGAAACTGCTCCCCTGACCCGTGGGCTCCATCACCTACTACTATAAAGGCCCTTTCAGGGCCTGATGGCTCAGCCTACTGGAATCTGGGTTGCCAGCGACCCAGGCGAAAAGGCAATCACCCAGGCAACAGCTGTATGGACCATCCAGGGAGTCTGTGAGCCTCTCGAACAGTTCTGAGATTGTACATGTTGAGTACTGTTTTGAAGACCCACTGCCTTTACCAGAGCCTAAGGGGACAGAAACCAGGGAGCGGACTGAGAACAGAAAATGAACTGGTCACGGTAATGTGGAGAGCAGGCAGACGCATGCAGCCCCACCAGCAAGGGAAATTGAGGCTGGTGGTTTTGCAGCACGGGGGGCACAATGAGCTGCCTGCCCAGAACCCCACTCCACAGATAGCCAAGGGCAGAGCGGGCCTGCTGCGTGCGCCTGCCCCATGACGACAGAACCTAATTTGAAAGCAATTACAGGGAAATATGGAATGCTTCTTATGTCCTGGCCTGACGCTGCCTTATTCGGAGTTTTCTCAGCAGACGTGAAAAAGCTCTGACTTGCCAGTCGGAGGAGAGGTATAAATACTGCAGAGTGGAGTTGTGAGCATTCCAAAGGTCCTGCGTGTCCGTCCAGAAAGCAGCTCTTCCCCACGTGCCCTCCCCGGTAGCCACCGTTCCCGCCTCAGCCAATCAGCCCAGGGAGCACGTGCAGCAGGGAGCCCATACGCTGCTGCTGCAACAGACTGGCTGCTGCTGCAACAGACTGGTTTTGCAGTGTCGTCCCCACCTCGTGAGAAGCACCTTTCTCGTCGCTCCTCATGGGGCTGGCTACTTCTCGTCATTCAGGATTTCCCTCAGATGACATCATCCCAGAAGGTCTTCCCTGACCTTGACATCTGCACCCTGCAGTCACGTCACTCTGCTATGTTGTATTCGTTGTACCTGTTACTCTCAGAAATTATGTCCTCCGTCCATACCCAGTCTCCCTCCCAAGTGTACCATAATCTCCACGAGAGCCCAGTCTGGTCTGCTGCAGGATCCCCACCCTGCACGGTCGCTGCTTGGTGAACCCTAGAATGACCAGGATGGTGTGGGGGCTTCTCATGTTTGGTCAGTGGGGACTTCATGGCCTCTAATCCCATTTTATACCGGTGAGAGGCCCGAGTTAGGGATAAAACCAATTGCTTTCAACAGCTCACAAAAATAAATCCTTTGGAGTAGACACTCCAAAAGCCAGACAGGGAAGACACTGCTCTTGGCTTGCTACTGACGGAAGAGGAGGGGAGCCCTCAGGGGCCTCGTTAGCTCAGGAATCACCAAGACCCTGGTTCAAGGGCGGGGCCTGGATGGGGGGTGCGGGGGGGGTGGGCGGGGTGGCAGTAGGTGGGCTTGGAGGCACAAAGTGGCACAGTGCTGCAGAGCGGGGGCTCTCGAATCTCACACATGGCTTCAAATTCTCACCTCGCCATTTACTGTGTGTGTGGCCTTAGAAAACAAAAGTCACCTCTCTCAGCTTCCGCTTCCTCTTTTATCGAATAGGGATAACAGACATGCTGTGAACGCTCAACGGGGCAATGCACACACAGCCTGCAGAGACTGAGTGATCAGGAGATGTTCTATTCATTACTGTATCCTTCCTGCTCCCAAAGGGGCCACCCGCAGCCTCAGCACCACAGCTGGTGAAGCCAGACCCCACTAGGATTCGCCACATTGCTGGCTGTACTCTGGGGGCTGACACAATGCCATCTTCCCTGAACCTCCCTTCCCTTAGCCTGCCCACCTGACCACCAAATGAGTAAAGGAATGTAAGGACAAGACCTGGTTCTTCATGCTGCAAGAGACCCTTTAAGCCCAGAGGTTCTTGACCTGGCTGTATATCAGAATTACCCTCGAGCTCTTCTGGTTCTTTCTCTCTCTCTCTCTCTCTCTCTCTCTCAATTTTTAAGACAATGAATACTGTTTTAAGCCACTAAGCTTTTTTTTTTTTTTTTTAAGATTTTATTTATTTATTTGACAGACAGAGAGAGAGCGCACAAGCAGGGGGAGGGCCAGAGGCAGAGGGAGAAGCAGGCTCCCCACTGAGCAGGGAGCCTGACGCAGGGCTTGATCCCAGGACCCTGAGATCGTGACCTGAGCCGAAGGCAGACGCTTAACTGACTGAGCCACCCAGGCGCCCCGAGCCACTAAGCTTTGAGGCCATTTGTTACCCCATAGTAGAGGACTCGTGCAACACAGAGGGCTGCTGGGTCACAGGTGTGCATGTATTTTTAATCAGGTGCACAGTTTGGAGAACCCATTGTTGTTGTTATAATTCACATACCATAGAACTCACCCTTTTAAAGTATAAAAATCAGTGAGTTTTTTATTCACGAGGCTGTACAGTTACCACCACCATCTAATCCCAGAACATTTTCATCACTGTGAGCACTCCCCATCCCTCCCCCTACCCCAGCTCCTGGCAACTGCGAGTCTACTTTCTGTCTCCATGCGTTTGCCTTTTACGGACATTTCATATAAATGGAATCATACAGTATGTGGCCTTTGTGTCTGGCTTCTTTCATTCAGTGTGTTCTCAAGGTTCATCCACGTTGTAGCAGGTGTGCTTTGTTACTTTTCATCTAAGTACTGACCTATTGTGTGAACGTGTCATGTTTTGTTTACCCATTCATTCACAAGTGGATGGACGTTTGGGTAATACCCACGTATGCTATGGTGAATAAGGCTGCTACAAACGTTCACATGTAAGTTTTTGCGTGGATGTGTGTTTCCAGTTCCCCTGGGTCTATACCGAGGAGTGTAACTGCTGGGGCAACTCTCTGTTCGATCATTTGAGGAACTACCAGACTGTTTTCCAAAGAGGCTTTGCCATTTTACGTTCCCATCAGCAACATATAAGGGTTCCAATTTCTCCACATCCTTGCCAACACCTGTTCTTATTGGACTTTTTGACTGCAGTCATCCTGGTGGTTGTGAGGTGATGTCTCACTGTGGTTCTGATCTGCATTTCTCTAATGACTAATGATGTTGGGCATCTTTTCATGTACTATTTGTATTAACCTCTTTGGAAGATGTTTCTAGGCCTTCACCCATTTTTAAATTGGTTATTTGTCTTTTCAGTGTTGTGTTGTAGGAGTTCTTTATATATTCTGGACACTAGACACTTATCAGATATATGATTTGCAAATATTCTCCCTCATGCTGAGGGCTGTCTTTTTACTTTTACTTTCTGAGTGTCCTCTGAAGTAAAAAAAAAAAGTTTTTAATATCAGTAAGTCTAAGATAACTATTTTTCTTTGGTTGTGTGTGTTTTTGGTATCCTATCTAACAAACCATTGCCTAATCCAAGGTCACGAAGACTTATGCCTATGTTTTCTTCTAAGTTTTATAGTTTTAGTTCTTACATTTAGGTCTTTGATCCAGTTGGAGTTATTTTGTATATGGTGTGAAGTAGGGGCCCAACTCCATTATTTGTGTGTGGATATCCAATGATCTCAGCACTATTAATTGAGAAGATGACTCTTTCCCCATTGAGTATGTCTTTCACCCTTGCTGGAAATCAACTGACAATAAATATATGGGACCTGGGAGTTACCATAAAAATGCCTGAACTTCACCCCAGGTCAAATGAATCAGATTCCCTGGAGATGGGTCCTGAATAATGAAACTCAGGAAGCTTACCAAGTGAGTCTACCATGTTGCCAGGGTTGAGACCCACCACTCTAATTTAACTCCTTCTTTCTATAAGTGAGGAATCTGAGAACTAGAGAGCCCCTGGATTTGTCAGACACCCCCCCCCCCCCCCCCCCCGCAGAAGCAGCAGGGAGGCAGCCCAGGGTAGGAGGTCCCCCAGTCTGAGCTTGTCTCTGTTCTTAAACAGACCTTTTCCGGAGCCATCCCACACACGGAAAAACCAACCAACCAACCAACCAACCCAAAGCTACTCAGATTACACGAAAGAAATGGATCCTCCCCAAGGGGAAGAGGCTGCTCTCCCCACACAGAGGACACAGGGAGATAAGGGTCTGAACTAAAGGTAGGTGGGGCCCACAGGGTAGATGTAGAGGGCAGCACCCAGCTCTCAAAAGAAAGCTCTTTAGCAGGAAGAAGAGATAGGTGAGGCCTACCTGAAATGGCTACCTTTAAAAGAGAAAACTTCCACTCCCAGAAGGCAGTTTTGAAATTAGGGCAGCAGCAGAGACTGGGGACATGCCCTCAGCCTCCTCTGGCCCAATCTGGCATTTTGCTGTGAAATGATCAGGCACAGGGGCCCTTCACCTGGAGAACAGAGAGTCAGAGGTACAAAAACCCCATTTACTTTCAGTGGCTTACAGCTGAGCTCAGGTTTCGGGGTAGGAAGGGAGATTAAAGATCGTCTGGTTTAAACTTTGATCCTTCAAAAAGATAGCCAAATGAGCCAGTTCTGGCCCTGAGACTCTGTGGCTTGGAATCCTAACAAAGTGCCAGCCTGTAGATTCAACGTTCTAGCACGGACAAATCCGTCCCTGGACTTGCTTTCTAGATAACAGGCATTTGGTATTTGGGGAGAAAAAGTCAAGAGGGGGCACTGAGCAGACTCCAGTGTCATTCAGGCAAGTGCTACTGCGGCTCTGAGCCAGCAAGGCCCACCCCAGGAACTCCCCAGAAGAACTGAGAAGGGAAAAGGCAGGGGTATCTGGAGGCAGGGCAAATACCACCATTTCTCCCTCTGTTCAGCGTCTAGCAGACAGTCTGCTTCCTGTTGGAACTTACGTGATCCACAAACTGGGCCGTGGTGGCAGGAGGGCAATTATGCTGGGCCTATAAGTGATTTCTAACAGTGGGGCAGGCTTTGCTTTTGACAAAAAAACTCCTCCTTGGTGGTCCTTTTCCTTTTTCTTGTTTTGGGACATGCTGATTTAATGGTCCGCCCATCAGGCCAGAAGCCTTCTCCTACTCCAGTGAAAGCAGGGAGGGGTGTCTGGGGGTGGGTGACAGGGCTAGGGCAGAACTGGGTTGGCCTGGAAATCTGTGCCCTTGACACAGGGTGGGGCTGGAGCCCAGGGCAGCACTCACAGACATATACTTGTTTCATACGTACTCTGTCCCACTGGCTCCCCACTCGCAGAGCCTGGGAGTAACATGATCCCTTCGAGAAGCAGGGTGAGTTTGGAGGCCGAGAGAATATAGGGCATTTATCTGTACAATCAATTCCTCTCATCTCTGAGTGGACCAGCACTGGCAGGGGGCCCACGGAGGTGCTGGGTACTCATCAGCCTGCCTACCCTCTGCTGAGGCTCAGGGCAACTCCTCTTGGGGGCTGGCACCGAGCAGGGGCTCAGTGAATACTGGATGAGGGAGTGAATGAATCCATCGTCAATCTGGGAGGTGCCTCAGACCAGAAATTCCTGGCTTAGAGTTTGGAGTTTGCCAAGAGGTAATTGGCGGTGTTCAGCGTTCTTCACTCTTGCCCTTAGCCTCGTGTAAGCAGGCTCTGGGTCCACTTCCTGGCACTATGTTGGTGGGGGGTTGGGAGCGCAGTTTCTGTGGGTGAAGAAATCATTCTCAATTTGGGGTCTCTTTCTTCCTTTACCATATTCACGCCATCTCAGACCCCTTGAACACACAAGACGGACAATATCAACAGCGTTTCAAAAGGATTTTTTTTGTTAAAAGAAAAACCAAAATAAGGTTCTAGAGCCAAAGGGTAATTACAGGATTGGGAGGAACCAGTCAAGAAAGACTGAAACCTCTGACTCATAACTGCTCCATTAAAAATGGTGAAACCGTTTGCCCTGGCAGAGTGACAGGGCTAGACTCTCCCTCCGGCTCGCCCCACCTACAGGCCTTCCTGGGGCTGGTACTGAGGCCTGGCCAAACCACAGCGCAGTCATAAGGGGCGACTGTCTCCAGGAGCAGTGTGATGTCGAAGGAGGAGGAGGAGGCCCCCGCTGCTCTCGGGGGCAGATCTGACTCCTGGCCCTGTCACAACAGAGTTGTGGCTTTGGATGTGCGTGTGTGTCGGGAAGAGCGGGGGTAACGGAGTGCCATCGTGAAGGTGTGGGGTCAGTCTTCCAGGGAGGACTCGGCGCCCCAGCTCGGTTTGCCCCCTCACAGCTGCTCTGGAGCCAAGCTTTCAGAGACAGCAAGAGGTGTTTTTATGATTGGGCGGGGTAGGAGGCTTCCCCTATCTAACTGTACAAATGACTCACATTTATTGAATACTTACTGCTTACCAGAATTTGTTCTGAGTGCCCTACATTTTACAGATAAGGCTCCCAAAGCTGAAGCAGTCTGCTGGTGGTCACACAGCTGGGAGGTGTCAGAGCTGGGATCCACACGTCTCCCGATCAACCCCAAGTCTGGCCAAGACCGCTTTCTGGTTCTGGTTCCCGCTGTCAGGCCCCACGTGAGGTACCTCACGTAGTTTGTCTCATCCCATCCACTCTAAGGAAGACACAAAACTAAGTGCAGCCCCAGAGGCCCTTGGCCAATTCTATCAGCCATAAACACGGCAGGCCTCGCGCTGGGCTGCAGGGGTGAGTCACGGGAGAGGGAGGGCAAGTCAGGTGACCCAATGAGAATCAGAGCTATGCTGAGGTGGC
Organism: Ursus maritimus; assembly: GCF_017311325.1. NCBI lineage: Eukaryota > Metazoa > Chordata > Mammalia > Carnivora > Ursidae > Ursus > Ursus maritimus. The sequence goes on along the minus strand of NW_024424341.1, from coordinate 50,288,906 downwards.
CTGGTTACCTTGACATTCCTGTGATTCTGCCAAGGTAAAAAGTAACCCGAGGAGTTTGCCTTATATGGGCACAATGACAGATTTCAACACAACGTGTTAACTGACCCTGCATCAAATCTGTTCCCGGATTGCATAGGAGAGGCCTGATAAAGCTCTGAAAGTATAGGAAATAACAATTTATGACAGGCTATCACACTGGTGACTCAGAAAACAAAGGTGCAGCCCAACTGCCATTGTGTGCCTTTTAGAGACGTGGGGGGAGGCTGGTGGCTCCCAGGCCTAGTGGCTCTATCCCTCTTCTCCTCCCACGTGGCAGGGGAGGCCAGGCTTAGACCCCTCCCTCTGTTCACAGGGCCTGGTTCAGGGCAGGGCCTGGTTCAAGGCAGGGCCTGGAGGAAATCAATTTCAGGCTGGAGCAGAACAGCCAGTCCTCCATGGGTTCAGAGAGCCCCAACCACCTGCTTTCTCCCAGAGGAGTCCAAAAAGGAGAGAGAGGGAGCTGCGCTGGGAGGCACAGCCTTTCAGGCCCACGGGGAACAAAATGGTGAGGTCTCAGTGCCTTGACACTGCATGAGAGCCAAAGGAGGTAACCGGGCCTCCCAGGATTCTAGTCATCCCAGCCTAGGCCCAAAATGCTGGCATCAGACACCCCCCTCCCAGGCAGCCCCCAGACCCCTGGAAGGAGACACTGCTCTGAGTCCCTCCCAAACTTCAATCGTCCGTTCTAATTTTCAACTGTACCGGACATCTACTACATGCCACCTACTACTCTGAGCACTGGGGTTAAACAGACAAACATCCCTGGCCTCACGAAGCTTCTGTTCTAGCAGAGGAGATGAAAAGCAGAAAAGCAGAGAGGAGATGATGGCAGTACAATACAACAGGTCAAAGTGGCAAGAAGAACTGGCGGAGGGAGCGGCTGAGGCAGGAATCAAGTTCAGTCAGTCCAGGAAGACATCTCTGTGGAGGTGGCAAAGGAGCCTGAACAGATCAAGAGCCACCGACTGCTGAGCAGGGCAAGGCTGGAGTAGAGGGGAGGAAGAGCTGGAGGCGCTGGTCCACGGGGTGCCTTACAGGCCACGGGGGGAGGGTGGGGTTTGGGGCTCCTTCTAAGACCAACAGGAAGTCTCTGGGGGGTCTCGCAGGAGTAGCAGCGTGACCAGAGATACGGTGCAGGAAAGCCTTCCCAGTGGCTATGTGGACGGCTGGGTTACAGCAGTAAAGACGGAGAGGACCCTGAAGGCAGCCTCGCTCTCTAACACAATCAGGAAGCCAGGGCTACGCAGGGACCACTGCCCCGCTTGGCACGAAGCTGCCTTCAACGTGTACACTCAGGACCCACCCTTGGCCACCTTCCTCAGGGACACACAGGCCCGAGGGTGAACCACAATGGACTCCACAAAGGGACACTCCAAGGCCACCAAGAGTGGAGAACTGGAAGTCATACCAAGGAGTGATTTTCAAACAGCACTCCCCAAAGAGCTTGGCCTTGAAGGGGTGCCAGGGCTGAGGGAAGGTGCCCCCTACTCAAATTTACCCTCAGCAGCTCTTTTCGCCTGTTTTATAAAATGGCAGACACGCATAAGACGTAACTTGAAACACAGTTGTGCTGCCGAAAAATACCGCTGCATTAAATCTCAAATCCTCCATGCGAAATCTGTTCCAAAGGGCTGTGGCCCTTCCACGGTGGCCCCCGCGTCCCACCGGATGGAGGGGAAGACTGGGCTCAGGCCATGGAGCTCTGGAAGGGGAAAGGGGAGTTTCTGCTGCCACTGACGTGAATCCCCTTCCCTCCCTCTCCCCTGCTAAAGCCTTTGATCCTCTCTGCTCCGTGGGTGGCGGGTGGCTGGAGGAAGGCAGACAGCACATGTGCGCCATTCCAGTCTGAGTCCGCTGACTCCCTTCTGTAAGGTGGAGCAACAACAAAGGGAAGATAAGAGGGCCTGCATCCCAAAGCTCCCCGGTGTCTGGCCTGGCGCCCACAGCAAGAATCTGCCGGGGAGAACGAGAGAAAGGCAGCCTGGATTCACAGCACAGGGGCCAAAGTAGGCAGCCGTCCTCCCTGGTGGGAGCAAACCCTTGCCATGAGTTCCAACTTCCACAGCATCCTCTCCTCTCGGACAAGAAAAACCGAAAAGGAAGCACTACAAGCAGAGAGAATGAAACATGCTCAGTTTAATTCACTAAGCACCTAAGGTGAAAATGGCCTTCGGGTAGCTTTCCCACCTCCTGGGGAGGGGCTGAGATTCAGGACAAGTATAGAGAATCACAGGCAAAGATGTGGGGAGAGCTGCACAAGCTGGCAGCTCTAGCCCGGAGGAGGGCACAGTCCCATCGGAGAGAGACACTGTGGGGAGAGACACTGTGGGGCGGGCAGTGTGATGCGAGGACAGCAGAGGTCAGGTGACACGCGATCTAGGCTGTGAAAGAGGAGCACGATTCTGACAGGTGATGACCTGGGAAGAAGGTCACTCCACATAGTGGGAACATCGAAAGCAAAAAACACCAATGTGCAGACATCTGGGGCCCCCCAAGAAGCAGCAGGAGATGGGGTCCAAAGGTAGAGAGAGGCTGAAGAACTCCGAAGCAAGTTTCTCCGTGACCTGATGAGATGTGAGTCTCGGAAAGCCACCGCTCCCGGGGCTAACAAGATGAAGCAGGGGCCTGGGGTGAAGCCAGCTGGGAGGCCGCCGCAGAGACCTGGGCACAGGTGGTACCCCAGGGATGATGAGGGGGCCTGACGTCAGAGCACTTCCCGGGTGCCAGGCTTGGTGCAAAGGGCACACGAGTGTGAACTCACTGAGGTCTCACCACAGCCCCTGGACGCGGGTACTAACCTCACAGAGTGGTCAAGCCATTTCCCCAAAGTCACACAGCGAATGGCAGCACTGCAGCCGCACCCAGACAGTCTGACTAGAATCTGCACCTTGAAGCACCCCGTGTGTGGCCCTGGACAGCAGTAGTAGCAAAGGAAAGGAGGAAGATGAGGGTTTGGAGATACATGAGAGAAACCACTCAGTAAAACTGGGCTGCCGCCCCAGGGTGAGAACTCAGAAGAGGAATCCCAGGCTTCTGAACTGGGTGACCCACGGGCAAGGCAACGTCCAAGCCGGGCAGCAAGGACCCAGTGTGATTTGGGCTATGCCGAAAGTGACTTATGGGCCACATGCAGAAACTGAGTCTACAACTTGGCAAAAGGGTCACCTGTCACCTCGGTCACTCATTCACACATCTCCCGAGCTTCTCCCATGGCCGGGCGTGGTGCTGGTGCCAGGCGTTCGGGGAGAGGTAAGGCCAGGTTCCTCCACGGAAGACCTCAGAGTCTAATAGGGGACAGTGACATGTGAGCAAACAATCACATGGGAGAGCGACAAGTGCAGTGGGACTTGAGACTCAGGAGTCCCGCACAGAGAGGTGAGACCAGAGGCTGGATAAAATCCTCCAGGGGAAAGGACTCTGTGAAATGCCCACATTTAAGAGGCAGGTAGAGGGAAAGGAGCCAGAGACAGGGGGTGAAAGGGAAGAGTTGGAGAAGTAGAGAGAAGGGGATGTCAGGAAGGCAAAGGGCGGGGGGGGGGGTAGTTTCTGGGTTTTACTTAAGAGAGGGTCAGAAGCATCAAGTGTTAACAGGGTGTGGTTATATAAAAAACATATCCATATCAGATAAACATACAGGTGCATTTATGGGTGATGTCTGGGGTTGCCTTTAAAATACTCTAAAGGCGGGTGGGGTGTTGGGAGACGCTGAAAACAAGTTTGGCAAAGTGATAATTGCTCCTGCTGGGTGATGGGTACATTAGGATTCTGCCTCTGTTTGCAAGTGTGTGCATGTGTGTGTTCTGAAAGGATTGTGCACTGCACAGACACTGAGAAAGGAGGGCAGGCACAAGCACCCGAATCCCCAGCCCCTAAACACAGTGCCTGGCGATGGGAGGTGCCAAATCCAACCTGCTCAGGCCGTGCTGTGTGTACCCTTCAGGGGTGGAAATAAGGCAGTCTCTAGAGATCTCTGAGAGTGCAGACTCGGGGTGCTGTGGGGGCCCCAGAAGTATACGGTAAGTGAGGACACACAATCAGCAAGCAAAGGCTTACACATTTTTAAAATCCCCAAGGCCAATATCCAAGCATGTTTCCTTTTCCCAGGATAAAACCTCGCTTGTGGGCCATCCGGCACCATTCATTCTGTTTTCCTACGAGAGGGACACACAGAGACCACTGCTCCAGCTTTGGTTTCCCACTGAGTTCCCTGGGCTCCCCGACTCTCATTACCCAGCAAAGGCCGCTGGGGCAAATGGGTCCTCTTCAGAGGCGTATCAGAGCACACCTCACTATCGTCAAACGAACAATCTCTTTCTCACTTTTCTCTTCTCCTGCAGAACAAAGTTGCATTGAGAAGGAAAAACAGTCTCAGGTTTTGTGTCCCAAACAGAGAGAAGGTCCCAGGGGCGCAGACTCGGAACACGGGTTGGCTGATCCCCCAGCATCACCCTCGTGGACAGTGAAGGAGGTGTGGAGGGATGAGGCAGACAAACAAGGCCAGGCCGGACGGCAGACACAGCACAGCCTGCCGTTCTGGATCTCACAGCCGGGAGAGCGACGCAGAGCTATCGAATTCTGCTCAACCACACCACATGTAGCCTATCTTTCTCTAGATTTTCCATGGTTCAGGCTTCTCTGCCAATGCCCCATAAATAACAATGGCCACCAAAGATAGCCCGGACGGCACTTCCCTTCCTGGTCCTGCATGTCTCCAGGCTCGGCTCAGGACGTGGAGACAAATGAGCTGCCCCAGACCACAGCACAATAGTGAGCTGGGTTTCAGGAAGGTGGCCAGCCTGTTAAACCACGGGGCTATGTTTTGATGTTTTCAACTATCCCTAGAAACAAAACACTTCACTGTCTCTCACTGAGTTCATTTGACTTATAGGTAGCAATTTCTATATAAAAGGAAAAAGTTTAAAAAAAGAAAGAAAAAAAAAGACAGGTCTCCCTGCATTTAGCCACCTGGATCATTTTGAGGGCAGGGGCCTTCCTCTTGTGACGGTCACTGTTGTGTCCCTGCTGCCTAGACCCATGCCTGGCACACAATGTGCAGACATCTAGCTTGTTAAATATTTGCACCGAAGAGGATTCTGTTCTGACGATGATGTCCCTCCTTTCCCCACTCGAGAAAGCACCCTATTAGTGCCTCATCACTACTGGCAGTGATGCACAGCTCTGTGAAGATAGCTGGCTACCCGACTGGGGCTGGAAGCGACCCAGGGCAGGACTTCTTAGGACCTTCCAGAGCACACAGCTTAGCACAGGGCCAGTTTTTAGACGGGATTCAACCGACCTGCAGAGATGACCTGGGGAGGGACAGTGCCCTCCTTCTCAGAGGAGGGTCTGCGGGCGCTCAGTCTCTACCCCTCATACCAAGCAGAGGCACTGTCCCTTGGGAGACACTCAAACGAGTGATGGATCGGGAGGTGGCAGTTCCATTCTACCTGTTTGATTGGCTGGCTACTTCTGCCTCCATTCAATAATTGCTTATTTACTGAGCACCTGTATCTGCCAGACACTGTCCCACATGCTAAGGACACAGCACTGGGCAGAAGAGATTGAGTCTCTGTCCTCAAGGCCTTCACAGTGCCATGGTGAGCAGAGAGAGCAAAGGACGGTTCCAGTTAAAAGGAGAAGTAGGTGACAGACATGCCTCTGAGAGGGACTGAACCTCAGGCTGCAGGAGTCAGGCACGATTTCCCTACAAATAGGAGTATAAAGAAGAATGAGCAGGAGCGTTGCTGGGGGTGTGGAGGGGGAAAGAGGGATCCACAAGTAGGAACTCGGGTGGGGCAGAGAGGCGGCTGGTGCACCTAGAGCACGGTGACAGGACGGGCAGAGGAGAGAAGAGCCTGCAGGGCCCAGGAGACTTCCAGATTTGATCCCAAGGGCAAGGGATACCGATCAAGATTTCAAGCAGGATATTCTCTGGCTTCCAAGTAGAGAATGGATGGCAGAGGGCCCCGGGGCTGCTGCTCGAACTTCAGCATGGGCACCTGGCCACATGTCACCGCAGGAGCGGGGGCACCTGGTTATGCTCCTGCAAAGGGACAATGAGGCTGCTTCAGGAGAGCCAGGCGGACCTCAGGGCTTCCTGAGATGAAAAGCTACAACTCGGGCCTTTCCGGGCCTGTCCGTAGTAAAGAGCAGAAGGGCTGCCTGTTTACCTTCCACATCCGGCCACAGATTCCGTGCAGGGGGGCGGGGGGGGGACACACTTCCCAGGGGGAAGGACACATGCCGCGACACACAATACTTCATCTAGCTTCCTCAGAGGCCCTGGGGGGCCCACTGGCCTCCCTCAGCAAAGTCTGCAGCCCCCTCAAAGGACCCTGCTGTACAAAGTGCTCCTTCACTCCTGGCTTGGCTTTCTCACCCAGCAACATTGAGTCTGCCTCTGAACCACAGGGGCTCCATCCACCGCCCTGGGTCTGAGATAATCAGGATGAGTAATAGATTGCTGCCTCTTTCGAGGAATCTTACTTCCAAGACCCCTTCAGTGCCTACTGCTGACACAGCTAGCAGCTGAACTCGATAGAACTCAAGGTCAACCTTCAAAGAGCAGCCGGTTTCAAATTCAGACCTAAGATAGCGTTCTTGCCTGCAGTTTTCTAGTTGAAGAATAGTCCCCGACCCCACCCCTGCCACGGATCACTCTTATTGAGATTCCATACCCACAGAACGAGACCTCAGAAGACTCCACCGCCATCCCCTATCCCGGCAGCCAGAGCAGTAATTCAAACAGCCGTCATGTACTGACGTCTACAACATGCCAGACAAGTCCCACACCATCACCTCACTGGACCCTGACAACCCGGAGGCACATACGTGACTGGCCCCATTTTGTAGACAAGGAAGCTGCTGCTTCCTTCCCCAGGGTGCCCTGGGCAGTAAGTACAGGGCGAGGATCAGCGCTGGAGCTTCCCTGGCTTCATGGCCTATGTTCGTGCCTATAGCCTCCAAAGCAAAGAGAGAGCCTGACAACACACCGGGTCCAGCTTCGGCCTCTATCTGGCCCCAGTGTGTACCTCGGGAGCCCCCATGTCCAGACCCTGCTCTTGCTCTGCTACAAGGCCTCTCGGCTGGGTGAGGAAGAGCTGGGCCCACCCCGCTGACCTTTCATCAGAAAACCCCACGGGAGTAGTTGAAACCTCTGTCTGGCACCTCATCAGCCAACGTGCACACGACCGCAAGTGGACTTGAGCCCTAGATGGCAGGCGGCCTCACTGTGGCTGTCAGCCATAAGGAACATGGCCTAAGATGTTCACAAAAATCCTTTCCCTTGAGGGGCGCCTGGGTGGCACAGCGGTTAAGCGTCTGCCTTCGGCTCAGGGCATGATCCTGGCGTTATGGGATCGAGCCCCACATCAGGCTCCTCCGCTAGGAGCCTGCTTCTTCCTCTCCCACTCCCCCTGCTTGTGTTCCCTCTCTCGCTGGCTGTCTCTATCTCTGTCGAATAAATAAATAAAATCTTAAAAAAAAAAAAATCCTTTCTCTTGAGACCTATTTCTAGGCTTATTAAAAAGCAACAAAGTTGAGAGGGCAACACCCAAGCCAGGTTGGCTATAGTCTCACCATATGCTTTTCAGACCAGGATTAATTCTTTGGCTGGTTTTAGACCTTCAATTTCAAAAATATCTAGTTTGTGCTTGTCTGCAAAGGAATGTAGCTGGGCACCTCCCCCCAGCAACACAGAAACAACTCCTACTGCCATCACCTGGTTTGGCCAGAGAGCTAAGTCAACTCTCCAACACCATGCCACTGTTTCGACAGGCTCCCCCAGACGTGCTGCTCAGTCAAATGCTTGTCCCCAATCTCAGATGCTGAGGTGAAGGGGACATGCCCACAGAGGGGCAGAACTCCAGGCTACTACAGCAGGGGCGTCACCAACTGTCCTCTCGCCGTACGCCGTTCCCCAGGACCCAAATCGTAGGAGCTCTGATGCCATCATCACATGCCTGGAGTCCATGAAGGATCACCATGAGCCCTGAAGTCTTACTACCAGGCACATGAAGTCACAGAAAAGAGTCCCAATCACTCAGCCCTGACATGGGAGAAATAACCAGAAAGAGAAGAGTACAGTTTGGGGGCGCCTGGGTGGCTCAGGCGGTTGAGCATCTGATTCTTGGTTTCAGCTCAGGGTATGATCTCAGGGTGGTGAGATCAAGCTAGAGTCCGGCATCATCAGGCTCCACGCTCAGCGGAGAGTCTGCTTGTCCCCCTCTCTCTCCCTCTGCCCCTCCCCCATCCCACCCCTACCTGTATGTGTGTGCATGCTCACATGCACACACACTTTCTCTTATATAAATAACTAAAATCTTAACAAAACAAAGCAATACACAAAGGGGTATCTGGCTGGCTCGGTGGGAAGAACACGAGACTCTTGATCTTGGGATTGTGAGCCCCATGTTCGGTGTAGGGCTTACTTACAAATAAAACCTTAGAAAAAAACCCCACACAAACAACAAACCTTTACACAAGGCTGATGTGACAATAAGCTAAGGAATAGATGGAAAAGTGCCATATGCCTTATGAGCTGTCATGGGATCTGTCCCAGCATCAAAAAAGGACTTGCTTTCATGGTGTTCCACTTGACTGGGAGCCCTACGAGGGCATGGCTGGTTCTGTGGGCTTTTTTCACAGCTGTGTACTCAGAGCCCCCAACAGCGACTGGCATGAAATTCACATTTATAGAATCAAGGCTTTCTGACTGCGTTTATACTCAAACCCAAGATCCTGATGGGAGGCTGCTGTCACCACTCTGACCTCATCTCACACTCCTCTCCTCACTGGGCCCCAGCCACCCGGGTCCCGTTCTCTCTCTCCACCCACGCCCCTCAGGTCCTCCTGCCTGGGCCGCTCTGCTTGCCGCAGGCTCCTGCCCATCCTCCAGGTCTCCTCTCCCTGTCACTATCCCCTAATGGCTTTTAGTCAAAGGACAGCAAACTCCCCTCTGCACCATCTTACAGGGCTCTGCCTCTTCACATTTTGGAACGCTCTAAATATCTGGGATTTTTGCTGTTGTTGCTATTGAAGGCCTTTCTTTCCCACTCGGCTAGAAGCTCCGTGAGGACAGGAAGGAATATTTCATTTCACCCAGTACCCTATTTTTGGCACATACTGGATAAATGCTCAGTAAATGGTGGATGGGTGGAACCACCCCATCTCCTCCATCAACCGTGCTGGGATCCACTATTTAAAACTGGTGAGAAGGCTTCACCTTCTCTTCTTCATCAATGTGCTGCTCTACGTCTCCCTTCTCCATAATTCATTTCCTTCCTCCGCCATTCATCCCAAATCCACAAAAGGGACGTAGACAGGAAACAGACAAACACGCCTGTATGGTCCATGTGGCTGGCAGCCGAGTTCACTTATGAGAACTCCTACTGCTTTGGTCTCTATCCTGAACCTTGGCCTGGCAACCTGTGGGGAGTTGGAAACGTTCTCATCCTCCTCACTGTGGGACGGTGTGAGAGCCCGGCCGGAATGATGGGACAGGCCCACCAGGGTGATGAAGTCCCCTCCACCCAGCTGTTTTTCTGGGTGGAAAGCGCTCTCCCTTGCAGAGAGAGTTTCCATCCACAGAGAGGCAGTGAGCAATGCAAAGCATTACAACCATTTTTCCTCCAGCTATTTCTAGGCACACAAATAACATCTAAGGACTCAAGGCCAGCTTGAGAAAACAATTGAGCCAGGAAATACTCAGGCCAGTGTGGAGGCAACAGGGCCTAAAAAAAAAGTTAAAGTTGAGGGCGATGGCTTTATGGAGAGTTTCCTGGCTTTTCCCAGACAGACGGGTCCAAATGCAAAGTTCAATAAGGATCCTTTTCTGTGGGACCATTCATACAATTAACAGGGGCCTCAATCAGAGCTTAGAAAAAAAATGTTATGAATTTTTCAGGGAAAAGTGTAAAAAATCTTCTCAAGTCAACAAATCTGTTGCACACCGAGTATACCCCATTTTTCTGAAATCCATCAACCCTCATCAGTGAGGAGTGTGGCGCTGTGCCTCTTCTGTCTGCAGAGATCTCAGAATTGGTCTCTTTCACAAAACCTTGACGGCCGATATCTTCCAGAAGTGAAATTTAAGTGATCGTTCCTAAATGAGTACACCTGCCACTTGGGTGCAAAGTTTGAAATGGCAGTTAATTTTGAACGTCGGCATTGTTCACCAGGTTACTGTGCGAGCAGAAGGGCTGCCTTTATATGTCACTGTGGCCTGGGGCCTTCTGAAACAACAACAACAACAACAACAACAACAACAACAACACCTGCTATTTTTGTTCACAGAAACATGGAGCCAGATCCTAAAAACACATACATGGTAAGAGGAATTCTGAGGAGCCAACTATTAATTATCTGTGGTAATGGGGGAAGGGTCCCAAAGATGGAAAACCACAGATAAGGCAACCCCTTTTCACTGCCATTCATTTCAACCACCTTTTATCAGAGCTGTCAACAAGGAGCAAAAGAAAATGGATTTTCTCCTTCCCAGTAAGAGGATTAAGCAGTAGAAATCCAGTCAAGAGGAAAGAAGAAACTTCTGAAGGAGAGGCAGAGAGGCTCAAGAGCATACAAATGCCCAAGGTCAGAGGTCACAAATGGGTAGCTCTTGGGGCCAAAAAGGCCCCATTTGTGTGGCTTGCAGGTTGTTGTTGTTTTCAGGTTGAATTAACTGTGTCATAAAAACTCCTTTCCAAATTCTTGGAAAACGAAGTCCCAGACCCTCATTCCCACCTGGCCACGTTCCCACCTGGCCACGATCACAGGAAGTTAAGTAGTGACTTCCCCATCTCTACCCAGGCTACTTCACTGGTTTTTGTCACCTGCCCTATGGTAATGCAGGACCACAGTCCCTCAGCTCCAGAAGAAAACCAGATGCGCTCACATCCATTCCCTTCACAATGGCCCAAATGACAGGACCACCCACTCAGAGTGACAACCTACATGTCAGAGCAAAGCACCCCCCACTCAGTTTCCAGCTGCCTTTGGCCTCTTCCCACAGACCCAGAGACAACCTGAAATCCCGGGTGGGAGTGGAAGGTGTTCTGGGGTGCCCAACTCCCCTGAGTAGAAACATTGAATTCCCTGGGGGGGCTCAGAGCCGTTCTTCCCAGGCATTCTAGCCAAATGGTGGGGCTAGGAGGCTGAGATGGGGCAAAGGTATGGTCAGGAAAATGTCAGAAACAGGATATACTGGCTCTGCAGGGCCCAGGAGGAATGACCCCCCCCTTCGGCTGCCAGCACTTTCCAACTGGTGCTAAGAGTGAACAGCTATTTCCACTAAAGATCAGAAAAGCACTAAAGTTTCCATACATTGAAGATATTGAGATTTTTGGCTGGGCTGCAACTGCCTCTCCCTCTTTCCCTCAACTCTTGTTTCCACCTAATTAGCAAGTGAGCTAGCATTCCAAGGGATGATTTCCAAAGTGTTTCCAAAGAACAAAATCCCAGGACCACAACCATGAGGGAGTCAGCCCGGGGACTGCTACCAGCCCATCAGAAAGTGGTGCTAACCTCACCAACTTCTTGAGGCCACATGGGGCTCAGCTTCCTGGCGGTTACCATAAAAATATGGATGGTTCCAGATGCCCAAGGTAGCTCCAGAATCAAGCAGCAGCTCAAACAAATCCAAGGGCAACCATCTTCCCAGGCACTGGCTGTGGTTTCTGCCACAGCTCCTCCCCAGCTGCCCCCCCCCCACACACACACAATCTAAGTAAAAACAGCAGGCTTACGGCTTCTAGATGCCTCTACCCATCCACTCAAGACCAGACTAAAGAGCCACCAAAGCTTTTCCCACACACAAAGTCTAGATGTCACGGATGGGGGACACTGGCTTTCCGATGCAAACTCTGGCTTCTGTGACCAGAAGCAGCCTTCTTGCCCATGTCACTCTCTCTCCAGCAGCATGTCTCCAGCCAGGACAGGTCCAGGAAAAACTGGATCCCACGGTGACCCCTTAGCCTTGGCAAACTTATGAACCCACACAGCAGGAACCAAACTCTCAGGACTCCCCGGATGTCAATTTATAAGAGAGAGAGCAGGGAACCCAAGGCCACATTCACATGTACCTGTCACCCTAACATCCAGGTCACTTTCACCGTTAATTTCACCAACCATTTCTCTCTCTAGAATGTAAGTGCTATGAGACCAGGAGCTAGGTTGGTTTTTTCTTGCTGCATCTTTACACAGCGTCTGGGTAAATACCAGTTGAGGGAAGGGGGAAACAAAAAAAGAATACTAACAGATCACAGGATGTGAACCGCAGGAAACTTACAGGGCTCTCATATTTAATCCTCAAACTTCCTTCTAAAGCTGTTAGGATGTTTTTTAAGGAGAGGAAGGGGCAGGAGGCACTCCAAGCTGTATCCTGATCATGCATTAGCATTTCAGAGGTTTCATCAAGAGACTGGACTGTGCAAACATGAAAGGAGACACCGCATTATAACCTCCTCCCAGTAAATCACCCATGGTTTATTTGGAATTCTGTGGAACAGGCACCTCAAAAGACATAACTCTCCTTAACTAGGCCTGGATCTTCTTATGACTGCCTTCTGCCATGTAAATAGCAAGCCAGCTTGCATATTTTGCATTAATGTCTTCATGCAGGGCTGGTTTGAGTTTATTTTTGTTGCTTTCATTTTAAGACAGTGTTTATGCCTCTCTGTTAGACTTCCAGCCAGAAGAAAAATGACAAGATGCTAAGCTTGTCCTTTTTTCAGAGATGCTCCAGACTGTTCCTGGAGGCACATGGGAAGATTAACAACTTATAGGTGCCAACTCACGGGCATTGGGTAGTTTTCCAAAATGGTTTTTGTGGAAGAAACAGATACACGAAACTAGTCCTGTGTCTCAGTTTCCACGTTTCGTGACGGAGCCTCTCATTCTCAGAAAAGCAGCAGCGTTTACCTAGGGCTGAACTTAGCACCCTGCTTTGTGGGCCACAAATCCCACTATAAAGAAAAGCACTAAATGTGGAATGGCTCAGAAAAGGCTGTCTGAAAAAGGCAGCAGCATTTTGAGGAGTAAAAATAGCAAGAGAGAATTTTTTAAACTTGGAAAAGTTGAACCCAGCTAAGAATATTTCAAAGACCCCCCCCACTTGTGATTTCCCTCCCGCCCTGCTTTTCAATTGACTTGCCTCTTCTGGAGACAGCTACACACACACACACACACACACACACACATTCGCGAACTCCTTTTTTAATCCCACCAACCCTCCTCCCCAAAAGCCAGGCTCGAAGTGACAGCTCTGAACAATGACATCACCCCAGGTCTGCCTCTTTGGCAGGGTCACCAATATTGTTTGCAGTGATTTCCTGTAAAGGTTCTTAAGGCAGGAAACTAGTTCTGTGCCTTGAGTCCTCCGCCTGTTTTGAACCATCCTGTCAAGTCGAAACAAAGGCTTTTTGTGTTTTTTCCTTTTAAAAAAAACAAAACTTCCCTGCACTTTTAATGAGCACCTTAATTACAGCTAAAGAATTAGATATATTTACGGATGACCTCATGCCTGCTGATAATTAGCAATTTGAAAGACCTGGCACATCTTTAGCGCCTGTTCCTTCTTCTTCACCCCCTCCCAGAAGCGTTCAGGTTAATTACTAAGCTTGACCTTCCAAAACAAAGTAGGTCTGGCCCAGTCAGCCCCCCACCCCCAGGGCTCCCAGGCAGAGAGGGGCTTGTTCCTCCTCTTGAGTGGAGAATGGAAACTGCATCAGAGAGGGTTGATTTGCCTGGGATAATGATGTAGGCGGGGTGACAGGTTTCTGGGGGGCAAGTTTTAATTAATGCTAGGGCTAATTCAATCCTGGCACAGTCAAGGGGAAGAAAACTGTTCATCTCGGAGGGAGAAAGTGTTTGGATTTGCAGAGTCCCAGTTGTGATGGAGGGGTGCCTCTCCGAGGGGGGCTCCCACCCAGGATTCTTCTTGTCTGTGCTTCAGGTTCTCCTGGCCTGCGACTCCCAAAAGGAAGTGTAGCTGACTCAGGCCAGTGCGTTACTTTCCATACCCTTTTCTGTGTGAGTGGGGTGTGCGCGGCCCGATTTGGAAAGTGCGCAAACCGAGTGGCCCTCCAGCAGGGTCCCGCCTGCACCCCTGCCCCCCCACCCATCCGTTGTCCCTCCATTGTAACATTTTCCAATTTCCAAATTTGCTGCGGGCCTGCGCCCTGTTAGGGGAGAGGCTGGGAGGCGGACATTCTCCTCATTCTTTTGCCTTATTAGGTTATGGATTTGATTGCTTTTGGGGGGGATAGGGGCTAAGTTGAGGAATGGCATCAGGAAGTGACCTCGGGAAGGGGGGGCGGGCAGGAGGAAGGCAGTAAAGAGGATGAAGCAGCAGGCGTGAGAAGCACTGGGGAAGAGCCCTGGAAGGGGCATGGCTCCGCTAAGCCCTCTAGAAGGTCCTGCGTTCAGGTCAGCAACTGGGCGCAGGCTCCTGCACACCTCTACACCCTGTGTGACAGCATTTCTGCAGAGTTATTTTTGGGGTTATCAGTGAGACGCTCTTCCTCTTTCTACATCATTACCAGCTGAGAGAAAGCAGTGTGACCTGAGGCTGTGGGTTGTTTCTAACTTGAGTGGATAATGATTTTTTTTTTTTTTTTTTTTTTT
>NW_024424341.1:50190873-50274238 GCF_017311325.1 Ursus maritimus | reverse complement strand
ATTTTTTTTTTTTTTTTTTTTTTTTTTTGGTTTGGTGGGAAGGGGACAGGGAAAGAAGGGGACCCAGGGAATGAGCCCCTGGGCTTATCTCAAACTGAATAATAAGCTGTGCTACTCATGGAAAAGCCCTGCCAGCACTGCCTATGGCTCATCCAGACACCAGGACTCCAACTCAGAAATAAGAAGCTACCTCCTGGGTGGGGAGGCCCAGATGGACTCAGAGGCTGGGGAGAGGTCCTGTCACCTGCAGCTCAAGTGCGGGCTGCCACTTGACAGAGACTTCGTGTTTGAAGGTGCTGTCTAGGTTTTAGAGTTCAGAGCTCCCTGGGGGAGGATGTCAGCGGGTACATGTTCTGGCCTGCCACTGAGCTGCACCATTCAGCAGACCCCGTCAACTCCCTTAAAGAGAAGAGGCCAGCAGCAGAGCCCCCTGGACGCAGGCTGGCGAGCCACCGAAATCATTCTGAGAAGCTACATCTATTGAGCAGTGTGCGAGGTGCTTTATATCCACTATCTCACCGAACACTGGAAGCACCCTGTGAGGTAGGATGACGACCCTTTCCAAAGGAGGACACCGAGGCGTAACCCCTACCACTTGCCAGGGTCACAGAGCCAGGAGGCGGAGGGAATGGGCGAGGCACCGAGGTCTGTCTCCCTCTAAAGGCTGTGCTCCGGCGATCTTCCCACCACACTCTCTCCACTGCCTCCCGGCTCTGTCGCCAGAAGCAAGCCTGGAGATGGAGGTGCAGGAAACACCCTCCCACAGGAGCCGCAGCACCCCCAGCACCCCCTCCCCGGCTGCAGCTGCGGGGGCCAAGAGACAGCCTGAATCCCAGGGACATCTGAGCCGCCTCCTCTAGTCGTCTGGGTAGGCTGGCTGCTATCAGTTAACCCACTAGCTGAGCAGGCACCTCTTCCCAGAGCCTGGGTTTGCGCAAGAAACTCTGTGACCCTGGATGATCTGCAACTTCTCCCCGAGAAAACCCTCCCAAAAGGTGGGTAGAGCAAGCATTCTTCAACTACAGCTGATGAGCGATGAGCCCCAGGTTCTCTCCTCAGAGGAAGCCCACCTCCCTAACATGGCAGCCTTTTAGAAGCAGGGCGAGGGCACCTCTTAATGAGACAGACCCTGCCTCAAAGCCATAACAAGCTGGAAAAGGAGACAAACTGGCTCATTCCAGGTGACATTTGCCACCTTCACCATCCCCACCAATCCTTCCGTGGCAAACCTACTGATCCTGGGGCGGCTCAAAGATGGAGGCCAGGATCTGCTGGATGATTCCATCCACTACACACTTGTACGAGCTGAGCGATGCCCCAGCTCTCAGACATCATCTGAAGGGAGAAAAACCCAACCTGAAACCACGCAAAGAAAGAGGCATGGGCCAGCTCCCCGAACCTCATCTCGCAGTGGGGCCGGAGTGCAGCTCAAGTATGTCCATTGTGGGAAAGCGTATCAAGGGCACTGCCCTGTTTGTGACACATTTGGCCATGGGCACCTGAATGGACTGTTGCTGGTTTTTGTTTTTGGGTTTTTTTTTTTAAACACTCTGGAGTATTTCTGGGGATGGCAACTCTAAGTGCCACAAGCCATCTCTAAGGCATTTATTTAAAGAAAAGAATAGCACCTGTAAGAGAGCTTGGCAGGCAAGAATAAACTTTCAAGGCGGAACACTCGCAGGCTACCTCATCCCAGGGAAAGCATGTTAACGGTGGCCCACCAAGCCAGCCAGACTGTCAGGAATCAACCCCATTCATTTGTGATCTCGATACAGAACTGCCTCTCCTAGCTTGAAGTGGTCATCCGGACCAGGCAGCATCACACATCCGGAGGGGACACAGGCACAAGGCTTGGAGAGACTCTTGGACCTAAGAAGCAAGTCTCTCTGTTCCTTTTTCTGAAGCCAGTGCTCATTCTGAAGGGACCATCAGCAAGCTGAAAGCAAACGCCCTCTCAAGGACTAGTCAGGGCAGACTCCCACAGGGGGAGGGGTCTGGCTGCCCACAACAGCTGTGAAAGTGACAGGACCCGTGAATGGCTATGGATTCAGACCCTGAGGTCTGGTATTCAGAGGTTCCAAGGTACAGCTAAGATAACTGAACATGGTGCCTCAAAGGCAAAACTCCCGGAAGACAATGCTCATCAGCGGAAGGAGTCGGCAGGACTGCTCGTAAGAGACATCTAAGGGATACTGTCCAATCGCACACCAGAGAACCCCTAACGCTTCTCCCAGAAACCTGCAGGCAGCTGGGGCAAAGGCCCACCCCTCCTGCGCACTCACCTCCTTTATGAAAGTTTCCATGACTGACCCCACCTGCCCTTATTCACCCCTTTCCTCTCCCGGGACACAGCTACAGTGCTGTGGGCTTTTCGGTGTGCCGCTTAATGTCCTCCAGAAGTCTCATATGGCTCTGCTCTCTCCCCGACTACTCCGTGGGCTCCTGGAGAGCATGACTGGGTCTCCGGTTTCTTTCATACCCCCAAAGGCTCGGCGCAGAGCTCCGCTCCGCAGAGGGGCCCAGTGAGGGCTGTCGTCTGGCCCTGGCGGTCATGTTTCTACCTGCGTGCTGGACTCCAGGGCCCGTGAAGCCCCAACTCATGTTACACAACACTCTGGGTGGCTCTAAAATGCAGACCACCTTTGGTCAGCGGCCCCCAATTCTGCTACCCAAGTGACAACTGCTGAAGGCTTTCAAAAGACCTTCCAAGTATTCACAGTGTGATGGAAAGAAACAGCTCTCCCCCCACCTGCCACAAGAAAGCCTCTTCTATCTGCAGAAGAGCCTGGAGCAGGTTCAGCCCGGCATAAATGCATAATAAGCCACCCACCGTGGAAACTTACAGCTGTATCCCAAACGTGGGGTAGGACTTGATATAACTGGCCACATTTTCCATTTGCCATACACTTTCTTCCCACTCTGCATTAGTTTTATAAAGGGGAGGTTTTATTTTTGTATTTAAGGGGATAAAGATAAACACGCACACACTGATCTCCCCTCCTGTACAGCTACTTAAAAGACTGAACAAGTTCACATGGGTGTGCTGCCAGGAGAATGGAAACCTGGCCATCTTCTTTCCAGCTGAAGTAAGACGCCTTCATACTCATTCGCTCCTTTAGATCCTGTCAACAGGGATGATTTTCGCAGCCGAATCGCATGGAGGGTAGGGCAGAGAGAATGCCAGCCCATGTTCACAGTGGACCCTTTATGATCTGTGAACTTAGCTTCCTGCTGGGTGCTGTGTGCACAGTCAGGAGTGTCTTCCTATAGCCCAGAGCATGTGGCTGTTCCTCCCTCTCTGAGTAAAAGCCACATAACTAGTCTGACAAGGTGTGCCTTCAAATGGGGAGCCATGGGCCAAATGAAAGCCACGGGGTTACTGGACTGGCTTCGGGGGGGGGGGGTGTTACGGAAAGCTGAACGCCTCAATCCGCCTGCATGTGTGTCTCTCTGAACCACGCCAGCCACAGCTCCACCTGACCACAAGAAACCAGGGGGAAGTACTGAGTAAATGGAAGGGGGATTTACAGAGAAAGGGAGGTCCTAGGAGAAGAGCCAGTTTAAAAAAAAAAAAAAAAAAAAAAAAAAAAAAAAAATCAGGCCTCCTGGATTCCCACTTCAAAGAGGGAACCACAACATTTTACCGAAGATGCTTTATAAATCAAGTGGCCTTTAGATGGGATGGAAGGGGACTGGAATTTGTTCATAGGCTAAGAGTTAGTTTCTCGAAGAGAGACACTACAAAGCCATATGAGCCCGCAGTGCTGTAAAACTTCATATTCAAAAGTTACCAACGCTTTAATCAAACACAGGTGTCTACTGCAGCTACGAGCACAGGGATAATTGAAGCTTTTGTTTGGTTTAATGCTCCATCGTCCCAGAATTCCCACTTTAGAAGTCAGTTCTGGTTTGGCCAGTCTAGGGGCCCTGAGAGCCAAGGGTTACAGGGCCAGAGTTCTGGAAGCATGAGGTTCCTGGCCTAATGGTGTCTAAGAGGCACTGAATTTGCAGACTCTAGGCCTCATCACCATTTCCCATGAAAAAGCTCTAAGAGATCTGGCTGGGATCTTTTCTACATGCCCTGTTCTGGCCACTCTGGTCTTCTTTCTGCTCCTCATGGCCTCCACACTTTCTTCTCCGCTGCTTGGGAACAGCCTCCCCACAGTGCTCTCTTGGCTCCCTCTTTCTCATCCCTTAAGGAATAATTCAAATGTCCTGTCTTCCAAGATCTTCCTCTTGATCTAAAGTACCTGCACTGCACCCTGCTCCCCTCATCCACCACCCTCCAAGCCATTCCCAATCACCAGACTGTAGTATATGTAGATCTGAGAGCACAGGCTCAAAACCCAGACCTTCCAGGTTCAAATGTTGGCACTGTCACTTGGGCAAATGACTTAAAACTACCATGGATCCATTTCTGCACCTGTCCTGTAAAGGTAACAACACCTACCTCACAGGATGACACAAGTCAGTCCAGGTAGAACACTTAGAATAGCATTAAGCACAGGGTAACACGCTAGGGATTACTGTCATTTAATTCACACCACACCACACCATCCTATCTGAAACTACCTTGTTTTACTTACATGCTTGCTCTCTTTTCTCCCCCACCAGCCTATGAATAGACCAAGAACATATAGAAACTAGATGGAAGATGGTTTGCATTTGGTCATCTGATTTCCTTGGTGGTCACTGGCCAATCCCAAAATGGGGAGCAAGCTCCCCAAACTGCCCACATGCTGACATCACTGAACCCACAAAGCCTGAATGGCTACCCAGAAGTCTCATGTTTAAACAATGCTTGGAATGTATGATAGGAACATGCACTTATTTTTAGGCAAGAAAGTTGTCTCCTAGCTAACCCTGTGGCCCTAGAGCAGGCCGTATTTGGCAAGCGTTGCTTTGTGGTTGTTTATTAAAGAGGCCCAGAACTTTCCCAAGTCTAAGGTAGCTGCAAAGAGAACTTCACGCGCTTCTGTTTTTATGGTCAAAGCTTGTTCCCTCTGTGGGGCGCCTGGGTGGCGCAGTCGTTAAGCGTCTGCCTTCGGTTCAGGGCACGATCCCAGCGTTCTGGGATCCAGCCCCACATCAGGCTTCTCCGCTAGGAGCCTGCTTCTTCCTCTCCCACTCCCCCTGCTTGTGTTCCCTCTCTCGCTGGCTGTCTCTCTGTCAAACAAATAAATAAAATCTTAAAAAAAAAAAACCACACAAAACTTGTTCCCTCTGAATCTCTAGGGTGTTTCTGGGCAGGAGGTAAGAACCGAGTGCTACCCCTGGACATTACGCAGCTTAGGGCCACGGTCCTTAACCAGCCATCCCTAAAATGGATCGCAGCTCTCAATGGACTGAATTCTTTTCTGTGGATTGTCTCCGTGTCAGTGAGTTAAAGAAAGTTACACAAGGAAAGGGACAATTAGCTTCCCAAAATGGTCAAGAAGGCCCTCCCCAAACCAGTCTAGGTATTTCCTCCCACTCTACCAGCAGACATAGCACTGGGCTGACTACAGGCCTGACATCTCTGAAAAAGACATCTTGATACAGACCTTTCTGTTTTACAGAAAGTCAAATCCTACCAGACTTGGCAGCATAGCTCAAATGACCCAAAAGAAGGGGGAAAAAAAAAAAAAAAAGCCTCACAATCCTAGTGATGTTTACCATCTGGATACCTTCCAGGACTGGTTAGCAGACCGCCCGTAAGAAGGGTTGATTCATCAGACTGCCCCTGAAGCAGCCTGGAAAACCAGCTGCTTCCAGACATTTTGAATTCTGAAACTGAGTTTATATCATAAGCCAGAACTGGAAGATCATACAAGCCTATAAAATTAAAAAAAAAAAAAAAAAAACCAACAAAAAAACAAAAAACCAAACAACAAAAACCTGACAATTCCAAACACAATCCATGCCTGCAATAGCCAAACGAGCACTTTGTAAAAGCGTTTCATATTTTCATCAGACTCAAGAGTTTAATATAAAGATGTGCAATTCCTTAAAGGAAAGAGGAGGAAATAACAGGGAGAAAAAAAGTTTATTTACCGTCAGAGCTGGGGTAGGAAGGATGTGGATTTTTTTCTTTTTTAATGTTATCATGGAATGAACTGCACTTGGGATTTGCTGGAAACTTTAGAGTCCTTTTTAATTTGTCAGTGTTTGTGAAAGCAGGCAAAAGATGCAGGCGCATTTTGCCCTGCTATTAAGAAGTCACATAGCTGAGATTCCAACTCTAAACGCCTGGAGAAAAAGCACATGTCCTGGCCACAAAGCCAACAGCGGCTTTCCTGCTGTCCCCCTTTCCTTCTCCCTCTCTCATGCGCAAACACACACCCCTCATCGATAAAACAGAGCACCAGGAAACAGAGGCTCCTCGTCCACCTACCCAGCATGGCCACCATGCCCATGGATATTTTCCTGGGACACCGGTTAGCAGCATATTTCTGCCCAAGAGCCCAACATTCCACCATCAGTACTGCCTCGGGTGTGGAAGTGCTCCCCCAAACAATTAGTGACTCAGTTTCCATGGTGATATCAACTAAATACCTTTCACTCACACCCAGATCATAGAGCACTCACGCGCTATTACACACGCACAGACTGGGCCAATGACTCTGACGGAAGGAGGCTTCCAGCACTGCCCTTGGCGCTTGGTGAAAGAGGGCCTGTCATTTCAGACCTACCAACCCTCCTAGACTGACAGCCCCTCAAGCAACCTCCCAGCATGGCTGGCTGTTGAATCACCTTCAAGCTTCCTCCCATGATGTTTCTTCTAATTGCAACTTGGCCTTCTCGGCCATCAAAATGACATATATATCAAAAAAAGAAAAGAAATGCATCCAGATCACTTCCCGTTGTGCCTCCATCCTGGATGACTGCTTATTAAGACGTTCTAAATCAGAATCATTTTTGCTCAGGAGGAGCGATGTGAAAACTTTATCTTAGGCTTTCTGGAGATGAAAAACCAGATCGTTCTCCTCACAGGTGGAGAACGAGGAGCAGGGCCTACTGCCTGCCTTCTGCACCACCTCCCATCCACCCAAAATGTGGCTTCCACCCACTCTCAACAGCCATCAGGGAGGGGGAGAAGATGAAAAGAAAAACCCACTAGAAAGCCAGTGACAGACATCACTCAGACCCACACCTTTGGGGGGGGGAAACTTTAAAAAGCATAAAACAAACCACAATGTCTTCTTTATTCCTGCCCGAAGCTGAAGACACAAATGCTATTGTATGGCTGGTATTCCAGCATCCCATTCAATCATTTCAACACTGTCAACGATATTTCCCAAGATGACTTCATTGTGCTCCGCGAGTAGTAACTGCCACTTTCAACTACTCCTGCCCTGTGTGGATGGTTCCACTGGAAAACAAAGAATCTGTTCTGCTCTGATATTTGGAAGAAAAACATTTAAATAAGCCTTTCTTAACTCGGCAGGAGGGCACTGCTTTCCTCTCAGAATCTAGGATTCAAATACCCAAACAGCATACCAGTGTATTCCTGGGGCGGGGGCAGCCAAATTTCCAGGGGGTATCTGTATGAAAACCGGAGACTTAAAAAGAAAAACCTACGTGAGGGGCAAGTGATAAGCCCACAATTCTTATATTTACTACATGGCCCTGGGTTCTTAACAAACAAACAAACAAAACACCCTAACATTTGAAAGCAAGGATAAATCCAGTGTCATCTGATCTTGAGTGAGATGTGGGATGTGGGGCAAGCAGGATGGGCGGTGTGTTCCTGGATAAGTCACGCTGTCCTGACACTCGTGGAATGTTTCCAGGGTCAAGTGATACGGTTTTTTCCAAGTGTGGCACGCACACATGGGAGATTTTTTTTTTTTTTTAAGATTTTATTTATTTGTCAGAGACAGAGAGAACACAAGCAGGGGGAGAGGCAGGCAGAGGGAGAAGCAGGCTTCCCGCTGAGCAGGGAGCCTGATGCAGGACTCGATGCTACGACTCTGGGATCATGGGATCATGAACGGCTTAACCGACTGAGCCACCCGGGCGTCCCAACACATGGGAGATTTTAAGGGTTATCCACATCCTACATTAAACCTTGAATCACCATGAGGTTATTCTTTGATTCTCTTGTTAACCTTCTGATTACTTCAAAGAGAAAGTCTCTGCTTGGTACTGTGGGTCGTCAGCACCTCACTAACACTTGCCAATCTCTCTTTTTAACAAAGGGAGCAGGCCTCAGGCCCAGAGCCTTCAGCAAGGAATAACCCCTAGCTAGAATTTAAGGACAATTGTTTTGTTTTCAGCGTGTTTAGTTCCCCAGTTTCCTTCTATTTATGGCCAGGGAGGCTGAGTTTTTCATTTATCATACTTATATAACTTTTCCTTTTAAAATGAAGAGAGGCAAATCGACTTCAAGAAAAGTTTTAAGCATATAAAAGTGGGTATGGAAAAATCACAAATGACTGAAGGTTAGTAAATGCGGAGATAAGCGTAGGAGCAAGGATGGGGGAGGGCCGCTGCTCTGGCTGGAGAACCAGTCTCTTCTGGAAATGGCAGGATGGCCCCTCACTCTTGTGGGGACAGGGCTCATCCCAGAAACGCAGGAGCCAGCACAGAAATAGGTGGCAAATAGCAAATCTCCAATAAACTCAATCCACTGGCTTTCCAATAACTCTTCAATAACTTACGCCTAAGAAAAAGACCACTGGCTTCTCCCAGAGTAACTGCTGCTGGGAACTCCAGAGAAGGCAACCAAGTTACACCAACCAGCTTTTCAAGACTTCCCCCTGGACATTCCAAGTTAATGCATCGATTGTTTACAAAGGGAGGGGGAGGGGACATGAAAGAACACCACAACCAAAAAAGGCACAACAGCCCGACGAAGGTCTCAGAGATTTTTATAATCCCAGGGAGACCGCTACTTGGATAAAACTTCCCCAGCACTGATGTAAGGACACCCTTGCCAGTTAAATTCAGGCAAAGATTTCCCTTTCTGGGAGAGGCAAGATCCCTCTCTTCCCAGCTAGCTGGTTAATTTCTCCCCCAGTAAGATCCTTCTTTTACACATTGTCTGGAATTTAAAATGACTGTTTCTCTTGATTCACTCACTGACCCTTACACTCCTTGATACCTGGGATACTGACTAAAATGTAACTCATAAACCTTCTTGAAGCAAAGCAAGTGTTACTGTGCCACTTTCAGACACTTTATAACAAATTCTGGTGCCCGCACTGCCAACATTGTGAAACTAAGTTTCCTTATAACTGGGCTTTGATGTTTTCAACTTTAAACTCATCCTAAAGGACACTGCTCTTGAGCTCTCAAACCACCCATGACATAAAGACGTCTTTCAAACCTCCATGGATGACAGAATTTGCATCCACTCAAGTAGAAACTTTCGTCTGGCCTACCTTTCCCTTTCCCCTTTGGGTAGGTCTGTGTTTCAGTGACCCCCGCCGCTGAATTACCAACTTGCTATCACTTGCCTCCGATTTCCATGAAAAAAGAAAAGGGGGGGGGGAGAGGAACTTGAGCAAGGTAACACGAGTGTTTTGTTATTCTGTAAAATAAATACATAAATAAAGGCAGTGGGCGGGAACCTGAGGGAAGGGACTTGAATGTGACTGATGAGACCAGGGACATGACTAAGTGAAGGAAATGGGGATAAAACTGGGGGAGACACTGCTCTAGAATATACTCAATGCCAGGGAAGAGATAAACATGTCGATATTTTGGCTATTCAGAAAACTTGACCGAGCAAGCGATCCAAAGGCAAACAGCTATTCGCTAATTATTTTTGCCCTTCTCCTCTCCCCTGCCCTCCCCGCAAAAACAGAAGCAGCAAGGGAATCCTTGTTTTGTTTTCTTTTAAGAACCCTAAGGTCTGGGCAAAGGCTTTTAGAATTCCCAGCACACTGTAAATCAATACAGCAAAAGCTGAAAGTGTCCCCCTTAACAGTCTCAAAAATTCCTTGAGCCTTCTCAAATCCATTCTTTTTTGGTTTCATTCTCTTTTCTGTCCTCTGTGAGACAGCACTGCCAGGTAACTTGGACTAGTCACGCAGGTAACTGTGAAAAACCGGGCTGTCTGGCCAAAGTCCGCCATGACTGGAGTCTCCGTTTCAAGGACAGAAGTGAGAAGTCTCCCCATCCCAGAGGCTTAAGACTAGAATGCAGACTTGTCCCTGCTCCCCTGAAATCTGCTTAAGAAGACATTTTGCGAGTGCCATCCTACATCTTAACTGACCTCCTGACTGCAGCTCAAGAGTTCAACAGCACCGGGAAAGCCCGGACACTCAAACTCCGCCCTTCAGTTCCTGGGCCGAGTTCCTCCAACATGCTCACCAAGCTTTCCCCACAAGGAAGCCCACTTGAGGCCAGGCAAGCCGCTGTCCTTAAATAAAACCATTTAGCACCAGTTTCAGCGCGAGAGTGAGTCAGCTCCCTGCTGCCAAGGTAGCCTAGCGAGCCTCCTTGTTGGTCTTGGAAGCTGGAACCAGGGAGGGTGTTTCCGAAGGCAGAGGGCAATCCTGGGTTGCCGCCCTGGACCACCTAGGATTAGATGGAACAGCAGGCACCGCTCCCACGCCATGGTACCAACTCTCAACCGAGGCCGAGTGGCTACAAGGGGTGCAGTGCCTCCCAGGCCATCCTCCCAGACCTCACCTCTTCGGCAGTCATCAGAAAAGCCATGTTCTAAGACCTGTTTTCAGGGATTGGGGAGGAAATGGAGTGCTAGCAGCGAGTAGCTTCCCCTACCCCTCTCCCAAGAGGGCAGAGTATAGTTGCCCCCTCCCATCTTAACAGTCTTATTTTTAGATGATAATTAAGTTTGACAGGGTTTTTTAAATCTTGATTATTATTATTTAATTTTTTTGATAGGTATGTTATTTAATTTTGAAAGCCTCTACGGACCTGTCAGTCTTAGCCAGATCCTAAGAGGGAAGCAATTAGAGTAATGGAACAAAATAACAGATGGCTACTTTGAGGCCTCTATTGTCAGCCTTTAAAAAAAACAAAACAAAACAAAACAAAAAACCCTGCTTGGAGAAAAACAAAACACCATCAGAACTTTCAAATAATTAACTCACCCTTAATACAGCCCAAGCCAAAGGTCAGGGGTCTAAAACACTGAGGCCCTGCAAGCAGTGATGTTTCAATGAACACGCAACCTTAGCAAGGGAGGCGTTCCTTCTTGCTATGCTAGGAGGTCATCTGGAGGAGCTGACAAGAGATCTCTCCTGTCCAGGAGAGCAAGGGGCAGTAGCCAGGCTGCCCAAGACCCTTTCAGAAACTGGAAGAAGGAACTGTAGCCGAGAATTGTAACTGCTGGAGAATTTGCTCCAAACCAGTCCTTCCCCCATCCCCCCAGGAGAAAACTTAGTGTGTCTGTGTCAGAACTATTGCACAACCTACTTATCAGGTAGTACCTTAGTTACAGGGGTCCCTAGAAGTCAGAGCAAATAGCTTCGGGTTGAAGTGAGAACTACCAGAAGCCACACACACCCTGGCTTGAACCACCCTTGACTAATTCCGAGAAGAATTTAATTCCACACACTTCACGGGACTACAGCTATTCTGGACACAGAGTTTTAGAGTATGTGAATATGTGAGTATGCACAAGACACTCACAGACAGGACTGCCACTCTCCCTGTGCCCGTGGCTCAGCCTTGGAGAGGCAAGAAGGGCAACCCGTCCGTTGCTAAATTGACACTGTAATGTAGAAAAACTCACCCAGACCATGGGGGGGGGGGTCCTCTTAGAAGGGAAAGAAAAAGGGAAACACAGTACAAATTTGTGTACATATTCCTTTCCATTACTCCTTCCCCCATTCCATAAAGGATCCCTATTCCATAATAGGAAAGTGCACAGCAGTGAAGCAATATTTTTCCCCAAAGAACAGCTATGTGTAAATATTTGCTGCAGTAGGGTATAAAGCAGGACATACTAGAATCTGACCCTTATTGAGAACTGAAAGCAGCTTGTATTAGAGGACACTGTGAGCCACCCTTTCCCTCAACCTTGCCTGGTCCTTGAGGAAGGGAAGAGGGAAAATAACACAGCAGCAGGGCCTTGGGGCTCCGGTGAGTCCTGGTTCCCGCCCAGGGCCTGAATGGTGCCCCAGCCTCACCCTGTGTGCAAAGGAGACTATAACCACGAAGGAGCACACACCCTAACTCCCAGAAGGGAGTGGAAATGAGCTAGCAAAAGGAGTCATCTGGGGAGGGGTAGAAGACAGGAAGGGAGGGAAAGGGAAGGTTCTCCCATTCTCACCACCTGAGAGGAAGGAGTCAGGGGCTCATTTTCCCAAACACCTGCAGCTGGAGAAGACAGATCCCAGAAATACTCAACAACAACCCTGCCCCCCCACCCGTTCCCCTCCCAACTTTCCAAGTCTCTTGGCAACTCTTAACCTTTTCCAACCCGGCACTGCCTGGGGCAATAAATTATTGCTGTGACAGCAGGCTAGATCTCCCTTTCCCCTCAAAAAGCATTTCTATGTCAGATTATCTCAACCTGGCCACCTGGAGATAACTGGAGCAATGGAGAAGAACACCATCACCAACCCGCCACCCTCCCACTACTGATGAGGAAATTCAAGCAGAGGTTGGGAATTTACCCAAGGTTGTGCCAGGCCGCACCCCAGGAACAGCTGCTCCTTTCACCCTTCCCCTCCACCCTGGGCGGCCTGCTGGGCCCCTGAGCACCAATTCACACCCTTAGGAGGCTTCCAGTCACACTCTCCACTCTCATTCTTCAGCTCATCACTCAAATCCCTGGAGTCTGCCCCACATTCCTGAAAAAGCTCCACCAAATCCCCCCTCCCGAAGTCCCCACACCGTACACATCCATTTCTGCAGCACCACAGGACCTCCTTCCACCCTTCCTCATTTCACAGACAGAACTGTACTAAGAGAGCAAGGGTCTTGCCCAGGACCACAAAGCTGATGAGTAACAAATCTGGGAAGAAAATTCAGATCTCCAAGAACGGATTAAAAGCCTCTAACTTCAAACACCTGCCACTCTCTTCACACACACTTTAAACCACCTCTCCCAACACACACACACACACCCACTCAACACACTCCTTTCTTTAGCTTTAGCTCTTCCTGAACACACTCAAACCCTCTCTTGTATCAGCTGAGAGCTCCCCTCCTCAACCACCTTGAATTATCCCCCCACACACACACCTTCTCTGGGCTTCCCATTCCTTTTGATCCCCCTTTCACTACTACGGTCCCCTCTAAGTTGCTTCCACACCCCCACATGCCACCTGAAAACAGACCCTGCTTTAAGGGTCCCTTCACCTCCTCCCCCCACAAGAGACAAAATTCTTCCTTGACACTCTCACAGCTTCCTCCCTTATTCTCCCTCCCCCCCCCCCCCCCCCGTCTCAAAATACACTCTGTATTCCCGAGACTGTGTACCTCTAGAAGCCCTCCCCCTCAAATTCCTTTCTCAGTCCATCCATCACACACTGCCTTCCTAATGAGACTTTCGTTTTCCTAAACTAATCCCCCTCCCATTACCCGCCATTCTGCCGCCCCCATTCTCTCCAGCATGCTCACCTTTTCCACACTACCTTTTCCTCTCAGTTCTTCAGAATTCCCTCTTCAAAACATTCCAGGTACCCTCTGCATCCCTTTCGGCCTCTCCATCCCTCACCAGTTCCTCATACACCTCCTGCCTCCCAATTAGAACAGGGCACCCCAAATAAACCTCTCCCCTTCAAACACTTCTTACAACTCCCTAACTTCTTTCATCCACACCCCTACCATCCTCGCACCCCACGGCCCAGACTCACACCCACTTCTTTCCTCTGTCCCTCTCATCTTCCAAGTCTCCCAGGTATCCCCACCACTCTTCGGACTTCATATCCTTTTCTTAATACCCCTACTCCATCTTCAGACTTCCAGAATTTCCATCCCCTTTAGAACTCCCCCAACCCCAACCTTCTTCAGAGCTTTCTGCACTGCCAAATAACACCCTCCATCCTTCGAGCTCCTCTTCAGGCTCCCCCAGAGATTAATTCCGTTCTGGCCCACAAATTTCAGACTCCCCCGTTTCTCTCCGCACCTTCAACCACCCTCTAACCCTTACATCCCGCCTCAGACCCCAATTCCATTTTAGTCTCTAAGCATCTCGGTTTCCCCAGTTCCCCGCCCAGACCCTCCAATTCCTTCATCGGGCTCTCTCAACAGACTTCCATATTTCCTACTCGGCCGCCAATTATTTTTTCAGACTCCCCATTCCTTGGTCAAGTTCTACAATTCCTTCTCAGGACTACAAACCCCTTTCCAGTCCCGCCAATTCCTTCTCATGACCCCCGATTCCCATCACAGACCCTCCAATTCCCTCTCGAGACCTCTAATCCTCTTCCCGGGCCCCAACTTCCCTCGGAAGCCCCCCTTTAGCCCGTCCGACCCGCGGGCCGCGCACCTTGCGCTGCTGCTTCTCCCAGGCCGGGTCCAGCAGCAGGTCCCGGTCCCAGTCGTCCTCCTGGGCCATGTAGTCGCCCATGCTTCCCCCGCCGCCGGCGCCATTGCCCGCGCTGCTGGGGCCGTACTGGTACGACTGGTTCGCCGCGTGGTAGTCCACCATTCCGCCTCCTCTCGCTCGCCGACCAGCCCGTCCGCTCCCGCCGCAGCTCCCGCCCCTCTGCCCGAGCCTCCGCCGCCGCCGCCGCCGCCGCTTCAGCTGCTTTCAGCCCGCCCTCCCCCAGCGCCTGCGCACTGCCCGCCGCGCCTGCGCACCGCGCCGCCGCCGCCGCCGCCCTCCCGCGCGCGCGCGCGCGCCCCCTAACCAGAAAGGCGCTGGGACCGGCTTCGCAGAGCTCGGCGCCTGCGCAGAGTCCACTTCCCCCACCTCCCCTTCCCCTCCTGTACGAGCCGTGTCCCCTCTCCCGTGTGAGCGCGCCCGTTCTCTACGTGTGGGCGGGGCCAGATCATGAATGATTCATAAGGCGGGGATCTCGCCATCGAGCCTTAACCTGCCCAGGCCTGGAATGTGTATTCCTATTCAGCAACAAAAATTCAGCAAATATTTGTTAAACGCCGACTGTATGCCAGATCATGTTTTACGCCTTGGCACTAAACAAGATAGAAATCCCTGCCCTCGTGGAACTACCTTCTAGTAAAGGAAGATTTGTTATCTTAGGAAGTCTATTCCAAGGTGATAAATGTTTTGGAGAAAAATTAAGCATGAGATGGAATGTCAAACAGTAGTCAGGGTAGGCTTTGCAGAAAAGGAGGACATTTGAACACAGACCTGAAGGGTTCACAAAATGGACACAAGAGTTAGGTAGGTTGGAATAAATACTGGCTGACCGGGAAGATGAAGGACTTTTGGGACTTGTCTATCTTCATTCATCCAACAAACATTTAGTACATGTGGTGTGCCAGGCATTGCTCTTGGGCGCTGGCAATCGAGTGCTGAGTATGATGAGCAAGATTAGTTCTCAGGTGGCTCACATGGGGGGGGCAATAATACGTTAGCAAATAAATACAAATAAATGACATTGCCACATTGATAGGCCTCTCACATTTAAATATCCAAAGCTAAGCTTCTGATCTTCCCAAACCTGATCACCCTACAGTCATCCCCATTTCAATTAATGGTGCCTTCATCTTTCCAGCTGTGTGGGCAACAAGATTTGCAGTCAATCCTTGCCTCCTCTTTGTCTTCACACCCCACATCCAATTCAGGAAGTTCTGTCAGTTCCATCTGACTGTCAGTTAGGCAACCAACTCTTGGTTTCCGCTCAGGTCACTCAGGTCGTGATCTCAGAGTCATGGGATCAAACCCCACACAGGACTCCACATTCAGCACAGAGTCTGCTTAAGACACTCTTCCTCTCCCTCTCCCCCTCCCCACCATGCTCACTTTCTCTCTCTAATAAATAAATAAATCTTTTTTTTTAAGGTTTTTTTTTTAAGACTTTATTTGCTTATTTGATAGAGAGAGAGAGACAGCCAGCGAGAGAGGGAACACAAGCAGGGGGAGTGGGAGAGGAAGAGGCAGGCTCCCAGCGGAGGAGCTTGATGCGGGGCTCAATCCGAGGACTCTGGGATCACGCCCTGAGCTGAAGGCAGACGCTTAACGACTGAGCCACCCAGGCGCCCCTAAATAAATAAATCTTAAATCCACATACTGGATCCCCAGGGCTTCAACAGCCTCCTCCCCTGCAGATCTGCAGAAATATCACCTCTTCAGCGAGACCTTTCCTGACCACCTTAGTGAAAATTGCATCCTACGCCTTCTCTCCTTTATTTTTTCCAGAGTACTGATCAGCATTTAGCATGCTACATGATTGGCTTGTTTACCGTGTTTATCTGTCTTCTTCCCAAGAATGTCAGCCAATGAGAGTGGGGATCTTTGGTCACTCACAGCTGTTTCCCTTGTCTCTGAACCGGTGTCTGGCTCTAGAGAGCAGCTTAATATATCTTAGGTGAACGAACGGATGGACTTAAAACCATGATGAGGAGTTTGAATTTTATTGGAAATGCAATGGGAAGTTCTGGGAGGACCCTAAGCAGGGAGAGGACCGGGATCCCGTGCAGCTGTTTACAGGATCCAGCAGCCACAGGAGGGGAACAGACTGTAAGTGGAGCGAGGGCAGGGAGACCAGTCAGGGGGCTGCCACAGTGGTCCAGGTGAGCGTGGTCAGGACCAGGGTCCTGGAGGAGGAGAGAGCCACAGAGGATGGGTGGTGGAAGGATTTGGAAAAGGGGAGCTGACAGGACTTACTGTCGTGAATTGGAAGGGGGGGAGGGGGTGGCCATGAGAATGAAGGAAGAACCCGGGCTCAAGATGGCTCCCATGGTTTGGACATGAGCGACCGAGGAGTGTGAACTTGATTGGAGTTGGGAAAGGGAAGAAGGTAAGGGATGGAGTTAGACTAGAGCAGGAACTGGCCCACAGTATGAATGGAGGGGACTGTGTCACAGTCGACTACCAGGGATGGGGATGAGAAGACACAGCTCCTCCAGGTATGGGAGCTCATGGACTTCTCTCCACCTCTTTCAAAGGCACTGGAAGGGATCCCACAGCACGCAAAGGAAAGGGACGAGGCCTGGGCACAGCCCATTTTCCCAGGGGATGCCAGGATCTCGCCAAAGATCCAGGAGTGTTGGCTGTGACCTAGAGAACAAACCCAGGACTTTTGTGCTGGGCCTAGTTGGCAGGGAGAGCTGCTGGGGCTATGGGCCACCGGCCCCACCCTGCCTGCTCCCAATGGACACTGAAAAACCTCCAAGACGAAGGGCTCCGCGATGAAATGGATGGCCCCACTCAGTGAGGTTTAAATTAAAGGCTCCTTTTATTTATAAATGTTGTGACATTTTATTTTTTAAGTAAGCTCTATGCCCAATGTGGGGCTTGAACTCATGACCCCAAGATCAAGAGTCGCATGCTCTACCGACTGAGCCAGCCAGGCGCCCCTGCTGTATTCCGTTGCTAATTCTAGTTAGTGAAATGAACCAAAGAGGGCTGTGCCCTCCTAGGGTGGGAACGTGAACCAGGGTGTCAAGAGGGGGCAATGGAAGCAACTGAAATACCAGCCCTAAGCCCAAGCAAGCAAGCCCGGCAGCAAATGCATCATCTTTTACTATAGGCCAGACTGTTCCCAACTCTTCAAATGCATGCGTTCACAGTAACTAGTTAGGTGGGTGCTCTCCCCGGCTGGGAAACCGAGGCGTAGGGAGGTCAACCAATGTGCCTAAAAGTCACTAGGCTGGGATTTGGACTCAGGCAGTCTCTCTCTATAGCCAGATTTCAGCTGCTCAAAGGATCCTCCTAGAGCAAAGGCAGTAGGCTAAGCAGGAAAAGATGTGGTTTCCCAGAGAGCTAAAGATCATTTCCTCTTCCCTGCAGAGCAGCCATGGTCGGTTATGCCGGTTGTATCTACACGAAGGCACCTGCCAAGCGGGGTGAGTGGGAGACGCACTCATGCAGAGGGGGTGCCTTTTGCTGACTTACACGATCAAATAGCATCACAGTATTCTCTCCTTCTAGGCCCCTCTCCCACCCCTTAGAGCTGGCTTCCAAGTTGTGAGCCACAGAGGCACCTTTTGTCCCCAGGACTTGGACACACCCTGCTTCCTGGCTCCTGCTCAGTTCTGGCACCCACGGCAAAGGGTGTCCCGCCCTGCCCTGGCTCCCAGTCACTGTCCTCAAAAGAATGATGGGTGTAAGTGTAAGCAGATGAGGGAGGACTGGGAAGGGGGGACAGCCCAGGCACTGCCACGGCCCTCTCTGTAGGCAAAGATCACGCGTGACGACTTAGGAGAATGAAACACTCCCTCGGTGACAGCTGTGGAGCTACACTAAGGGCTGGACATCTATGATGACATCTCTTTCCCTCCACTTTCCTCCAAAGGCAGTCGCTGTTGTCTCCACCCCTTCTTCCTGCAGACAGCAGGTTCAGAGGGGAGACACTTGCCCAAAGCCACTCTGTCAGACTCTGGAATCCCGTGTAAGACAGGGAGAACTACAGCTACAGATCAAGTAACATTAGCTAGAACTCCTGGCTGGTGTGGGCTGAGACTTGGGGATGGGGGTGGGGGTAAGGAACAGCCTAGCTAAACCCCCCAATTTTCTTGTAAAGTCTCGCCAAGCAGAATGGTGAGGACTAGTTCGCAACCTTGGGGACAAGCAATCTTGAGTCTGAAATTAACAATGATCCCTGTTCTAACAGCCAAGAACAGGCTAGGCCCTGATGAGAGACCTTTACTGGCAAGAGCTCATGGAATCCCCCACAACTGATAAGGGTGAGTCATTCTCCCCCTTTCACAGATGAGAAAACTGAGGAACAGAGGCAGAGTCGCCAAGCCAAGGACACACAGCAATGGGATGAGCAGGAGTCAGGACAGGAGGCAGACTGAATCCTCCATCATTCACTCCTCCAGCCTCTGTGGGGCCACTAGTGTGGCCAAAGGGCAAAGGTGGTGCCTCCCCTCACCAGGAACCCACTGCTGTTCACCTAGGTGTTCGAGAAGGCAGAGGAGCAGGGGCCACACCCAGCTGCAGGGCTGGACTCCTACACCCTATTCATTCACATCCGCCTCCTTGCTGACTCATGGCTGCTGGCTCCCTACTGGTGACCCGACAGGTCAGGGAGGTGGGGGTGGAAGGTCAGTTGCTGGGGGGATGGGGCAGGGGAGGAAGTAGGAGGGAGGCCCCAGACAGAAGGGAGGTGGCTCCCCGCCCAGAGTGGGCAGAGGCCTGCTCCCGGGCTCCCTCTGGTGGGCGAGCAGCAGACGCAGGAAGCCAATGAGCGGGAGACAACAGAAATAAGAAGTCAACAAATCTTTATTCGCCGTCTGCTGAGTTACTGGGAGGAGGCCATGATGCTGGACACACCTGTTGGGAAGAGAAGAGGGGAGCGGTCAATACGGCAAGAATGGGAGACCAACCTCCAGCCACCAGCCAGGGCACCCACAATTCTTTAGGGGTGGCAGATCAGAAACCTCTTCTAGGGGGCGCCTGGGTGGCACAGCGGTTAAGCGTCTGCCTTCGGCTCAGGGTGTTCCCTCTCTCGCTGGCTGTCTCTATCTCTGTCAAATAAATAAATAAAATCTTAAAAAAAAAAAAAAAAAAAAAGAAACCTCTTCTAGGCCCTCATCACCTTCACAAAGACAGTTGTGGGTTGTTTTTTTTTTTTTTTTTAAGTAATCTCTGTGCCCAACATGGGGCTTGAACTCAAGACCCCCAAGAATAAGAGTCGCACGCTCTACTGACTGAGCCAGCCGGGTGCCTCACAAAGGCAGTACGGGGCAGTAGTTAAGAATCTCAACTCCGGAGCAAGGAGACCTGTGTCCCAATCACAGCTCCGCCTCTTACTAGGTGGGTGACCTCAGGCACGTTCATGAACACCAGCTTCCCCACCTGCAGGAAGCATCGACCCCACACGGTCCTAGGACTACATGACACGCTCAGTACAAGGCCCCGCACCAAGAGTCCTTGGCTCTTCTCACCGCCGTCACAGCTACATTTTCTACGTGCCACCTGCAAGACACTCCAAGCCCCAGACCTGCACCTCCTCACCGGAGAGCCGTTTGCTGCGGTGACTTCTCACCAAGAACCCCAACTCAGGGGGCAACGTCATTTAAAGTGAGGTCCCACTAAGTCCTGATCCTCCACGTAGCACCAGATGAGCTGGTTTGTAGCCAGAAGCCACGCTGTACCAATTCTTATCTTTAAAACCCCAGAATCAGACACAAGAGACAGGGGAGGAGACCCAGGATACAAGGGAGCTGCTGATCCCCAGCCCCGGGTTCTCGCTCACTCTACGACACATGCACCGTACGCAGGTGAGAGTGCTGACCGCACAGCTGTTCCGCTCCCTTCCCAGCTGTGGGACTGCTATGCGTGCGACAGTGCTGAGGACTGTGTTCCACACAGACAGTCTCACTCTGCCCTCACGTCTCCACAACATACGTATTAGGATATTGTACCGTAATTTACAGTAACAGCCCCTACTGTAAGGGGTTCATGTGAAGACCAAACGACTTCATTATCCCAAGGAACTAGACAGTATTTGTCATAATGACTGCTGCTGGGATCCTCACTTTTTGGATGAGAAAACTGAGGCACAGAGAGGTAAAATCACTGGCCCCAAGTGGCACAGCTAAGAAACCGAGAACTGAGATCCCCGCCCTGCTATCCGCTCCAGAACCCACGCTTTCTGGTGTTCCGCTGTGTTTCTGCAGATGCCAGGGCCGAGGCGCCATCCCCAACGACAGCCAGCCAACAGGCCAGAGCCCCCAGAACCAGCAAGGAGGTGGACACACCCTGCCAGGCCCGTCCAACCCCAGGGCGTCCCAGGGAAGGACACCCGCCATCCCCCCGCCATTCACCCCTCAGTAGGAAGCCCCGCGAGAGAAGTCAGTGGACTCTGGCAGAGGCGAAGTTCCTGGCCTTGAAGCAGACCACAGCTACCCAAGTCCTTTGGAGCCCCAGCCCCGGTCTGTCGAAGGGCAGCTCCTTAGACCCACAGCCCGCGGCCTCGGACCACCACTCACTGTCAAAGTCGATCTTCTCCACGATGTTCTTGGGCTTGATGCTCTCTTCCTGGCTACAGATGAAGATCTGGCCCGACTCATCGGCGCTCCAGCCATACTTGCTCATCCACACCTTTAGCTGGCTGTCTGCAGGTGACACAGGCCGTGCGGGGGCTCCGTCACCCCGCTCCCCCAGGACCGCAGCCAAGGCCAGGGCGCCCTCCCTGCCTGACTGCCTCAGGGGCCACCAGTATCTCCTGCAGCCCCGCTTGCGTTTCTACGGTTCATTCTCCAAATGGCAGCCAAAGGGAGCCTGTCGACTTTCCCATCATAACATCACAGGGCCTGTCTCCCCTTCTTTTCATCTCTACCCCTTTTCTCCCCCAGCGCAAATCTCAAGTTTCCAACAACAGTGTGTGCTTCCTTCTCTGCTTTTCCACATAACTCGGAAATGGTTTTAAAATTTTGTCCTCACCATCACAAACCATAAGCCCAGAGCCTAAGCTGCGAATTTCTTTGCAGGCCCTTTTTGCTCTTAAAAAAACCCGCCGGTGAGCACCTATGGCCGGAAACGGTCCTGCTACTTGAACTAAGTCTTTTGTGGGACTATTAGCGATCTGATAAATTCATCTGCTTCTCTTTCGATTTTAAGTCTCAGGATTGTTTGTTCCCTTCTGACTTAATGTCACTTTTAAACATATAAAACAACTACCTGACGTAAAGCACTTAGTACAGGCTGACACAAAGCGGCCAATGAAAGTTTGCTTCTGCTAAAAAACTGAACACGCACGCACACACACTCACACGCGCTACCAGATCAAAAGGCAAAACTACCTAAATAAGGTACTCAGCCAAATGTCACCCCCAACCCACCACTCTCCCTCCCTGTGCTCACCCCCCACCAAGCAAGGAGTGACCATTTTCCTTTTCTTTTTCTTGCTGTGTTTCTTTTTGCAAAAAATGAGCAAATACACAAACATGTTTTCCTTCCTTCTTTCCTCTTTCTTTCTGGAAGGATCTTTTAGTTTTATTTCTTTATCTAAGCAGGCTCCATACCCAGCATGGAGCCCAACGCGGGGCCTGAACTCATGACCCTGAGATCAAGAGCCAGATACTTAATTGACTGAGCTACCCAGAAGCCCCTGGAAAGATCTTTTAAAAACACAAATCTGATCATGTCCCTCCTTGCTCAGAAGCCTCCTCTGGCTCCAGCTCACTCAGGACAAAGGACTAAGTCCTCAGGAGGCCCCAAGGTATCTAAAGATGTCCCTCCCACCACTTCTCTGCCCTCGGCTCTGCCCCTCTCTCACTGTGCTCCCACCAGGTACCCCGGCTGCTCTATGAACAAGACAGACACACGCCTGCCTCAGCATCCTCTGGTCTCCTCGGCCTTCAGGCCGCCCGCCTCTTTCCACCGAGGCACTAGTCACCCGAGCCCGGTGAGCTGTCTTGCATGAGTTCACCCTAGACTTGGACATCTCTTTTTGTTATCCGTTTTGCTACCTCCGAGAGAACAAATCTGAGCCATTCTGTTCCATTCACTGCTGTATCCCCAGGGCCCAGAACAGTCTGGTACTGAAAGGCATTCAAATGACTTATGCAGAATAAAATAAACAAATGCCACAGGATCTCCCCCAAGTTATACCAGTTCCTTACTCTCTCCATGACGAGCTAGGCTGGACCTTCAACAGCGACTTGCTGAGGCAGGGATGGGTCCATCTGAGTTGCTGGCCAAGGCCCGAGGCCCCTGACCACCCCCAACCTCCTCCATCGGCACCACGGACCCAGAGAGGACTTACCCGTCAGATCCCCGAGCATCTCGGCCAACAGCCAGCGATCAATATGCTGATAAGTGATGCCCACGACGTGGCAGATAACTGCAGAGATACGGAACGAAGACGGTAAAGGGCCACCCCTGGGACCTTGCTGCCACTCCCTACCCCTTCCCCCTGGGAAGCCCAGGCACCAAGAGGGACTTACATTTTCGGACAGAGTCTTCAAAGCCAGTTATACCTTCCAGGAGGTCCATGTTTTCATCCAGGGCTTGCTGTGAGGACAATGATAATGTTCACACCAATGTGAGTAACCTCAAGAATATTACTATTAATGAAATTAGCAACAGAAGCTACCACTTGGGCACATGTCCACATGCCAACTTTCTTCTCTGTACAACCCTGGAAATAAATC
This sequence comes from Ursus maritimus, assembly GCF_017311325.1. NCBI lineage: Eukaryota > Metazoa > Chordata > Mammalia > Carnivora > Ursidae > Ursus > Ursus maritimus. The sequence continues at coordinate 50,251,096 of NW_024424341.1, read as the reverse complement.
ATTATTTTCTGCCCATTTCTGGAGATGAAAAAACCAAGGCTCAGAGCAGCTAAGTGACTTGCCCCAAATCGCAGAGCTGGGGATTGAATCAGGCAGGCATAAACCACAGACCCAAAGAGGGAACAGAGACAGATTAGCTAACTGCACTCGCCCACCTCCTCCTGCTCCTGTCTTACTCAGAAAAAAGGCCAAGTGTCCTACTACGGCCCACAAGGCCCCAAAGGCTCTGCCTGTCATGTCCTCCCCCTCAGCTCTTTGCTCCAGCAACAGGGGCCTCCTCGCTGCTCCTCAGACACACCCACACCCGCCCACCTTAAGGTCTTTGTGCTGGCTGGTGCTGGGTCTCGAACTCTCCTTTGCCATGGCTAGCCTACGCCCTTCAGGCTTCTGTTCAAAAGTCACCCTCCCAGCAAGGGCTCCCTCCAACGTTAGTGCGGGAAACGAGGAACCCACAAGGACAATGGAGAGGATCAGTGAGACGGGAGAATATACAGGAGAGTAACCGTCCCAGGAGCCAAACGATAAAAGGATTTGAAGGAGCAGTGTGTGGTCCCCCATCAGAGGTGGCCGGCAGGGCAGACAACATGGGTTTCATAGCGCGTGCGTGCATGCACGTGCATACGTGTGGGAGAGTGGGCGCTAGGAAGCTGGTCACAAAAGCCTGAATGGAATGAACGCAGTGGCTTCAAGTGAGCAGGGAGAGGAAGACAGACTGAGCACAGGCAACCAGGCCCATGAGCGGGGTAACCAACAATCCCACTCCGTCTGACACGGAGGGGTTTCCTGGGATGCAAGACTTTCTGCTCCACGGAGAACAGAGAAAGCGGGCAAGAGGCAGATGTGGTAGGGAACGTGGAAGTTCAGGGAGAGTTCTCTTCTTTAGGCGAGAATGAACTACAGGGTGGACATGGTCTCTGGTGACCATGGGAAGGTCACCAGACAACCAGGGAAGGCCAGGCTTGCTGCTACAAGAGAGGAGGGAGCAGCACTGAGGGGGTGAGAAGGGAACAGTCCACCAGCCGAGGGGTGGCCTGAGCCGGGAGGAGGGACGTTTCACCCACTGAAACAGAAAAGTGTTCGGTCAGCTGACAGCAAATGTCAAGGCTGAGGGTAGTAATGCGTGGGAGCTCTGCTTTGGCTGCTTGATTTTCCCACAAGGTGGAGGAGCACAACTTGCAATAAGAAGGGAGGGAGGAGAGGGGATGAGAGGGCGTGAAGAGCTGGGAGTGGGCAGTGAGGCCCTGGGCTGGGAGGGGATGAGCACCACAGCTCTGACGGGCCTTCTGCCAGCCTCTCATATGGTCTCTGATGCAGACTTCCGCTGATGGAGGAAGCGCAGCGGAGGACCGGGTTGCTGGTCAGGCCCAAGAATGCCAGGCTGCAGACCTCTCAGAGGTGAGCTGGGAAGCCAGGAGGAAGTGGTCAGGGGGTAGAAATGTCTGACATTCACGGGCAGAGAAGGTAGCAATTACTGCTGAAGGCAGGTACTACTGGGCGTCAGAAACACCTGGAATAATTTCTTCAGATCCCAAAGCCTGGACCACACTGAGACCGATCAGATCAGACTCTGACGGCCCGAGTCAAGGATCGATACGTACGTATGTATATATTTTATATTATATGTATATCATACATACATATAAATATAAACATATACACAAGTATACACATGTATGTGTGTATACACACACACACACACACACATAGTTTTTTTTAAACTCCTCGGGGGTCCAATGCACTGAGAGCTGATCTAGGGCCTGACTGGGAGAGAGGGGCCGAGATCACATGGAGGACAAGAGATGGAGGAACCCCAAGGTCGGGGTGGTGGAAAGATCACTGATCTGGCTTTGCGAGCACCTAAGAATGACAGGAGTAGTGGCGAGTGGCAGTGAACAGGAGCTGTGATTCATGAGAGGAGGAGCGGTTATCAGGGGAGCTGACACCAACAAAGTGGGGAGGGAAGTGCCAACGCCTGAGCCTCGGGACTGAGGGGTTTCGGGGGGAGAGGGACGGGTCTGGGAACGATGGTGAGAAGGACGCTTGGCAGAAGTGGAGGGTGGGGTTCCAGTTTGAGCAAGAAAGGGAGGGAGCGTCCAGAGGATGGAGGACTTTGGCAGAAGGACGGACGCGGGTGCGTGCACACGTGCCCAGCCTGGGGGCACAAGGGACAACGTGGGCGTCCTGGCTCAGTGTGAGGGTGACGAGTCACCCCCGCCAAGCTCCGAGCACGGATCGCCCACAGTTATGCAAGCAGACAGCAAGTGCGAGTGGTTGTTCCTTCCAGCAGTCCAGCCCAGCGCGGCCCAGGCGCCCACCCTGGCCCCGGAGCCAAGTTACCCAGAAGGCCTGGAAGTGGCAGGTCTCCAGCAGGTCTCCGAGGTATAAAATCTGTCGGATCGGCCGCTCTTCTTGCTGAGAGGAGAAAGCGTTAAGGGAAAACAGCCTTGAGCCCCAGGCCACCTCTCCCTGTTCACCTTCTGTTCACCGCAGCACGGCTGGTAAAGATGACAGGTGATCCAGCGATGGACATATGAAACCAAACACTGGCCCGTCCACACACTGGGATCGATTCAACTCTTAGGGAACCGATGTGGAGACGCGACAGCACGAGGGATGCAAAGAGGCAAGATGCAGACCAACATGCGTAAGAGGCCGCGAGCAGGGTGGGGGGCTGGCATGTGTGTGGGGACACACACATGTGTCCATGAACACACACATGTACTCGCGCGTCTCTAGCGTATCTCTGGACAGGTACCCAAGAACGGCAAACTACCGTTGCCTCCTGGCACGGGGTGCTGTGGCTGTGGGACAGGGGAGGAAGCCTGGTCTTTTTCCACTGTATGCTTTCTGTACTTTTTTTTTTATTTAAGATTTTATTTATTTATGTGACAGAGAGCCAGCGAGAGAGGGAACACAGCAGGGAGTGGGAGAGGAAGAAGCAGGCTCCCAGCGGAGTTGCCCGATGTGGGACTTGATCCCGGAACGCTGGGATCATGCCCTGAGCCGAAGGCAGACACTTAACGACTGCGCCACCCAGGCACCCTTGCTTTTTGTCCTTTTAACAGCATGCTGTATGCCTTTTTTTTTTTTTTTTTTTCTGAAAAGCCACCAGGGGCGCCTGGGTGGCTCAGTCATTGAGTGTCCGCCTTCGGCTCAGGTCATGATCCTGGAGTCCTGGGATTGAGCCCCGCATCGGGCTCCCTGCTCAGCAGGAAGCCTGCTTCTCCCTCTCACACTCCCCCTGCTTGTGTTCCCTCTCTTGCTATGTCTCTCTCTGTCGAATAAATAAATAAAATCTTAAAAAAAAAAATGCCATCAGAACAGACCCCTGGGGAAGGTGGACAATCTCTCAGAAGGCAGGCACTCCCATGGACACACTTGGCAGAGCGGGTTCAACGCGCAAGCCCCCGTTTCTCAGCTCAGCTGCTGACGGGCAGGTTAAGTGTGACAGCCTCAGGACTGTAGTGCCAGAAGCACAGGGCCCGGCACGGATGGGGGACTCCGCCAAGCTTGTCAAGTGATTCAAGGGCACAGGGAGGCTCCCCTGGCCAAGTGGTGGACCTGTCACAAAAAAGCAGGCCAGAGCAAAGCAATGGGGGTGGGGGAAGGCAGTTTATTTTCAGTCAACACTTATTCACCGACAGCCAGCGCCGTGCCAGATTCCAAAGACAAACAGAATGAGGTTCAGCTGATGCTCCAGCTCTTCCTGGCTCCTGCCTCTTGCCTGGTGGCCTTCACTCAGCTACAACCCTCATGGGAATCCTCCTAAAGCCTAAATCTACCCATCTCACTCTGCGGTTCTGAAACCTTCTAGGGCTTCCCAGCGCCCTTCTGAATCTGACCAGATTGCATTTTGAAATCTGTGGCGAGGCTGCGCCAAACTTCCTCTCCTGCCTCTGAAAGAGCACCGACCTCTTTTTCCTCTGGGCCTCCTTACGTACTGTTCCCTCCACCGGGATCACCCTTCCTTAACACTTCATTTAGTTCATCTTTTAGACATTTCCACCTCTAAGAAGCCCTCCAGGCAGGGTCAGCTGCCTCCTCTGGCCTCTCTAAACCCTAAGCCCAGACGACTGCAGGCTGTCACTGACAGAGGACCTCTCTCCCCCGCTTCGCAGTGAGTTCTGGGAGGGCAGGGACCAGGCCTGTCCCAGCCACCCAAATGTCCCACCCAGCAGCGCACCAAGCCCAGAGCAGGCGCTCGGAGTTTGTGGCTGAACTCGCAGACCACCGCCGCAGCACTTCATCTACCTTGCCCCCGGCCCCTCCCCCGCACGCCGCGCCCGGACGCTGGAAGGATACGTGCGCCTGATCGATCATGCACTTGCACAGTGTGAAGTCCGTGTGGGGCAGGTTGGTGAGGGTGACCGTGGTTTGAAAGAAGGCTGGGTTGAACTGGTACCTGAGAAGGGGAACAAGAGGCAGAGCCACAGCGGCCTCTTCAGGTTCCCGGGCCTCGCCAGATGCCCAGTGCTGTGGCCCAGCGCTCAGCAGCTGGACATGCCTGGGCTCCAATCCCAATCCCAGCGCTCTGGCTCTGCGACCTGCTTTCCTGTTCTGTAGATGGGGACGGTTCACCCTGCCAACCACACCGTAAGCCAGACGCTGTTAAGCGCTTCACAAATAAACGAATACGTTAAGCATAGTCTGGAGTCGTGGTTGAGGCTCCGCAGGCAGACTGTTTGGGTTCAAACTTCCCTCAGAAGTGACCCTGGACTACCTCTTTGAAATTCTCTGTGCATCAGTCCCCTCCCTCGAAAGACAGGATGACAACAACCCTATCTACTTCACAAAGACAACACACCATCTGCGCTAACGCATGTAAAGCTTACAGCACAGCAGCTACCGCGCGACGAGCGCTAAGCAGCAATCACGCCGGTAACAATCTAAACAACCCCACAAATACAAGTGTCCTCTCTGTTTTACAGACATCAAAACTGAGACGATATATAAAAACGACAACCGACAGCGCGTCAATACAGCACTGTGGGGACAGAACGCAAAGGCCCATCAACAGGAGGACGGGTCATTAAGACAGTCATTAAGACAGCCGCACAGGGAAGCACTACACAAGAATGATAACTGCAGCCGCAGGAAAAAGGGATCGATCTCACAAAGCCGCTGCTAAGTGGAAGGTGCCAGATGCAGAAAAGCTCATGAGGCAGGACTACATCTGTGTCAAGTTCAACGCGGCAAACCCGAGCCAAGCTCATCAGGATGCATGTGTGTGTGGTAAACTCACATAAAGCCAGATCATGAGAGCCTAAGAGTGGTTACCAGGGCGGGGGTGAGGTGGCTGGCACGAAGCATGCGAGGCAAAGGGCCTGGGGCCCTGACAACGCTTAACTTTGCCATAAGCATGGTGAGTACGTGGGTTTTCACTAGTACTTATTTAGCTACGTCTTTGTGTTTTGTAACAACCCATACAGGTGACCCGTGATTAATTTTTAAAAACCATCTCTCCTCCTACCCCGACTCAAACGGCTTCCTAGCCCACACACCAAGAGAAGCCACATCCTGAAGACTACCCCCAACTCCAGCCTCATCCAATGTTGACAGTGGCCCCCTGCTAGCTGCTGGCCCGGAGGTGGGGACGGAGGCAGACACTCACAGCTTCAGGACAGCCAGGTTGGCTTCTAGATCATAGGCATTCTCCTTGGCCTGTGTCTCCACATACCGCTCCAGGGTGGCCAGATTCTCAGGATTGTACCTACAGAAGAATCAAGACGGGTGAGCAGAGAGGAAACAGGAGCTGAGGCCAGTCACTTTATGGGGTGGGGGGAGAAGGGTGCTGTTAACCTGCTCCTCCTTCCCTTCCTTCCCTTCCTCTAACTCTGGCACTGGCCACTTACTCTACTAAAGTCTTCAATCAGCTCTATATAACCTTAGTAACATTTAACCACATTACAGACCTAAGCCTAAGCTCTGAACCCCATCAGAGCCCTGGGTCTTTTCTAGGATGTCCCCCCCACCCTCTCAGCCAATCAGTCACTGCAACCTGTACACCTGGCCTCCAGGACATCTTTGCCACTCACCGCGCCCCTCTGCCCCCACCTGGTTTAGCCCCATCCTCTCCTGCTTAGCTTCCCCCATCCCAGCCCTGACTACTTCTGGCTATCACCGCCTGTTGTCCGGTTTGTCTGGACTCTGAACTGGGAACACCATGGAAGCATGGCCTGAGACTGTCGTGGTCACCTCTGGTCCCCAGCACCGCCCAGCGCTAACAGATTTCAATGCCGTGTGTTGAATGAACGGCATGAGAGGAAAAGAAAAAAGAGATGAAGAGGCACTGACACACACTGTGAGAGGCTGAGGAGCGCAGTCACAGGAAACTGAGGGGCTGTGAAAGGGAAAGCTGAGCAGCAGACAGGAGACCTTAAAGCAATTAAAAAGGGAGAGCACTGCGAGGTGGACAGGTCTGTCTCCTGCCCGTAGACCCCTGCAGTGCCGTTCCCCTTAAACACGTCCTCCTCCAGGAGGAGCGGGAAAGCTTACCCCCGGGCAAGTCCAGGATCCTGACCACCCCTAGCGGTCTCTAGAAAATCCCCTCCACCCAGCCGCTTGGCCGGAAACGCTCCCTCCGATCGGGCTCAGACCTGTCGATACCCTTGAGCAACTTGCCCACGTTCGCTCTCATCTGCTCAAACATCGCCATGACGAATGTCGCCTCCCACGCCCGGGCCGCAGCAGAAGACCCAGCCGGTGCGCAGTCCTCCAGGACCGGAAGAGGAAGAGGTGATTGAAACGGAAACTACGTTGTTGTCTTCTCCGCAGCGCACGCGGCGACCGCCACGTGACTTTCTTCCCGGCGGGCGCAGTTGGCGCGTGCGCATACGCTCTCCCCGAGCTGAACTAACGGCGTGAGAAAAGGCTTGATCTAGTCCAGTACGCAGGCGCCGTCTCGGGCGAGGAGGCGGGGCGAAGCTTTTCCCGGGCCCCACGCACCGCGCTCTAGCCCCCCGGAACGCGCGCGCGCCAAGGGGACGGTTCTCTATCGGCGTCGTGTTGTGCGGGGTCATGAACTCACAAAACTGTTGGAGTGCGACCAGTATCCCTTCCTTTGGGCCCCGGCCAGATTCCCTAGGGAGGTGCTCTTTGAGGTCCCCTTTGCCCCAGGCCTCGGCCTCTGAAGCAGGATCCTGAGCTCTGGGGTCCTGAACCTCGTCCCCACGCTCCTCCCCAGCTCCAGGAGTAGGGACCCGTAGAGCTCTGACGCTCTGCCTGGCAGGGGCGGGCTGGGCTGAAGGGCTCCTGGACCCTGCCGGATGGCGCTCAGGCCCCTTTAGGCTCCAGTCTCGCGGGAGAAGGCGAGTGCCCCGTGTGCGCCGTCCTGAATTATATGTGTACAGATTCTGCACACTTGAGGCGTGAATGCACAAGCATGTGTCGTATGCGTGGAGGTATGCGCTCTGGGTGCATCCACGTGTGTGCACACGGGTATCCGGGCGTGTGTACGTCTGCTGGTCTGCGCGCAGTGGGTACATAGGTGGGTACTGCTAAGTGCATATATGTACCCCGGGGACCAGGCATGTTCAGTGCACGACCACTCCTGTGCAGGCCTACCATCTCCATCTCCGGATGGTGGCCAAACCCTCAAGCGCTCAGCAGAGTTTCAACTGTGGTTTTTAGCCACCGCCCAGAATGCGGGAGGGGGTGCCAGGGACCCCCCCGCCCCCCCCCCCCAGATCACAAGATAGTTTGCATCTGGTTTACATTCAGCCCTGGGCCCTGGAGGTGGGGGGGGGCTCCCCTGGGTCCCAAGGCAAGCTGCCCCTCACAGGCTCTCAGGGCCCAGGGGACAGGGGGTGGAGCCGGCTGCACAGCCCTGTGCTGGGGCAGGAAGCGAGAGTGGGGAGGGGGGAGGCCACAGCCGGTGGAGGCAAGGCAAGGCGGGTGTAGGGCGCAGGACGTGTGGGGAGGGAGGGAGGTGCCACACTCGAGCCCTGAGGCCCTGCTGGCCCCTGGGCGCAGGCCCAGCTCCAGCCCCCAGGGATGGAGCTCGTGGACCCCGACATCTTTAACAGGGACCCCCGGGATCACTATGACCTGCTGCAGCGGCTGGGTGGCGGCACCTATGGAGAAGTCTTCAAGGTGAGGACACCCCTCCTTCTCCATCACCCTCAGACCAGCGAGCCTTTGGGATGAGGCCCAAGAAGGGAAGGGGATGAGAGAGGGTCCCAGTCCTTGGCTTTGGCTCAGGGATGCTGAGGAGGACCTCAGGCGAATGGAGCCGGCCTGACTGCCAACTTCCCCTTTACAAGGCTCGCGACAAGGTGACGGGGGACCTGGTGGCAGTGAAGATGGTGAAGACGGAGCCTGGTGAGGACACAGGAGCTCCCTCTCCACACCCCCACCCCTCCTCTTGGGACGCCGGGATCGCCTCCCCCATGCTCCCTGCCCACAGCGGCCTCTTCTTTCCTGTTCCTCCTCACAGACGACGATGTTTCCACACTTCAGAAGGAAATCCTCATCTTGAAAACTTGCCGGCATGCCAACATCGTGGCCTACCATGGGAGTTATCTCTGGTGATGAGCCTCAAACCTGCCCTGGGACTCTGCCCAGCCCCTACCCCCGAACCCCCATTCCCAACCTCCAATCCTGGACCCCCACTTTAAACGCCCCCCCCCACTTGATCCCCAGTCTGAAGTCCCACTTTTGTGACCAGAGTATTCTCTGATGTAATCTGCAGTCCAGGACTCCCATTTCTGAGCAGGGATCCCCAAAAGCGATCCCTTTGGTAGTAACCAACCCTGAAAGCCAGTCCCCTAAAACTAATCTTTCGTCATCCTGCCCTTCAGGTCCCCCAGTTCCATTTTCTGTTCCTTTAATTCCCTAAATCCCTGGACTCCTAAATTAATATCCCAGATGCCCCAGTAATGACCTCTGTCCCCCCAGACCTGGCACCCTGGGCCCCTTGTTACCCCCCTAAACCTGCCCAACCTGGGAGATATCTGCCCTGTCTTCTGGGTTAGCGACCAGAGGTCGGAGTCCTCCTGGGGTAGGAGTGCAAAGACCTGGGTTCGAGTCCAGTTGACCCTGAACATACGTTTCCTCTCTGAGCCTCAACTTCCCCACCTGTAAAATGGAAGTGGGATGATCTCACTCTGGTGGGCAAGGGGAGGTGGATGACAGCTGTTACATTAAAGTTCTCGTGGAGCTGGGAGAAGACAGGCAGTGAGCCGGGGCTGTCCCACAGGTGATGATTTATTACTGCTGATGTTACTACTCTTGAATTGTAGGCTTCAGAAGTTCTGGATATGCATGGAATTCTGTGGGGCTGGTTCTCTCCAGGACATCTACCAAGGTGAGAGGAAGGGCAAGGGGGATCCAGGGAGCACCCCCTCCTCCACCGTCCCTCCTGTGTCTCTGGGGTTGTGTCTTCTGGGACCGTCTTCCTGGCCCACATTTCCTGCAAGGAGCCCCACTTGGGGCCCAGGCCTGGCCTGGTTGGTGCTGGGAATACTGTGGTGACCCAGCGGGCCCGGGCCCTTCCCTCCCACACTTGATGGTCCAGCCTCAATCTCTCTGCATGCAGTCATCCCCTCCATTTTCCCCTCCCATCTTCCTCTGTCTGCATTTTCTCACCAATGTGTCTGTTCAGGTGTTTGAGTATTTCTGCACTTTTGGCCCATAACCAGGTCCATGTTTTCATTGACTGAGTGAATGAATTCCTGACTCTCTCCCTCTCTCTGTCTCTCTCTCTCAGCCTGCTTCTTGCTCTTTTGGAAAATTTGAGGGTGGGGATGGGGTGGGCCTCTGATACCTGTCAGGTTCTTCTCATGGCCACCTCTGTCTTGGGCCTTCTATCTCCGTGAACCCAAGATCTCAAATGTCAGACAAGGAAAAAATTCCAGATTAAGTCGCCAGGGGGGAAACTGAGGCCCTCAGAGAGGAAGTGGCTCATCCAGCCGGTCTGCCAGACCTGGTGTCTGACCCCTTCTCTCTGTCTGTTGTCTCTCTATCGTTCCCTCTCCCCCTCTGTGTCTCTCTCTTAATCTCTCAGTTTGTCTTTCTTCGTGCTTTTGGGTCTCAATTTGAATCTGTTCCCGTTTCTCTGTCTTTCTGTTTCTTTCTCATTATCTGTGTGTGTGTCGGTGTCCGTGTCCCTCTGCTTTTCCTCATTTTGCAAACTCCCATCACCCCCTGCTCAGAACACTCCCATGACTTCCATTTCCCTCCAAAGGGAAGCCCGAGCTCCCCAGTGTGACCCCCACCTGCACCCAAGCTGCCAGACTTCACCTCCTACCACTTTTTTCCCCCAACCCCAGTCTGCTCCACCCACTCTGCTGCTTTACGAACCCACCAGGCCCTCTCCACCACTGGGCCTTTGCACTAACTCTTCTGTTCCCCTCCGAGCTGGACCGATCACATCTTCGCCCTGCCACCTTGTCAGAGTAGGGTAGACTTCGCCGACCACCCTGTAGAATGTCATACCCCTTCCCACACGTATTTCCTGTTGCTCTTTCTTGCTTTAGTTTTCTTCTTGCTGTTCATTAGCGTCTCCGATGCTGTGCTGTTGTCTTGTTCACTGTCTGTTGCCCTGACTGGAATGTTCTCTCCACAAGGGCAGGGATCTCTGTCTCTTTTGTCCACAGCTGTCTCCCCAGTGCCCACCACAGTGCCTGGCACCCAGTGGACACAGTAAATATCTGTTGACTGAATCTATCTCCTGGCCTCTGGTTCCCTGCGTTGGTCGCTGACCACCCCTCTATCTCCCCCTCCCACTTGTCCCATCTGTTTCCCCCTCCCCATGTGGCACCCTCTCAGCCGGTGTGGGTGAGGGCCAGGGTCTCCTGGGGCCGGGTTTCCTGGTTCCCCCCCAACGCCTCTGCTGTGACCTTTGCAGTGACAGGCGCCCTGTCAGAGCTCCAGATTAGCTATGTCTGTCGGGAAGTGCTCCAGGTGAGGAGACGGGCTGTGCCTGGGTTGGGGCAGGGCCCTGCTTCAGCCCCTGGGCACTCACAGCCCCCATATGCACCCTTCTCCCCAGGGACTTGCCTATCTGCACTCACAGAAGAAGATACACCGGGACATTAAGGTGGTCTAGGGGCAGAAAAGTGGCCTTGTGGGGGGGCCCAAGAGACGGAAGTGGTGTTTGGAGGACTCAGGGTGGTGTTGAGCTATGGGGTTGGGAAGGGTCAGGGGGTGGAGGCAGCGTTGGGCTGGGGGGTGTCTCTGACAGCCTCTAATTTCCCCCTCTCTCCCCAGGGAGCCAACATCCTCATCAATGACGCTGGGGAGGTCAGACTGGGTGAGTGTGGTGGGTGGGGATGGGGAAGGGGACTGGCTGGGGGCCAAAGGAATAGGGACCCCAGGTCACTATGTCTCTCTCTCTGCCTCCAGCTGACTTTGGTATCTCAGCCCAGATTGGGGCCACGCTGGCTCGACGCCTCTCTTTCATTGGGACGCCCTACTGGTGAGGGATGCCTGGCGGGCAGCTGGGGGTGCAGTGGGGAGCGGTGGCCGTCCCCACCTGGATCACTAGGAATCTCCCTCCTGGCTCCTTTCTCTGTGTCTACCTTTCCCTGTTGAACATTCTGCTGACTTGTTGGCTCTCTCTTGAGTTTTCCTTTTGCCTCGGTCTCTTTGTGCTGATGTTTCTTCTGATCGGTCTGTCTCTGTCTCGAACTCCCCGTGCCTGTCTTTATTCCTGTCTCTCTTCGCCTTGACGTTTCTCTCTGCATCTGGCTCTCTCTGTGCCCCACTCTCCTGTCTCTCTCCTGCCCCCCACGCCCATGCCAGGGAGTCACCCCCTTTCCCTCCTGGTGTCACCCCTGGCTCTCTGAGGGTCTCTGCCCCCAGGATGGCTCCAGAAGTGGCGGCCGTGGCCCTGAAGGGGGGATACAACGAGCTGTGTGACATCTGGTCTCTGGGCATCACCGCCATCGAACTAGCCGAGCTGCAACCGCCACTGTTTGACGTGCATCCTCTCCGGTAGGCAGGCCTGACCAGTACCCCCAGTGCCCCGAGCTGGCCCAGACCCGGAGCACCGCCCACCCCCTGCCTACAGGCGACCCCCCAAGGATCCTCTCAACCCAGAAAGCCTTTTCTTCAGCCCTCCACAGCCGGGAACCCCCAACGCAGGGACTCCCTATGTGGAGGCTCCCTTCGTCATGGTTGCCGTAGCTCCGTCACGTGACAAACAGAGTCCCCCGGAACGTGGCATCCCAGCACATTGTCAAACCCAAACCTCATTCTTGTTCTGTCCCTTGTTTTGCTCTCTGCTGACCTCCGTGCTGTTGCGGACCCCTCGAGCCATGAGGTCTGACCCCCCCCCCCTTGGGAGTCTGAACACCGCGTTTTCTCCTTACTCTTCTAGAGTTCTCTTCCTCATGACGAAGAGTGGCTACCAGCCCCCCAGGCTAAAAGAAAAAGGCAAATGGTAGGAGAGGGCGAGGGAGCGGGGAGGGCAGGGCCAGGATTGAGGGTCCGATGGGAGAGTTTCTGGTCTCCTCACCCCAGAACTTGGCTTCTTCCTCCCAAGGTCGGCTGCTTTCCACAACTTTGTCAAAGTCACCCTCACTAAGAACCCCAAGAAACGACCTGGTGCCACCAAGATGCTCAGTGTAAATATCCCCTTGCTTCCCTGAAGAGCCCTTCCCAAACTCTTACCCCCAGAATTCCCCAGGACCCCCCAAGATCCTCCAAATTGTACCCCAGACCTTTTGCCAAGATACCCTGAGTTGTTACAACTCACAAATTTCCCAGGGTCCCCAGACCCATTCGTGGGTATACTCTGGAATTCCAGGGGAAGCCCAGTCCCCTCTAAGACACCTCTGGAATTCTCCATTTGCCCCTGCTGGGAACTCTAGATTCTTCTAATCCCTTCCAACCCCTTAAAATTCCCCAGTCTCAGTTCCCCAGGGTTCCCTGTCTTCCCTGTCACTTGGCACCTTCCCCACTAGATTCCCATAGATGGGTTCTCAGGCCCCTGTCCCAGCCTCTCCCCCACACCAGCCCTCTGTCCGCTGACCCCCTCCTCCCCTCTCTAGCACCAGCTGGTGTCCCAGCCCAGGCTAAATAGAGGCCTGATCCTAGATCTTCTTGACAAGCTGAGGAATCCAGGGAAGGGGGCCCCTGTGGTGGAGATTGAAGATGAGGAGCCTGAGGTGAGGGCGCCCTGGACAAAGCGGTGGAAACTCCCAGACTTTGCTCAGGCCGCACCCCTGCCCAGAGCGCTTTTCTGCTGCCTCTCTTCAAAGGAAAAAGGGGAGGGGGGAGGCGGGGCTTCTCACAGGGCTGGGGACACAGAGGAGTATGGGAGAGCCAGAGGCTCCCAGCTGGGCCCACAGGGTGGTAGGGGTGCCAGAGGGCCGTGGCCCTGATGCGGCTGCCACTCTGCCCAGGTGCCCCCTGCTGTCCCCCGGCGGATCCGGTCCACCCACCGATCCAGCTCTCTAGGGATCCCAGATGCCGACTGCTGTCGTGAGTAGAGAATCCTTAAGCTTGGGGATCCTTGACCCTATAATAGATCCGAGACCCACGCCACCCCTGTGATTCTGCCAGAGACCCTCAGCACCGTCTGATCTCATGATAGACCCCGCAGACCCTTGTCACTTCCACACAGACCCTCAGAGACCCTCACCACTATCTGACCCTGCGAGAGACTCCAGAAAACCTCATCACCACCTGACCTGTGGAGTGACTGCAGAGACCCCCCCCACTTCTTTGAACTGCAGACAGACCCCATGAGACTTCCCATAACACCAGGACCCCCAAAGAGACCTCCAAAATCTTTGTCACATCCCCAATACCCAAATGGACCCTGAAAACAAATGCTCTATAACTTTGAGCCCCCACCTCCCTGGTCCCAAACCCTGACCCCCCAAATGAGACCCCTGGAAACCAAGACCCTTCCCCCTATGGGACAGCTCCGGTCCTAAGATCCTGACCCCGAACCTCCCCCACCCCAAATTCTCCTTTTTTCCCAGATCCATCTCCTCAGCTCACTGTGTTATCCTCCCCCCTTCCAGGGCGGCACATGGAGTTCCGGAAGCTCAGAGCGATGGAGTCCAGACCCATACCCCACACGGTGAGACGCCTCCCCCTGCTCACCTCGGATGCCCTCCCCTCCCCCTAGGCACCGCTGACCCTTGACTATCCCACAGGCCCACTTACAGCCCCCTGGAGACTTCAGGAGCAGCAGTCCTAGGTCAGGGACCCTCAGCACGGAGGGGAGGGGGCTGGGACATGTGGGGGAGTCGCCTGAGGGTCATGCCTGTCACTCCTCAGGAGGCACCTGTCGGAGTCTGACGATGACTATGACGACGTGGACATGTAAGAGAGGCGTGGCCCCAGCCCCACTGGCCCTCAGCCACCCCACCTTCCTACAACCGCAGTCTCCCTTCCATTCCGACCCCAGCCTCAGTCCCTACTTGCCTTCCGCCACTCATCCCATACCCCTGACTAGACCCTTAATACCGCCTCCCCCCACCCGTTCCTCCACCTTCCTTTACCCCTTCTCTGACCCAAGCCCACTGCCCCCACCCCTGCCACCAAAGCCAACCTCTGGCTCCACCCGACCCTCCACCTTGTCCTGGCCCCCAGCTCCCAGATGTTGCTCCAACCCCCAGCCTTCCGCTGCAGCCCTAACCCTCAGAGCCCAGCCTTCATCTGCATCTCCCCTGCCCCAGAACTTGCCCCACACCAGACCCTCGGCCCAAGACCCCACCTCAGCCCCAACAGTCAGCCTCAGCCCCCACCCGTCCCTTCTGCGCATCTCGGCTGCGGTGGGCTCACCAGCAGCACCCAGCCCCAAGAGAGGACCTGCCCCCCAGGAGCTCACGTGCTCGGCATCACTAGGTGGCCGCGAAGATTCCAGTTGGATGCACTGTCCACACGTGACATCCGGCATTGCTGCTGCCAGCATCGTCATGCCTCTGAGGGCTTGACTCCTCAGCTCCAGCCCAGACCCAGTCACGCCCGGCCCTCATGACCTCAGACCTCCAGTCCCAAACCACCCCATCTGCCCTCAGTCCTTGTGATGGTCACCCCCGCCTACTCACCCCATCTTTGTGTTCCAGCCCCACCCCTGCCGAGGACACACCCCCTCCACTGCCTCCCAAGGTAAGTAAGGCCCTGGGCCCACTGGAGCTGGGGGCTGGGCCAGGAGGCCAGGGTCCTTAGATGCTGGGATACCGGGCGCTCTAAGGCTGGAGTCTGGGAGACTGGGTGGTGAGCACATTGGGATCTGGAAGCAGCATCCTTGAACCTAGGGGTGGCATTCAAAGTATTTAGCCAGATGGGCACTGGTCCTGGGAACCCTCAGCATGAAGCTCTCCATCATCAACCCTATAGTTGCTGGAGTGTGTTGATGACGGGTGGGGAGGTCAGGGTTGATGCCTGGGATGGTAGCAGGACACTGTGAGGAGGGTCAGAGCCATGACCAGCGTCAGTTCTGGTGGAGGCAGGGCTGGGATTGCAGGGCGCCCTCCCTCTGAGATCATCTAATGTGCTTCCCACGCTCCTCCTCCATTTCCATAGCCCAAGTTCCGTTCTCCATCAGACGAGGGGCCCGGGGGCACTGGGGATGAGGGACAGCTGAGCCCAGGGGTGCTGGTCCGGTGTGCCAGTGGGCCTCCCCCCCGAACCCCCCATCTTGGGCCTCCCCTGGCCAGCCGCAGCCCCCACCTAACTGCCCATTCAGGTAACGGGGCAGGCTGGGGCAGGAGGTGATCAGGGGTGTGGGTTGGGCAAGGGAGGGGGGGCCTTTGGGGGCTGATTTTTCCCCCATCCTGTCTCAGAACCCTCACTCTGGAACCCAACCCCCCGGGAGCCCGATCAGCCCCCATTGTTACCCCCCAAGAAGGAAAAGATGAAGAGAAAGGTGAGCCTGGCTGTGCTGACGACTCACAGCCCCGATGCGCCCGGGATGCCTGGGACGGGCTGTGGGGGCGGGCAGAGTGATCATGACGAGAGGGGGCGTTTGGGGAGCGGAGCCTCTGCGCCAGGCACTGACCTCATGTCTGTGTGGTGTGAGCCTTCACGGATGCAGGTAGAGGTCCCAGAGAGAGACATTATCCGCCATTTCACAGATGGGGAAACAGAGGCAGAGGTGATAAACGTTTGAGGAGGCAGAGGTGGGATTTGAATGCCGACACTCTTGGGTCAGAGTCTTCACCACTGCCCCTTCCTGTCCCCTCCTTCCTTTTTCTGGATCTGCTGCTCTGCCCCCGTGGCCGCCTAGGGATGTGCCCTTCTCGTGAAGTTGTTCAACGGCTGCCCCCTCCGAATCCACAGCACCGCTGCCTGGACACACCCCTCCACCAAGGGTGGGCTCTCAGAGTGGCTCAGAGAGCAAGGGGGGATGGGGAGGGGCCTTAATGGCGGCACAGAGGCAGGAACAGGGGAGGGTCTCAATAGCATGGGGAGGGGCAGAGCTGAGGCAGGACCAGAGCCCAGGGTTACAGCTGGGGTTTGGGGATCAAAGATGGGTAGAGTGAAGATGGGTTTGAGGGTGAAAACTAGGAAAATAAGAGTTCAGGGGCCAGGAATGTCAGATATAACAGAAAAGTCTGAGTCTGGGGTCTAAGATGGGGGACAGTTGGACCCCATTAACCTTAGTGGGAGGATAATGGTAAAGAGGCGGGGATCAGCATTTTGGGGTTGGGAGTTTTGGGGATGGGAATGCAGAAAGCAAGAGTTTGGGGATGAAGGATATGGAGACAAGGTCAGTGAGGGGTAAATGTTAAAGAAGCAGCATTAGGGGCACCTGGCTGGCTCCCTTGCGTGCGACCCTTGATCTCAGGATTGTAAATTCAAGCCCCATGTTAGGTATAGAGACTACTTAAAATTGAATCTTTTAAAAAAATTACCAAAACTTATTAAAAAAAAAAAACCAGCATCAGAATTTGAGGGGGACACACTGGACAGAAAAAGCCACATTTCCCAAGTTTAAGGATCAGTGCTGAGACAAGATTAGCATTTGGGGACCAGAACTGGGAAGACAGAAGGACAGAACTGGGAGGGCTATTTGGGGAAGCATGACTAATGTTGGGGTCAAAAGTGAGGGGGGGGTCAGGATTTGCAGGCTTTGTGAGCCCCAGCATGAGGGTAGGTGAGAATGAGACCAGCTCAGGGGACTGGGTTAGGGTTTGAGTTCACATTTGGGGAAACAGAGGCTGGGAGTGTCAGCACGGAGGGTCAGGGCTGGGGGACAGACTACCAGTGTTTGGGGTCAGACAGGTGGGGTCTGGGAGCCCCCACAGGGTGAGGTGGGTCCCAGTGTCCTTGTGTCTGTCCCCACAGACCAGCACCTGCTCCTGGGGGCAGAGGAAGGCATTTTCATCTTGAACCGAAATGACCAGGAGGCCACGCTGGAGATGGTGAGCACAGAGCCCGGGGGCCAAGGGCAGGGGGCTGGAGTCGGGGGTTGCTGGGTCTTACGGGAGCCATCTCCCCTGTTCTCTGCAGCTCTTTCCCAGCCGGACTACCTGGGTGTACTCCATCAACAACGTCCTCATGTCTCTCTCAGGTCTGCCTGTGGGTTGGGTGGGAGGAGTGGGGTCAGAAGTGAAGGGGTTGAGAGGGAGTTCGGAGGTAGATGGACACAGCTGGAAAAACTACGCTCCCCTTCACAGAGCCCGCAGTTAAAATCCCAGCCGCTTTTTCACTGGGGGACTTGCTCCCTGAGCCTCAGTTTCCCTACCCGTGAAATGGGGTTCACAGTAGTTCACCTCAAGTCCACTTTGAGGTGAGGTCTACAGGGAGTCTTTACATTTCCTTGATGTTCAGATGCCGGTTAGAACTTATTCCACACTTTACTAAAACTGAGTGAGTGAGGAGCTCTAGCTTAAAATTTTGTGTTACTGTTCGACATTTTGTGTAAAAGAATTTCTCATCTATGGGGAAAGTCCAAGCCAAATAGGCTGCATGAGTTAGTTAATATCACATCTGTGACAACGCACTTTAGGAGAATTTCTAGAGCGGTTTTCTCTTAAACTTAGTAATGTGTGTAACTTCATCTGACTGGTTAAGAGTCCATAGGTTCTCATGTGGCCGCAAGCGCAGGAGGATAGGGAACGTACTTCTCTTACTCGTTGTTCACCGGAGCCTAGCACAGTGCCTGGCCTACGGTGCACATTTAAAATATGTTGAGTGAACAAGGAATAAATAAAAGTACTTGAGACTTGGAGCCTTGGGAGTTTCAGAGGGATGGGGCCAAGTGAAGGGACGGGGAAAGGTGGGAGTGTCTGGTGTCCTATAACTGCCTGCTTCTCCCCTACACACACACACTGCAGGGAAGACCCCCCACCTGTATTCTCATAGCATCCTGGGCCTGCTGGAACGGAAGGAGGCCAGAGCGGGGAGCCCCATCGCCCACATTAGCCCCCATCGGCTACTGGCAAGGTACCAGCCCCCAGTGGCACCACAAACCCCTGGGGTCCCCCCTTCCTGCCGTCCCTCCGCATTTACGCCTGCTTTCTTCTGCAGGAAGAACATGGTCTCCACCAAGATCCAGGACACCAAAGGGTGCCGAGCTTGCTGCGTGGGTGAGAGAGAATCCCAACTGGGTGGACCTGAAAGGGGGTGTGTGCTAGTCCAGGGGCGGGGCTTGGGCTACATCTACCCTACCCGAGAGGGTTGCAGAGTTAAGGCAGGCTGTCCAGAGTCCGGGGAAAGATGTGTGCCCTTTGGGGGGGGGGAGGGGAGGGGAAGAGAGGATTGACCCTAACCTATCCCTACCCACCTCCACAGCGGAGGGTGCGAGCTCGGGGGGCCCGTTCCTGTGCGGGGCATTGGAGACGTCCGTGGTCCTGCTTCAGTGGTACCAGCCCATGAACAAGTTCCTGCTGGTCCGGGTAGGGGCCCTGCAGAGGCTGGGGACTCTGTGAGGTTCAGTGGCTAGGGCCTTCCACTCGTTCTGCTTCTGCGGGGAGCTTCGCGAAGCCCTCTTCCACCCGAGGCCCCGCCCACCTGCGGTAGACGCCGGAGGCTCCCCTCCGGAGGGCTTCCTGATCCTTAAGCTCCGCCTCTCACCCAGACTAATTATGTTTCAGGCCCTATGTCCCACCCCCCGGGGCTCCAAGGAGACCCCCCCTCAGATCCTTTGAGTCTAAGGAGCCTTGGCTGCCTTCGAGGTTACGCCCCTCCGGGGGCCCCGCCTTTCGGTCATGAAGGCGGCACGACCCAAACAGAAGCCACGCCAACTCTAAGGCCACATCTGTCCATTTCTAAGGAGGCATCACCTCACTCCTCTGGGCTCTCACCCCCTGAAGTTTCTGGACGGCATCCCTCCAAACCGAGGGCCCCGGAAATACTTGGGAAGCCCCCTGCTGGCTCTCCTCCCAGGCCCCGCCCACGCCTCCTCTGAGTCCGCCCCCCCCCCCGCCCCGTGCCCCCTGCAGCAGGTGCTGTTCCCGCTACCGACGCCCCTTCCAGTGTTCGCGCTACTCACCGGGCCGGGCTCCGAGCTGCCCGCCGTCTGCATCGGCGTGAGCCCGGGGCAGCCGGCGAAGTCGGTGCTCTTCCACACCGTGCGCTTCGGCGCGCTGTCCTGCTGGCTGGGCGAGATGAGCACAGGTGAGTGGGGCGGGCTCGCTGGGGGCGGGGCTGCTGGGAGGGGTGGGGCTCGGTGCTTTAGCCGTGAGGTGTGATTGGGAAAGGGGTTGAACCTGGGGCCGGGGGAAGAGAGGTGGCCTTGGATACAACTGGTGAGCCTGAGGACCCGTCCGGCCGCGGTGATGGGCGGGGCTTAGCCTGCTGGCTTGGGAATCGAGGGGGTGCCCAGCGGAGGAAGGCAGAACTCGGCGGAATTGGTTTTTGAACCTCTTCCCGTCAAACAGAGCACAGGGGACCGGTACAGGTGACCCAGGTAGAGGAAGACAAGGTGATGGTGTTGATGGACGGTAAGGATCTTCCTCCCTCTCTTTCCTCCACTATTCCTGGATCTCCGCCTCGCAGACCCTGGGCTTCTCAGAAATGCTGAACCCCTCCAGGCCTGGCCTGCGTCCTGCTTTGCTTCTCAATAAATTTATCGTCCAGTTCCCTCAGCAGTCCCTCCTGGCGAGCCTCGCTCTTAAAACACTCTCTCTGCCCTCTTCTAGGGTCCCTGAAGCTGGTGACCCCGGAGGGAGCCCCAGTCCGGGGGCTTCGAACTCCGGAGATCCCCATGACTGAAGCGGTGGAAGCCGTGGGTAGGTGCAGGGATGGGAGGGCCTCCAGCTCAGAGTGGAGGCTCTCTGATACCCAAGGGTAACGGGCACCGCTTTCCTCCAGCTATGGTCGGGGGTCGGCTCCAGGCCTTTTGGAAGCATGGAGTGCAGGTGTGGGCTCCCGGCTCAGACCAGGTAAGCGTCTCCATCTGATCTCCATGTGAATTAATAGCAAGAGATTCTGCTTCGCTCTGAGCCTCAGTCTCCAACTATAAAATGGGGGTCACTAGAGAGAGATGTGAGTGGTTAAGAGCATGAACAGACTGCCTGGGTTGGAATCCGGTTGAATGACCTTAAGCAAATGACTTCACCCTCCCATGCCTTACTCTCCTCATCTGGAAAATGGAGCCAAAAATGGTCCTTAGCTCATAGAACACTATGTGTCAGACGCTGTCTGGACGTGTGCGTATCTTATTTAATCTTCACGATCACCAATCAGGAAGGTTCTGTGATTTCGCAGGTTGGTAATCTGAGGCAGAGAGGTAAGGTAACTTGCTTGGGGTCACACAGCTGGTGAATGGTGTTAGCAAGAATGGTTATTTCTGGACCTAAGACTAGAAGTTCAGAGACACCCCCCCCATTCTCTTTAAGGGAGAGGGGAAGAGTCTTCTAGACACTGACACACACACCTTTCCCCCAGCTGTTGCAGGAGCTGAGAGACCCCACCCTCACCTTCCGTCTGCTTGGCTCCCCCAGGTATGGATTTGGGGATGGGGGCGTAGAACCTGGGAGGGGGCTTCTGCTGTGGAGAGCTGTCTTGAGATGTCTGCAGCCACCTGTGTCTTTGGCCTGGACATCCTCTCTCTTGGTTTCCCTGCTTCTGTCTCTGCCCCTTATAGTCCATTCCCCACATAGCAGCCGAGGGGACATTTTTGTTTCATTTTTTATTTTCAATGTTTATTTTCCATAACTTTAGACTCCCAGAGAAGTTGCAAAAATAAATTTAAAAATTAATCTTGAATTTTTGTCTCCCCGTCATCCATCCAGATTCCCCAGATGTTAACTTTTTGTTGTTTTTGGGGGGTTTTGGTGTGTTTTGTTTTTACCACATTTGCTTTATCTTCCTCTTTCATATGTATATACTTTTTTTCTGACTATTTGGGTGTGAATTGTTTCCTAAATCAAAACAAAGACCTACTCGTGCAGACCACAGTGCAGCCGTCAAACTTCAGAAAACAGCACCAAGACATCACTACCTTCTAATCCACACACCCGTTCAAGTCTCACCAGTTGGCCCATGATACTTTTTAAAAAAGATGTTATTTATTTGAGGGAGAGGGAGAGAGAGAGAGAGCACGAGTGGGGTGAGGGACAGAGGGAGAAGCAGTCTCCTTGCTGAACGGGAGCCCGACTTGGAGCTCCATCCCAGGACTCCTGGAATTAACCAAAAAATAATACTTTTTTTTCTGGCCCAGGATGATTGGGGGAGGGAGTGCATGTAGAAATCAGGTTTCTTTCATCTTTAGCCTAGGACAACTCTTCAGGCTTTCTTTGTTTTTCAGGACCTTGATACTTTTGAAGAGTACAGGAAGGTGGTTTTCCAGAATGTCCTTCTGTCGGGTTTGAGGTTTCTAGGTTAAGCAGTTTGAGCTGGAATACACAGAAGTGATGGCATGTGTTTCTCAGAGCATCCTATCAGGAGGCACATGTCACTTTGGCCCACTACGGGTGATGTTAACTTCGAGCCTTTGGGTAGGGTGGAGTCAGCCGGGTTTCTCTGCTGTAAAGTTACTTTTTGTATTAATAAGTATCTTTTGGGGTGATTTGTTGAGAGTGTGTCTATATACTGTTTCTCATCAGACTTTCACCCACTGGTTTTAGCATCTATTGACGATTTCTGCCTGAATATATTATGAGGATAGTTACTAAATGGTGAATTTCTACTTTTTGCCCTTATTACTTGGTGTGCTACTGTGGGGAGGATCTGTCCCGTGTGTGTGTGTGTGTGTGTGTGTGTGTGTGTGTGTGTGTTTCAGCACAGTCTTGTGGATTTCCATTTTATTCTGGGGGGTTATATTACTATCATTATTTACATTGAAGCACAAGAACACATTTAACCAGTAAGAGCCCCTTAAGGATCTTGCATGACCTTTTGACATGCCAGAGAGGCCTTTTAAAATCTAAGTCCCATTGCGTCACTCCCCCCCCCCCCCATTTAAAACTCCTGTGGCCTCAAGATAAATACCCAGTCCTGGCCACAGCTCACAAGACTTTGACTTCTGCAGCCAAGTCCTGAGCTCTCTCCCACCTCAAGGCCTTTGCCCAGGCTGTTCTCTGCCCAGAACATCCTTGCCTGACCTTTCACCAAGTTCCCTCATAAATCATTTTAAGGCTCCACCATCTATTCTTTTTTTTTTTTTTAAGATTTTATTTATTTATTTGAGAGAGAGAGAGAGAGAACGAGCAGTAGGGAGGGGCAGAGGGAGAAAGAGAGAGAGATGCTGACTCCCGGATGAACAGGAAGCCCGATGCGGGGCTCGATCCCAGAACCCGGACATCATGCCCGGAGCCGAAGGCAGGCGCTGAACCGACTGAGCCACCCGGGTGCCCCTCCACCATCTATTCTTTGGGCCACCTTGGCTGACCCTTTGGGATAGGTTTCCATGCTGTTTTGCACTCCTGTAATCCACTGACTCCTGGTGGTCTCCCGTTCTGGATTGAGCCCCCCGAGGGCAGAGACCATGTTGTGGTCGCAGCGATAGCCCAGCGCGGTGCTGCCACACCTCCATTAACTCCTTTGCGGATGAATGGATGAACAAATCAATGAATGACTGACTTCTCTCCTCCTTCCCCAGGCCTGTGGTGGTGGAGACACGCCCAGCAGATGATCCTACTGCCCCCAGCAACCTCTACATCCAGGAATGAGTCCCTGGGGGGGGGGGGTTGTTGGGAACCAGTCCCTGCACCCCCGTCCCCAACGGACATACATTAGAGGTCATGACATGCACTTGTCTCCCAATAAACATGACTCCAACCTCTGCTGTCATCTTGTTCTTCTGGAGGGGAAAGGGGAGGGAAAATTCCTGGGTGCCCACCCCCGGACCCCCTCCCTCATGTCAAGAACCCAACACAATGACGTCAGGGGTATAGCACAGACTTTATTTCTCCAGTACATGGTCACCTGTCCCCCAGATGCCTTTGGGGGAGGGTTTTGGGGCTAAGGGACTTGTGAGAATAAGGCACTTGAGGTGGGGGTGAAGGGCCAGCTGGGGGTGTCTCAGCTAAGCTGGTCCTCGTACTGCTTGCGGAAACAATCGCCAGCTGGGAAGAAATCCCAACATCTCTCTTGGTACATCTTCCAGACATAAGACTCCTAGGGTTGGGGCATGGGAAGAATTGGTTGGTCACATCTTCAAATGCTCATGCTGACATGAGCTGTTTACTGCCCCCTGCTGCTTGACCTTACATTAAAACTCTCCATGTCCCTGCCCACTGTCCTCCCCTTAACACCCCCTTACCTGGCCCGTGTGTTCTGTCTCGTCCTTATTTATCAGATACATCAGGAAAAACCTGAGGGCAGGAGCGCATGGAGATAGGTCAGGACTACCCTAACTTTCTCCCGATTGGCTAGCTGGGAAGCCACTCACCTGCATACCACACCTAACTGGTCAGTGTCACGCCCCTTGCCGTCGGCGGCCACGCCCCACCCCCTGATTGGCCTACGGGCCCATGCTCACATGTAATTGGCCAGGTTGTGCTCCTCTAGCGTGTGGGTCTCGAACCCGTGCGGCGTCGTATCAAAGTAATCACTGCCGATGCCGCAGATGAAGCACTTGGTCTATGGGTGGCGGGGGGGACATCAGAATCCGGGCCCATTCAACCCCCCGGGGTCCCGGATTCCCTCTGGGTCGGCCTACCTCCATATCTTCCTTCACTTGCTCTTGTTGGTCTCGGAGCTCGCCAAAAGCATCAATGATCAGACCTGTGGCGGCACGTGCCAGTCAGTGCCCAACCTCTGCCCCGGCTCGGACTCCTCCCTCGTCTGGCTACCCACCTCTGAGCCTTGTCCCATCCCCCATCTCCCTCATCTCACCCTGCTTCCGACAGATAATAACACCTAGCGTTTATTGAGCACTTATTATGAAACACTTAGGAATTGACTTAATTCTCACAATATCCCTGCGAGGTTAGGATCGTTAATACCCTCATTTGCAGATGGAGAAACTGAGGCCCAGCGAGGTGACTTGCCTAAAGTCTCACAGCAGGAAGAGGCACAGCCAGGATATGAATCCAGGCAGACCACACTCTTAAAGGAGCCAGTCTGCCTCTGGGTACTGGGCCCCCACTCTCACAGCCCCGACCCGCACTGACCCTGGATGATGGCCAGCAGAATGACGATGACAAAGAAGAAGAAGGTGATGTCGAAGACCACTCGGTACAGCTCGTATTCATCGCCTGCTGGGTCCTCAATCTCATCCCCGATGCCCCCACCAGCTCGGACACCCACATACATGTGAAACAGGTAACACTGTGGGGGGAGACAAGCATATCCGTCATGCGTTCTATCGTTCGACATTCCCCAAGTACCTCCAGGGCCCTGGGCTGAGGGGACAGGCAGACACAGCAATGACTGAGCCAGCTCTGGGTCCTGCCCTCACAGGGCTCACAAACGTGGCATCAGATAGTGACAGCCCAGAAATGATCATGGCTGTGATAGGGAGGTCACAGGCAGAGGGGGCAGAGCCAGGGTGGGGGGAGCAAAGGGTGATGGGAGGGGAACGGGGGGAGCAGAGGAAGCTTTGAAGCTTTGAAAGTCCGACTCAGGGTGATCAGGCAAGACTTCCCTACAAGAGGGGGCATGTGAGAGCTGGAACTTGAAGGAGGTGTTAGGTGGGAGAAAGTGTTCCAGGCAGCGAAAACCACATGTGTTATGTCACTGCTGGGGAGCAAAGAATACATTTTGCTCCCGGGAGGAACTGAAACCTCTTCCAGCGAGGCTAGAAAATACAGCTCCTGTAAGCAAGAGCAGGGAGAGAAATGAGGCCAGTGGATGGTTAGGGAGGGTTTCCTGTAGGAGGCAGCATTCAAGTTGAAAAGTGACGTGTCAAGCGAAAGAGGGGCGTGGACATGGGGCCTATGGTGGAAGAGGGAGAGAATGTCAGATGCAAAGGGCTCGGGTGGGAGGAAACACATGGTCTTAGGGGAACCGAAAGAGAACAGGCAGCCAGGGAGCAAAAAGCAAGAGAGACTGTGGTTAGACTCAAGTAAAGCTGGCTTTTCCCTGGCTTTGTAGCCATGGTGAGGGATTCAATTTTATCACACAGCATTGGAGAGCTACAAGAAAGTTCTGAGCTGGGAGGGGGTCTGCCTGGCACTTGGGAAAGACTTTACACTTGTTCTTTCTGTGTCCCCAGGAAGTGTGAGAACCCTGTGTCTTGGTTAAGAGCTAAGGCTGGTGACTGCGGCGGGAACAGGGCTATACGTGGCAAGACTAGGTCTGACGGGGCCTCAAATGTCAGGCTGAGGGGCTGGACTGGGTCCTGAGAGCATGGGGCCAGAGTACAGGACATCTCGCGCGAAAGCCCTGAGATCATTCTTCTCCGCTGTGGCCCAGGCCTCTCTAGGGCCAGCTCAGTCTGGGTTACGACCACCATTATCAGAACAAAAGAGAACATATAAACAAACATGGCATGCTGATACTTTGGGTGCCATGTTTATATTTCTTTTTTTCTTTTCCTTTTTTTAAAAGTAATCTCTACACCCAACACGGGGCTCGAACTTACAACCCTGAGATCAAGAGTCTCATGCTCCACCCGCTGAGCCGGCCAGGCGCCCCTGGATGAAACTTTTGTAGACCGCGCCGAGAGCAGCTAACGCCTATGTGATCCTTCATACATGCCAGGCGCCGTTCTGAGACTTTTGAGGGAACTCCATGGAGTCCCAGAATCAGCCCTTGGCTGTGGGCACTGTTACTACACACCCATTTTACAGGGGAGGACACGAGAGCGCGGGGAGGTTGAGGAGAGGGCCCCGAATCTCACGGCTCGTGAGCGACAGGGGCACGACGCCTCGCGCCTTTGCAACGATCACAGCTTTACAGGCTCGAGTAACACGGCGACGGCGGCTCACGCTCTCTGGGCGTCCAGTACTGCCTGGCGCTGTTCAAAGGCCCTCCCAAGGCTCAGCTCACGGAACCCTCACAGTCAGTCTAGGAGGTGGGTACTACTATTAACCCGCTTTACAGACGGGAATGCCAAGGGGCGGTGGTCAGTATCGGCCTGAGAACGCAGGGGGGGGGGCTCACCGTCATCATGTCGTCACACTTCATGTCAGGCTCGTCCTCATCCTCACTCTTGTTGTAGAACTTGCGGAAGAAGTTGAAGGCCACCACGGTGTACAGGTAGACCACCACCGCCAGGAGGCCCACGGTCATCACCAGCTGGGGGTGCATGGCAGGCGGGGGGGGGGCGTCAGCTCCCTGCGCAGCCTGCCCCTCCCCAGGCCCACCCTCCCCGGTCCACCCGGCCCCCCACCCGGTCAGACAATGTGGCCCTCCTTCCCGGGTTTCACTACCCACACCCACCCTGGCTCAGACTGCCCAGGCTTGCCCCTCCTCCCAGGAGCTGCCCCACCCCATCCACCCCTGCTCAGACTACCAGCTCCTCCTTGCCCGCCTCACACCCCTCCGTCCGGTCCTCTCCACACCTGCTTCCCATTATGGGTGACGGAGGAGAGGATGGTGCGCAGCGTCTTGACCCCCATGGCGATGTCCAGGAGGTGGGCAGCAAAGAAGAAGTTGTTGTAGTGTCCCAGGAGGGACATCACCATGTACCAGCCCAGGTACAGGAAAGACTGTGGGCACACAGGGTCAGGGGTCAGGGAGCATGTGGGATTCATGGGGAGCACTCTGGCAGTCAGGGAGCGCTCATGAGGGTCAAGGGGCATTTGGGGGGTTAGGGAACACTGTGGGAACAGGGGATCCAGGAACATGTGAGAGGGATGAGAGTGCTCTGAGGGTCAGGGAGCCGTCTCTGCCTAGGGACTGTCTGGAGGGTCAAGAGCACTGTGCAGTGATGGGGCGCTCTGGGTAAGAAGCCATCCCCGGGGTAGCTGGGGAACCCTCTGCTGAAGGACACAGTCTGGGAACTCAAGAGCACCCGAGGGTCAATGGGCCTTGGGGGGCAGGGGTTTCCCAGGACCAGAGGTGCACAGGGGCTCAGGAGTCAAGCCCTGGTCAGCGATAGCTAGGGGTGGCGCCCCCAGCCCCCCAAAGGCCCTTCTCCTGCAGTTCCTCCCCCACCTATGGGCCCCTCCTCACATTGTCTGTGAAGATGACCCCGAACTTCCAGATCTGGTACTTGACGTCAATGGACATGAGCCTGTGCAGGGGTGGGAGGAAGAAGGAATGGCCAGATGCCTGACACTCAGATCCTGGCCACCTTCCCTGGCCACCCCCGGCCCGTTCAGGCTGGTCCTGGACTCACCAGGTGAGCAGCCCCGGTGGTGGTTCGGGCTTTCGCTCATTGTGGGCTGTGATCTCCAGGGTGGCCAGATCCATGCCCAGCAGCTCGGCGATCCGCTCCCGCCCATAGATGTCTCCATGCTTGTCCAGGACCTGCGCAGGGGAGCATGGGGCCGTGGGGACATAGCTAGAGTGGGGGAAGGCCACAGCCTGCATGGGGGGAGGCTGGGGACACTCTGAACTTTGTGTGAGAAATTGGGGGCGCATTTTTCAGGAAAGAAGGGCCAGAGCCTTCTTCAGATCCTCAGAGAGAGGGCCCAAAAGTGATAAAGTTTCAGTTAATTCATTAGCCAAATTCATAGGGATAATTTATTATGACCAGACCGGTAGTCAAGGAACCCTATATAATTGGGCCTCTGTCGTCTGTGAACTTATCTCCTCCTACTCACCCCCTCACTCACTCTGCTCCAGCCACACAGACACACAGACCTCCTCGTAGTTCCTCAAATATACCAGACACATTCCTGCCTTGGGACCTTTGCATTGGCTGTTCCCCCTCTCTAGGACACTCCCCTCAGATTTCTACCTGGTTCACCCCTTCACTTCATTAACTAGTGTGTCCATTCCTGCCTACTCCTAGCCAACACACACACACACACACTCCCCTCTTCACTGCTTTTTTTCTTGTATAACGCTTAGCACCACCTAAACCCTATAAATGTGCTCATCACCTGTCTTGCCAGCTTGAGTGATGTGTTTACTGCTGGCTTCCAGCTCCCTAAAGCGATTCCTGGCACAAGGCAGGTGTTTGGTAAATGTGTGTTGAGTGACTGAATGATCTAGTTTTTCTAGATGCCAGATACTGCTCACGCAGCAAGCCATATAATCTTTACAACAACCTGTGAGGTCAGCCCTCTTACCGGCACACTTTGAATCTGAGGGAAACTGAGGCACAGAAAGGCCGACACAGCTAGGAGCAGAAAAGCAGGCAATCCAGCTCCAGAGCCTGTGTGCTTAAAACAGTATGCTTCACCTCCTCCCCCTTAACTAACACTTACTGGGTCCTCACTCCGGGCCAGCACTAGGCTACGTTCATGACACATGTCACGTCATCACAGAGGGCGGTGTGATTATTGCGCCCATTTCCAGACGTGGGCAAACTGAGGCAGCCAA
Organism: Ursus maritimus; assembly: GCF_017311325.1. NCBI lineage: Eukaryota > Metazoa > Chordata > Mammalia > Carnivora > Ursidae > Ursus > Ursus maritimus. The sequence continues at coordinate 50,222,368 of NW_024424341.1, read as the reverse complement.
AGCCCCTTGCCCATAAAGTGACTGCCTGTCAGGGCTGGGACGGCCAGGTGGCAGCAAAAGACCCAGCCGGGGACGCCCTGCCACCTCCCCATCCACGTCCTCACCTTTCGCTTGACAAACTTGTCCCAGTAGTTGCTGGGGAAAGACCTGCCGAGAGAGAGAGAGAGAGAGAGAGAGAGAGACCCCGAGATGTTAGGGCAGGAAGGGCCAGGATCCACCAGCCAGGCCAGGGTGGGCGGAAGTTCCGATGCTTTTCGCACAGGGGACCCTGCACAGTAGGGCTGCCTCTCACTCGGAGTCGGGCTCGTGCCAGGTGAAGTTTGCCCCAGGTCAACCACTACCCCAATGCCGTGCTCGGTGGAGCCCGCGGGAGGCCTCGGGCTTGCGGGGTGGCGCCACGATGTGCAGAAGACACAAAGCGGCCCTGTGGGTAGGGGGTGGTGTGCTCTCTCACACCCTGTCGTTTAAGCTCATCGGATGATTCTGGCCCATTCGTTACCGGTTTCCTGACTCACAAGCGGATGCCCTAGAACCCTGCCAAGGTGGTGAATGAGTTTTGTTGTTTGTTGGGTTTGGCGTGGAGAGTTATCATGAATCCACGGCTTCAGACCTATTTGATGTGTTTCCATTTGTGGCACTTCCCCTCCTTGCTGAGGCTCGAGCTGCCCGACCCGTGGGTCCTCTCAGCCTGCTGCTTTCCACTGAGCACATCCTCGCTTCCTGACACGCGGTAACCCTGGCTTGCTGCACTTCCCCGCCCCAGCCCGGAAATCTGTGGCTTCTCCAAGGAGCATGGTTCCTTTTGTGCGAAATGGTATTTAGAAGTCAAGGTCTCGGGCAGACACAACTTTTTTTTTTTTTTTTAAGATTTTATGTATTTGTTTGACAGAGAGTGAGAGAGCACAAGCAGGGGGAGGGACAGAGGGAGACGGAGAAGCAGGGCTCCCTGCTGAGCAGGGAGCCCTGATACAGGGATGCGGGCTCGATTCCAGAACCCTGAGACCATGACCCGAGCTGAAGGCAGACGCTTCACCGACTGAGCCACCCAGGCGTTGGGCAGACACAACTTTAAACAGATGTTTCCGGGGCACCTCAGTGGCTTAGTTGGTTAAGCGTCCGATTCTTGGTTTTGGCTCAGGTCAAGATCTCGGGGTCCTGGGATCAAGCCCTGCATGGGGCTCTGCGCTCTGTGTGGAGTCTGCTTGTCCCTCTTCCTCCTTCTCTGCCCCTCCTCACCTCTCAAATAAATAAAATCTTAAAAAATAAATAACTAAACAGATGTTCCTCCTTGACTCTGTTAAGCATGTGTGCTTGAACGTGTAGAAGTCAGATGTCCCTTTGATGCTGACAATGAGAGCACAGGATGTGCTTAGTGTGGCTTCTCTCCCTTCCTCGCACCACCTCTCCCGGGCAAGCCCCTAATAAAATAACTTCCAATGCTTATCTAGGACTCACTGTGCCCCAGAAACTACATGAATGCATTTCTTTATTACAAGATCCTGGGTGCTATTATTTACCCTCCTTTTATGGATTAGGAAACTGAGGCACAGAGAGGCTAAGTGACTTGACCAAGAATTCCCAGCTAGGGTGTGGCCAACCCGGGCTTTGAACCTGACCCGGGGTTCTCATTCTAGAGATGACTGGGCCACACTGTATGAACACATGAAATGGGACTTGATGGCAGGGTGGGGAGTTGGGGACAGAGTGGGCTGGGAGTGCAATTTGGGGGTCCAGAGTCCCACCACATTGCTCTCACACACCCTCGTTCCCTCCCTGGGGTCAATTTAAAGACCAAATGATTTCCTATTGCCTACTCATGGCGGCTGGGTAAGAATCACAGGTGGGGGCAGGGTTTAATGCAGGTTCCTGGGCCCCACCCCAGACTCACTGAATCAGAATCCCCAGGGTCTGGGTCCCAGGGATCCCCATGTGTCACCAGCGCCCCCACAGGTACTTTAACACGTGGGGAAATTTGTCTGTATTATGAAGAGGAAGGCCTGAGGTTTGGGGAAACTGAGTCAGGGTCAGCAGCGACCGGAACCTCGGTCTTCTGAAGCCCAGGCCTGGCCTGGAGTGGAAGCCCAGCTCTGTCCCCTCCCACCCGCCCTGAGATGGGGGGCCGGGCCTTACGGCGTGTTGAGCACCAGCCGGTCCCACTGGCCCTTCACATCGTCATCCTCAGGCTGCTCCGTGATGTAGAGGCCGTCAAACTCCAGCTTCCGGGCCAGCTCCTTCTCCCGTTTAAAGATCACCAGGGGCACCTGGATCGCGTAGGGAGGCACAGGGGTGGGTGTCAGGCACTGGAGGAGACCGCAGCCTCGGCGGGAGCTGGGTGATCTTGCTGGCACTGCGGTGAGACCCTGTGTCTGGGGAGCCTCCCCAGAGCAATCAGATGGGTCAGGGCTGGGATGGCAGAAAGTCAGGAGAGCCCAGAAGTGGTGCCTGAAGGAGCCTGGGGCTTTCCAAGGGCGGGGGGGGGAATGAATTAAACAGAGGCAGGCGAAAGGAACTAGAAGCGAGGCAAAGCATTCCAGGCAGAGGGAACAGCATATGCAAAAGTTCTGAGCCAAAAGAACTCTATTCCTCCAATAGTAAAGTCTCGAGATTTGCTCAAACAGACCCCTCAGACCCAAACTGAAGCTTTCATAACACATCTTCTGGGGCATCACAAACCTCGGGCATCGTTACGTCAGAATCCACGTTCCCCTGTTAGCACTCATGTTATGTCCGAGACCCCACAGACCCCCACACGCTTCACTCACCAACCAATCAGTATACAGAAAATGATATTGACAATGACAAAGTCTGCCTCTTGATCTGGAAATTAACACGGCCACAGGCCCTGGCTCCTCAGCTGTGGCTCACATGAGTCCCAGTTTGAGTACTGCCCTTGCTAAAGACCCCAGTCCTGTACCCAGGCCCCCGGCCCTTACTCTCCAGTTCCAGGCGCCCCCCTCTGTCCCAACCACCGCGGGAGATCCCCCGGCCCCTGCCCTAGACCCTCGCGGCCGGCGGCCCAGCCCCTCTTCCTGCCCAGTGAGCCTCTGCCCCAGAGCCACGGTCACGACCCACCTTGAGGCAGTTGTAGCCGATGATGCAGAGGAAGGCCACCAGCGTATGCAGCAGGCTCAAGCAACGCAAGGCAGGCTCCATGTAGCCCGTGCTCTCCTCCAGGAAGTAGTACACCATGTTCTCGTCCTCGTCGCCCTCCGCTTCCTCGCCGGCCCCCGAGCCCCAGCCAGAGCCGCCACCAGACCCCACACCTGACAGGTCCCCGGCTGCTGAGCCCTCCATGTCGTCCTCCCCTGGTGGAGAGTCTGAGACCTGAAGGGGGGCAGAGGTGGGTCAGGGCCTGCCACACCCAGAACCCACGAACACAGTTAACAGCCTCCGTTCCTGACGTTGGTCAGATACAACCTCCGTGAGACTGAGCATCGAGATGAAGGGTGGGCCCGGAACCCTGGCTAGCAAATCAGACTCTGTCCTGGGAATCTGCCTATTGATCTGACAGGATGACAGGAAAGCGACTGGAGCCGATTCGTCCTGACAGCGGAGTCTTAAAGAGACTGACCACCAATATTAACACGAACACTAAAATCAGGCATAGCTAACGTTTACACAGCACTTTCTATATGCCAGTACTGTTCTAAGTGCTTTCCACATGCTAATCCTCTTGTAATCCCAGCTCTCAGAGGTAGATACTGTCAGTATCCCATTTTACAGATGAAGAAACTGAGGGGCAGTAAGGTTAAGCCCCTTGCCTAGCATCACGCAGCCAGTGGGTGGCAGAGCCAGGATTCGATCCCACAGAAGCTAGCCAGACCGCTTCTCTGTCCTGTTATCTAGATCCCTGGCAAGACCCTAGGGGGCCCTTTGTCTCTCAGGAGGCCCGGTTCTTAGCCCTTTTCTTCCATTCCATGAGCTGCCCATTTCCTCTCCCCCACAGATTTCTCTTTAGCTTATATGAAAGCAAAGACACTTCACTGATTCCATGCGTGTTGCAGAGAGGCCAAGGCCCGCACCCAGCGGCACGGGGCTGGCGAGCGGCAGAGCTGAGCGTGGAAGGCCAAACTGGTTCCCTGCTCTAACTCCTGCAGACGGTCAGTCATCTGTCCCAATGCACCCAGATACCCGCACACACTCCCACGGGAATCCCAAGATCCAGGTGTCCAGGAAGAATCTCCCCTGCACCCCCAATCCAACACCTTGTCCCTTCACTGTGGGGGCCCTGGGAACCTAGCAGGGGCTGAGCCACCCCGTCCCCCAGCCCAGATAAGCGCCTGATCCCCCTGGCCCCCCATGCCCAGCACCTTATAAAACAGCAGGATGAAGTTGATGGCAAAGGCCAAGAAGAGGGCAAGGAACCGCAGGGTGTAGAAGTTCCGGGACAGGTAGTTCTAAGATGAGGAGAGAAAGAGAAAGAGCTCACAGTCCACCTTCTTCCCTGGAGAATTCACCCCCATGATCCACCCACCAATCCAAAATCTGGTCCCACAACCTCCTAGTTATTTAGTGCTTATTGTATACCAAGATGTGCGCTAAGAGCTTTATCCACACGAACTTGTGTGGCTCTCACCACAGTCCCAGGAAGCAGGCATGGCTGATATGCCCATTTTACAGATGAGAACACCGGGGCTCAGGGAGGTGAGATGTCTTGCTCAAGGTCACACAGCCAAGAAGTGGCAGACCACCCAACCGCTCTGGTATGCTGCTTTCTGTGTGAGGCTGCCCCAACTGCTTTAGCCCAGACAGAGGACAGCTCCTTCCGTCTCTCCCTCCCTTTTTCTCTCTATCGTTCTCCCCGTCCCTCATTCTTCCCAAGCATCCTCACTGGACCACCTTGCCCCCAACAGGTTTCCTTCAGCCTCTCATGTCAGGCTGGGTCTGGAGAGGAGGCAGGACCGGCAGAGCCCTGAGCCCTGCCTCCCGAACTCCTGGCTTGGATGAGGTGAGCTCTCCCCCCAGCCTCGGACAGGAGGGGCTGGGACTGATGCGGGGGCTCCGACCCAAAGGCTGACAGCCAAGAAACAGGCCATGGCGGGAGGAACGGAAGCATGGCCTCGGTTGGATTTAGCTCTGGATAGCACATGGGGATGGGAAGCCGAGGCAGGTGGCCCCAGATGAGCAAAGGTATGGAGGTTGGAATAAGGATCTTCAGCAGGGAGAGGCTGAGGGGCCAAGCGGGGGACCACCTAAGATGCTGCCCTGTGACCAGGTCCTGGCTCTGTCTGGGGACATCTGTGCCCTCAGGCCAGCCTGGCTTCTCCTGAGCGATAAGCCTGGCACAGGTGAGCTCAAGAACGGGGTGCAGAAGAGAAGTGCTGTGAAGGCACCAAGGGGGTCTCCTGGGGAGAAGAGGTGTCAGCAAGCCCTTGTGGGGTCCTCACCAAGAACTTCACCCTCTGCACTTCCAGTTCTCCCCAGAATTCTGAGCCCCCGCCTCCAGCCTCCTCCTTCTTTGGAGGGGGTGGAGGAGGTGCTGTCTTCTTGGGGGGCTCTGGTGGGGGTTCGGGGACTTCTTCCTTCTCCCCATTCTCAGCACTGGAGGGCAGGACACAGAAAGAGTGAGGAAGTGCCCGGGCAATCCATTCATTCACTCATTCATTCATTCAAAGCCATGCACTGGGGGCCCACTCCATGCTTGGCCCAGGTCTGAATGGTGCTGGGGACACAGTGTTGAGTCACTGCCTTCATGGGGCTCAGTCCAATGGGAGTACAGACTGGTCACCAGGCAGTGGCAGCCCAGGGTGGTCAGAACTGGGATGGGGGACACTCGGGGGTTGTGGGAGCCCAGAAACCCCTCTTCCACTTGGTGGTGGAGGGTGTGTGTCAAGGCAAGCTTCCTGGAGAAGGAGACATGTGAGCTCTAGGAGGAGGAAGACCAAGATGAACATGGGAGAAAGTTCTCCGAGCGGAGGGGACAGCCCACAGGAAGGCTTGGGAGTAAGAGAGGAGCATTCATTTCCCCACTCCCTCTGACAGAGCCCCTCCTCTCGGCCCCAGCCTGGTCTGGGTGATGCTGAAGACACAGCGTGACCTCAGGACGCTCCCTGTCCAGGAGGGAGACAACGATAGGGGCCGGGCCCCTTGGACTCCAAAGCCACTCACTCGGCTTTCTCGGGCTCGGGCTCTGTCTCTGGCTCAGGCTCTGGTTCTGGAGGCAGCTCCTCTTCCTCTCCATCCACCTGGAAGCAGGGCAAGCATCAGGGAGGAGCCCCCACCCCCAGCGCCTCTCAAAGCGCCTCTGCCTGTCCCTCTCTGGGTCCCTTCCTGGTCGTTTCCCCTGCACAATCTACGTTTTCCTCTCCTTCCATCAGGAGAGGGATTATGAGTCTCATTTTACAGAGGGGAAACTGAGGCTCAGGGAGGTGGAGAGCCTTGCCAAAACACTGTGCAGGGCCAGGCTGACTCCAAGTGGAGCTCTCGTTCCCCAGGGCTTCCCATCGCCTTGACAATTGCAGCCCCACGGCACCCAGGGCCTGAGGATGGGGGCTACTTAATTCCTTACAACCGCCTTTGTATCTCTAAGGGGCTCTCCCATCGTCCCTGACCCTATCCTGGGCTGTTCTAGCTTCCGGTCCCCTTTCCCCTCTCATTTGGTTTCGGGGGTCTCCCCTCTCTCGGGCTGCAGAGACCTTGATCTCTCCCAGAAATACCTGTTTCACCGCGAGCCTTTCTCTGGGTGTCCTTCTCTGAGTCCACTTCTCCGTGGGTCTCTCTATCCCTGGTCTATGTCTCCCTGGTTTGTCTCTGCGGGCCTATCTCTCAGACTCTCTTTCCTCTCTCTGTTTCTGGGAGTCTCCCTCCCCGGCCCGTCCTTCCTCTTACGCCCAATGTCTCCAAAACCCCGGAGCCTCTCACCCCCAGCTTCCTCTTGATGATGGGGGAACCCTCGGGCGTGGGCGGCTCCACCGGCGTCGTGTCACCCATGTCCCCGAGGCCGCCCGCCCCTTCGGGCCGGAAGGGGCCCCCGTCCGCCACGACAGCGGCCCCGTCGGCTCCTCCCGGGCCGGCCTCGTGCGCCGCCGCCTCCTCGTCGCCCGCGCCTCCGCCCGCGCCGCGCCGCTGGCGCCCGCGTCCGCGTGCCGCGGCCCGGTGGGCTGCTCGCCATGCACCTCGTCGCCCGTGGGGTCGGGCATGCCGGCCAGAAGCTCGGTCACCGTCACCTTCTTGGCGCCCTCCACGAGGCCGCCGCCGAAGAGCGAGCCCCAGAGCAGGCGCAGCGCGCCTGCCGCCGCGCCCGCGCCCGCGCCCGCCGCGCGCGCCACCGCCGCCCAGAGCAGCGCCGCCACCGCCGCGGCCGCCTCGCGCGCCGTGAGCCGCCGCAGCCGCCGCACGCGCCGCCGCAGACTGCGGTAGCTGAGGCCGCGAGCGCTCGGCCGCCGCCGCCGCGCGCGCCGTCAAAGCCGCCGCCGCCGGCCCCGCCGCGCCCTCGGGCCCCGCTGCGCCCTCCTCCGCGCCCTCGACGCCCGCCTCGGCAGCGCCGTCGTCCTCGTTCTCCTCCGGCTCGCCCTCGGGCTCGGAGATCTGCGCGGCGATCTGCATCTCGAAGATGGTGTCCTCGCAGAAGCTCACGAAGAGCTCCATCTTCTCGGACTCGCCGCCCTCGTTCACCACGTCGAAGATGAACTGCCGCTTGGACTCCTTGACCTGCGTGCGGGGCGGGGGCGCCACGGGGTGAGCGCGCGGGCCGCCGAGCCCCCCACCCGACCCCGCACAGGGTGTGTGACGGCGAGGATCCCCCGGAATCCCCACCCACGATCCTAGACGAGGGGCTCGGCTGCCCCAGTCTTCGCAGCTGGGGAAATGGGGGCCTAGCAAGTCACGTCCTCGGGGTGCAGCAGCCGAGCGGTGGCCTTAGGGAGGATTGGATTCCCCACAAGCTGGCCCGGGAACTGATGCTCCTCGCTCCTCTGAGAGATGGAGCGTAGTGGGTGAGGGCAAAGGTTCCACAGCCGGCCAGCCTGTCTGGGTGCCAACCCGGATTCTGCCACTGAGTCGCTGGGTGACTTAGACGTAACTCTCTGGGCCCCGGTTTCCCCCTCCGAAATTGGGGGATAATAATAGGACCTCAGTTATAGGGTTGGTGTGAGGATTCAGTTAGTTCAGAGATGCCGAGGGATGAGAACCGTGCCCGGAGCCTAATAAATGCCACATGGCGCTCGCTGTTATAGGGCTGCAGAGCGCTGGAGGTCCACGCGGCGCACGTGGCCTCGAGCAGAAGGAGAAAGTGGGAATGCGAGGGGGTGAGCAGGCAGAACGGGGTGTTTGGAGGAATTCAGAGACAGAGTGTGCATGTGGGGAGCACGTGAGAGGTGGGGGTGGGGTGGAGGTGGGTGGAGCACCCACAGGTTGTAGAAGTGTGAAAGGCCTGTGGTGAGCCGGGGCTTCCTGCAGGTGGAGGGATGTGGCAGACATCCTGCGTGCAAGGATGGTGCAACCACTTTTATGCCAGATTGCTTGTGGAGGAGGGGTATGCAATCAGGCCCCAAGGGACATGGGTGAATGTGCAAAATCTTGAGGGGTCCTGTGGAGTATGTGAGTGGGCACCAGGGACTAAGGGAGGAATTGGGTGGCGGTATGGGAAGATGTGGGAAGGATGCCACCGTGTGGGGCTCAAGTGTCCACTGTGGACGTGGGCACACGTGGCAGCCATGCAAGGGCCTGGGGCCCAAACTGAAGGGGAGCCTTAGTGTGGGAGGGGCCTATAATTCATAGCGTCAGCGGATGTGAGGCAGGCGTGAGTGTGCAAGGGGAACCCGGGAGTCAGTGCAATAAGGCCCAGAATATGAGGACAGGGTTCAGCGTGGAAAATGAGCCCAGGTGTGCTTGAGCCAGGTGTCACTGAGGAGACACGAGGGGCCCATTTGTGGAGGGGGTGATGGGAGTGCAAGCCTCATGGGCTACAAGTGTGAGATGGGAAGGCGTGTGCAAGAGCATGTGGGAGGAATGTGCAGGTGAGGAACAAATGGGAAGTGGGAGTGTAAGGGGCATGCAGTGTGTGTGAGCAAGAGGACTACTGGGGCAACAGAGTCAGGGCTGGAGGCTGAGAGTGTGTGAGGGGCACATGGGAGTGCAAGAGGATAGGGAATGGGAGCTACATGCAAGCTAAGTGTGAGCTGGCTGGGGGCCTACTAGAGCCACATGAGTGTACTCTTGGGGCAAGTGAGCGTGTAAGGGGCATTCAGACATTTGTGGGTGGGCATGTGAGAGGCTGAGACAGGACACATCAGGCCGAGGATAGGCCTGGCCGCCAAGGACACTCAGTGGCTCTGTGGGTGAGTCGGAGTGTGGTCCAAGCGTGCGCGGGTGATCATGGGCATGCCACAGAGGGCATGCGGGGGCTGGATAAGTGAGGGGTGGATAACCATATGGTGTGCCAGGACTATAACCTCAGGGTGAGTGTACAAGGGGTGTGCACCAACACGTGGACCCCAAGTAAGTGGACATCATTTCCCGGGACCTCAGAGAGCATTTGGGGGCACATGCGGTGACTGGTGAGGAGGAGGCCAGCAAAACAAGGCACCCCCACCCCCGGCCCCGAGCCTCCAAGGTGAGTGTGCAAAAGAGAGGGCATGAGTAGGCCAGCTCGAGAGAGGGCACACCAGGGGCTGCTGGGAAGATGAGCAAGGAAGATGTATAACCATCTATAACCAACGTGTTCCAGTACGTGACAGCGTGGGTGTGAATAGAACTATAAGGACACACTAGAGCTCCCAGGGTGAGTGTGCAAGTGGCAGGCATGGTGTTCAAGCAGCCAGTGAGGGCACAGCAATGCTAGTACGTGTGCGAGGGGCTTACATCTATCTTCGGGCTAAATCTGCTAGAGGTGGGCAGCGGAGACCCGGGGACGTGCAAGGGCACCGCAGGGCCCATAGCATGGGTGCAAAGGCTGGGCATGGGTTTGCATGAGTGCAGCAAGGGCCCCCCAGGGCCTGCGCAGAGGCTGTACAAAGCGGGTACCCGCCCCTGTGGGGTCCAAGCGTGCAAGGAGCATGCGCCGGAGCTGGGGGAGGTGAGCATGCACGGGCGCAGGCCAGCCAACCTGGGGCATCTCCCACTGGGTGCGGTTGGTCTCCGAGATCTCGAAGTAGATGCGCTCGATGCGGCGCGAGGCACCCATGATCTCGATGCGGCCCAGGTAGGGCCGGAAGTACTCGAGGATACTCTCCGCCAGCTCGAGGAAGTTGCGCAGGCGCGGGTCGTGGGGCACGTGCTCCGACAGGTTGGTAAGCAGCACTGCCACGTTGAAGCCGATGTCGCGGGCTGGCTCCTGGAAGCGGTTGGCGAACTCCTCACAGTTGATCATCTCGTTCTCATCTGCTTCGGAGCAGGAAAGCAGGAACTGGATTTCTGGGCCTGTGAACTGCTTCTGGCTGTCCATAGCCTGCGGTCGGGCAGGGGTGGGCGGGAGAGGTCAGAGGGCCGGCCGGGGAGCCTCAGTGCTCTTCTTAAAAACAGTTATGGGCTTTTCATAAAGACAGAAAATTCCAGAATCATAACCATCACCCAGGGCTGAAACCCCGGCAGGTTAGCACAGATAGGGCTGTACCGGAATGCTGCGTTTCCACAAAGCAGAGCCACCATCCACCGTAAGACACATTCCTTTTTCACAGATGGTAAGATGTGAATGGGTGAAACTCAGCACTTGTGTAGAATAGTAAAGAAATGCTGCCCCAGGCTCTCCATGTGCCCTGCAGGCCTGCTGTCTACCCTCCCTGCTTGTGGGCTCCTGTGGCCTGTCCCAGAGGCTCCCGGGGACCCTGTGGAGGTAGGCAGGGTCTGTCCAGTTGGGGTCAGGGAACTAGAAGAGAATGGTGCTCTCCCTGACTTCCTCCCTGAGCTGGTCATGTCCCTCCCTCGGATGTCAGCCCTACAGTCCCACCCACACAACTTCTATCTCCAAGTTAGGTAACTACTGTCTCCTCCAGGACAGCCCCTCGAGGCTAGGGCCCTGACTGATTCATGTCACCTCCCACCCCAAACCTTCCCGAAGGCCCGTTTGGGCTGCCCCCACCCCTTTCCAGCAAGTACATTATTGACACTCGACACAGTGGAGAGCTCTGAATTTCAGCTGGAAACAAAGTCATATGCCCATCACCCCAGAATTAAATGCTCACATGGACATATTTTTCAAATACTAAATATTTAAGAACTAAAACATTACAGGTATGATTGGAGCCTTCTGCGCATTCTTGTTTCACTCTCCCCCCCACCATGCCACCCCCACCTTCTCCCAAAGTAACCATTATCCTGGCGTTGATCTATCCTTCCAAACATGTCTCAATACTTCTACTACCTAAATATCCTGGCGTTTTCTCACAAAAATACATACTATTCCATGCATTTTTTTTTTAAAGATTTTATTTATTTATTCGACAGAGATAGAGACAGCCAGCGAGAGAGGGAACACAAGCAGGGGGAGTGGGAGAGGAAGAAGCAGGCTCATGGGGAAGAGCCTGATGTGGGACTCGATCCCGGAACGCCGGGATCACGCCCTGAGCCGAAGGCAGACGCTTAACCGCTGTGCCACCCAGGCGCCCCCTCCATGCATTTTTTTTAATTTAAAGAAATGCTATTATATAATTTGAAACTTGCTTTTTTTCACTCAACTATGTTTTCAAGATCTATCCATGTTGATATATGGATCAAATGAATTCATTTTTACTGCTGAGTAGTATTTTTAATAAATGTAACACCATATATCCTCCCGATAGTGGACATTTTGGTTATTTCCAGTTTTTTACTTTACAGACAACACTTTCATTGAACAGTCTTGTGCTGATCTCCTGTGCACTTGTTGCAAGAAGTTCTCTAGAGCAGTTTTTCAAATGTTTTGACTGCACTCACAGTAAGAATGCATTTTGTAGTGGGACTCCAGAGAAAGGGGTTTATGATATGATTCTGACTTTCGTTATGCAACACACTCTGCCGTGTTCGATACCATTTTATTTTCAAAGATGCTGGGCATGACTTAACTAAATTAATTTCATGACCCTCAGATGAATCGCAGCATGCAGTCTGAGAAATGCTGCTCCGGGGGAGGAACAGAAGCAAAATCTTCTGGCTCTAAAAAGTGCTTTGTAGCCAAGAACTTTGCAAAATGCTTTCTAAATGAGTAACATGCTTTGCAAATCATGAAGGGCTCTAGAAACCACAGAGTGTGGAGACATCATCACACAGGAACCCCTCATCATCTACCATTGCCGCACTGGCCTGCTGCCCCCACTTCGGATGCGGTGTGACGCTGCCGTCTTCAAAGACCCCCTCCCAATGGAGAGGCCTGGAACTATATTCCCCTCCATTCGGTCTTGGACTCTGCTCTTGTGATTTGTGGCCCTCTCTTTGTCATCATCCATTTGCCCACTCCCCTTCTTTCGAAATACCTCTTTCTCTGATGGCTCTCAGCTTCCTATGCTGGAGTCCTCCTTTATTCCAGACTTCTACGGGTTGGGGGCACCAGGTCTGGAATCTGCACCCCTTTCTTGAGATGCACACTCTCTATGGAGATATCATTGAGGCCCAAGGCTCTGAACACTATCCCATAACCAATGAGCGCCCAGTGTACATCTCAGCCTTAACTTCTCCCCAGAATCCAGACACTCAACTGCTGAAGCCCCTATCTAACATCCTTTTGTGGAGCTCTACCCCAAACTGGCAACAGTCCAAACTGAACTCTTGATTTCAAAACCTCGCCTCCCACTGTCTTACCCATCTCAGGAATAGCATCGCTCCCCACCCCGCTGCTTAAGCTAAAACCTTTGAGTCATCCTTGATTCCTCTTTTCTATCTCACCGCCCACACTTGATTCATCAGCAAATCTGTCAGCTCCGCCTTCACAGATCTAGAACCCACACACATCTGCCCCCTCCATGGTCCCACCCTGGTTTCTGTCCTGCATTGTCACCCACTGGACTCTCACAGCAACCTCTTCCCTGTTCCCCTGCTCCCCCTCTATCCCCAGGCAGGCGACCCTGTAAACATCAAAGGACACACCTCTCCCTGCTCAGAATCGTACCTTGGCTCCATTTCATTCAGGTTAAAAATTCGAGTCTTCCGTGCAGCCAACCAGGCCCTGCACGTCTGCTGCCTTCCGCCCCTCTTGCACTTGACCTCTTCCATTTTCCCCATCAACAGCCCTCTCCAGTTATGCTGGCCCCCTTGCCACGCCTCTGGTTCCCACCTTTCAGCATTTAGACTTTCTGTCCCCTTTCTCTGGGGATGCCACAACCACCCCCATCTCCACAGGGCACATTTCAGCTCTCAGCTTCAATGCTCTTTTCTGGAAAGGCCTCCCCCATCCACCAGGTTGACAGGGCTTAGTCCACCTATGCTCTCTCTCATGGCACACTGCTCATTTCCTTCAGACTACAGATTATAACCTGAAATTATTTTGTTTAGTTTTTGTTTGTTTGGGGTTTTTTTTGTTTTGTTTTGTTTTGTTTTAGAGAGGAAGGGGGAGGAGGGGCAGAGAGAGAATCTTAAGCAAGCCCCACGCCCAGCGCTATGGGGCTCAACCTCACCATCCTGAGATCATGACCGGAGCTGAAATCAAGAGTTGGACAGTTAATCGACTGAGCCACCCAGGCGCCCCTATCTAGTTATTTTCATCTGCCCCTTCCCACTGGGCTACCTGCTCTGAGGGTGGGATCCCTGTCTGTTCTGCTTGCTGCTACACATAGTAGATGCTTAGGACACAGCTGTCCAGTGAATTAAGCATCTTGAAAACAGAGAAGAGTTTGTCCCTTCGTTATAATTTTTAATTAAAATTTCCTTTTAAATTAAAATTAAAATTTCCTTTTAAAAATCCTGACCTTGCCATTTAAACCAAAAAGAAACCGAAACGCCTGTTGTGAAATACATTTTTGTAAAGAGTCTGGGAATCCTATGAAGCTTTGTGTTTAGGAAACCATACGATGCGTGATAAATGGTCCCTTAGAAATAAGAATATTAACAAAAATGAGAAGATGGTCATTTTGCAGTCTCTAGCGCACTAACGTGTCTGGGTAGCGAATAGCAGCAGCAGCTGACCTCACCAAAGGAGAGATGACAAGCAAGGATTTGCCTCCTGATGAATGTAGGCGGCTCCACAGAGGATGTGCCGACAAAACAAACAACAAACAAGCAGATCCGAACCTACATCTGATGGGCTTCTTGACCTAAGTCTCAGTTTACAGGAAACACAGGGGAAGGAGGAACACGCTACATGACACTACAAAGTTGCCTGAGCCATGGAAACCGTGCGGAACTCTGCGAACAGGACAGGCACTTTCCTATGAGAGCCAAGGGCCACTTGGGGCTGCTGAGCCCTTGAATCAGGGCTACATACTGGATGTCAAAGACTTAGCATGAGAAAAAGAATGTAAGATGCAGAATAGTTGTTTTGTATTGATTACATGTTGAAATGATATTTTGGATATATGAGGTTAAATAAAATATATTTTTTTGAAAATGACCTCATGCGTGTCTTTTTGCCCTTTAAAAGCGGGGATGCTAGAAACATTTAAATGATGCATGTTACTCACACTGTATTTCTGGTTTTTTAAAAAAGTAAACTCTACTCCCAACATGGGGCTCAAAGTCACGACCCTGGGATCAAGAGCTGCATGTTCTACCGAAGGAGCCAGCCGGGCGCCCTGCTCACACTGTATTTCTTTTTTTTTTTTTTTTAAAGATTTTATTTATTCATTTGACAGAGACAGAGACAGCCAGCGAGAGAGGGAACACAAGCAGGGGGAGTGGGAGAGGAAGAAGCAGGCTCATAGCGGAAGAGCCTGATGTGGGGCTCGATCCCATAATGCTGGAATCACGCCCTGAGCCGAAGGCAGACGCTTAACCGCTGTGCCACCCAGGCGCCCCCACACTGTATTTCTGTCAGAGAGCGCCCCTCTATAGGGCCGAGCACCTGGGGCTCCAGCAGATCGCTACAAGGAAAAGGAAAAGTGCTGGAGGGGAAGCGGGAGATACAAGGAGGTTTAAAGAAATAGCAACCAGTTGCAATGGGTGGACCTTGTTTGGATCTTGGTTCAGAAAACATTTTTGGGCGTCTTCCTTCAGCTCAGGTCATAATCTCAGGGTCCTGGGATCGAGTCCTGTATTGGGCTCCCTGCTCAGCTGGGTGTCTGCTTCTCCTTGGTTCCCTTTCCCCCTCCCCCAGCTCATGGTCGCTCTCGCTCGCTCTCTTGCTCTCGCTTTCACTCTCTCTCAAATAAATAAAATCTTTAAAAAAAAGAAAAACATTTTAATTTTTTAAAGATTTATTTCTTTTCTAAAGATTTTATTTATTAGAGAGAGAGATTGGGAGGAGGAGCAGAGGGAGAGGGACAAGCAGACTCCCTGCTGAGCGAGGAGCCCAAGGTGGGCTCCATCCCAGGACCCTGAGATCATGACCTGAGCCAAAATGAAGAGTCAGCTGCTTAACTGACTAAACCACCCAGGCTCCCCTATTTATTTTAGAGAGAGAGAGAGCGCTCGTGCTCGTGCAAGTGAGGGGGGGGTGGGGTCAGGGAGAGGTAGAGGGAGAAAGAGGGAGAGAATCTTTTTTTTTTTTTTTAAGGAGAGACACTTTATTTATTTATTTATTTATTTATTTTAAGATTTTATTTATTCATTTGACAGAAAGAGAGACAGCCAGCGAGAGAGGGAACACAAGCAGGGGGAGTGGGAGAGGAAGAAGCAGGCTCCCAGCAGAGCAGGGAGCCCAATGCAGGGCTCGATCCCAGGACCCTGGGATCACGCCCTGAGCCGAAGGCAGAAGGCAGACGCTCAATGACTGAGCCACCCAGGCGCCCCTGAGGGAGAGAATCTTAAGCAGGCTCCACGTCCATTGTGGAGCCCGACTCCGCTTGATCTCATGACCCTGAGATCATGACCTGAGCTGAAACCAAGAGTCAGACTCTCAACAGACTCTCACCCAGGTGCCCCCAGAAAACACTTTTTAAATTATAAGTGATATTTATGAGATTTGGAAATGTGAACATTGACTAGATATTTGATGATTTAAAGAATTGTAGATACTTTTTGTTTGTTTTTTTTCCCTTTTCGGTTAGGAATGATAATGACATTGTGGTTTGTGATTATAAAAGGAAAAGTAATTTTCCTTACAAAAGAAAAGTCTTTTTTAAAAATTTTTTATCCATTTATTTGAGAGAGAGAGCGAGAGTGAGACAGCACAGGAGGGGGGAGGTACAGAGGGAGCGGGAGCAGCAGACTCCTCACTGAGCAGGGAAGCCCAGCACAGGCTCAATCCCAGAACCCTGAGATCATGACCTGAGCCGATGGCAGATGCCCAACCGACTGAGCCACCCAGGTGCCACAAAAGAAAAATCTTTAAGACCATCTATTATACAACTCCATTTACACGAAGTGTCCAGAACAGGCAAAACTATAGAGACAGAAAGTAGATTAGCAGTTGTCAGGGGCCTGGGTGGGGGAAGTGGGAAGTAACTGCCAAAGGGTACAGGGTGTCTTTTTTGGGGTGATTAAAATGTTCTAAAATTAGATTGTACTTATGGTTGCACAATTGTGTGAATATGTCCAAAAAAAACCTGCATTGAATTGTACGTTTTAAATGGATGAATTTGGGGCGCCTGGGTGGCTCAGTCGTTAAGCGTCTGCCTTCGGCTCAGGGCGTGGTCCCGGCTTTCTGGGATCGAGCCCCGCATCAGGCTCCTCTGCTGGGAGCCTGCTTCTTCCTCTCCCACTCCCCCTGCTTGTGTTCCCTCTCTTGCTGGCTGTCTTTCTGTCAAATAAATAAATAAAATCTTTTTAAAAAAATAAATGGACGAATTTATGAGGTCTACCCAAATAACCTTTGCAGACTAAAAAAAAAAAAAAAATAGGGAAAACCTCAAAACAGTACTGACCAAGCATAAGTTACTAGCCTGCAATGTGTCTTCGGCCACCAGGGAGGGCTTTCTCACCCGTAGTAGGTGTTTTGGAGTCTGCAAAGTACTTATCAATGAAGACATGCCTTGCAAAGTGCGAACTCTGTCAACCACAAAGATCATGGGAAACCAGACAACAATGTTATACTTTTAAAATGCAGATCTATGTATGCACAGAAATTGAGAAAGAAACATCTGGAGAGATGTGCACCAAGGTGGATGCCAGTGGTAGTCTTTGGAGAGGTGGGAAGAGAACAGGATTGGGGGTGGGGGCCAAAAGGGACCTCGACCATAGTGGTAAGTTCTGAGTTTCTTTACAAGAAGAATGTATTCTTGTATTACCTATTTCATGAAACGTGAATCAGATAGTTTAAATGATTTCGACATGAAAATCAAAGTATTCTGCATAGCCAAAAAATATACAGTAACACCAAAAGCAAAGTCAAAAGACAAATGATGAACTAGGAAAAACAGGTGCAACTCCTATCACTAACAAAGTTATAATCAGCCTAATACATAAAGAGCTCTTAGAAATCAGGAAGAAAAATACCATCATCCCAATAGAAAAATAAGCCAAGGACACGGTCGGTTCACTGAACAAGGTAATACAGAAGAAATAACAGAAAAAGATGTTTCACTGCACCCCTAGTAGGAGCAATGTGAACTTAAACTGCACAGCAATATTGTTTTTCACCTATCAGATTGGCAAAGGTCCAAATATTTGACAATGCGGTCTGGTGGCGAGGCTGTGGGGAAACAGGCACTCTCACATGCTGCTAATGACAGGGAAAAACAGAGGGCAAAATATGTCCAAATGACAAATGCATTTTCTCTTTAACCCAGAAATCCTGCTTTTGGAAGTATATTCTTAGATATAACCGCACATAAAGAATGACATTATGTACAAGGGTATTTGTGGTGGCCAGCATTGCTAGTGGTCCAAATGGAGCCTTCCTCAGCACACTTACTCCCACCTGCTGGAAATTTATAGTACAAATTTACAATATTCTGTGCTATCAACTGTACCTTCGTACAGTGCACAACTTGCACAACTGCCCATGAGTTGTAAAAGCAAAAGACTAGGAGCGAAGCAGGTGTCTGTCAATAAAGAATAATCAAAGAAACCATAATATATACATAAGATAGAATACTGGGCACCTTCACAGAAAGAATGAGGTCACTCTCTGATCTCCAGAATATATTATTAAGTGATATAGACCGGTGTATGTAGTTCACTGCCTGTTATGCAAGAAAGGAGGAAAATAACAAAATGGGGGGGGGGGACCGATGCAAGGATACCAAGGAAACTAATGTTACTCACAGCAGTGGGGAGGTCGGGGGAGGGGGGAAGTGGGCTGAGAAAGCAGTGGGAGTGAGACTTCCCACTTCATACCTTGTTACATTTTTGCTGTTTAAATTATGTGAATATATTCTCTATTCCAAAATAAAACCAACGCACTTTTCAAGTTGCAGATTGTAACTTTGTGACACTGAGCTACTGAGCTATAAAATGTGTATATGACATCAACCCTGTTCTGTGTGAAGCCCTGAACAGTCAGGAGGGATCTGTACCCATTTCATTTTTAAAATTCATCTTATGACTCAACGTTCATACAAATTTACCAATCTCTCTCTATTTCCTCCACCCCTGAGCCCTTCATACCACTCACTTTTCTATTCTGTTTCTACCAGTTCTTTTCTTTTCATTTTTTTTAAGATTCCACATGTAAGTGATGCCATGAACTATTTGTCTTTCTGTTTCTGGCTTATTTCACTTAGCATAATGTCCTCCTGGTTCATCCATGTTGTTGCAAATCACAAGATCTCCTTCTTTTAAAAGGCAGAATAATAGTCCGTTATATATCACATTCAGAGGTTAGCTCCATACCCCGGCTATTGTGAACAATGGTGTAATGAACATGGGAGCACAGCTATCTCTTCAAGACAATGGATTTGTTTCCTTCGGATATATACCCAGAAGTGGCTTTGCTGGATCCTACAGCAGTTCTATTTTTTAATTTCATTTCCTAGTTCTACATTCATTTCATTTCATTTCATTTTTTAAGGAAAAAATACTCTTTTCCTTAGTGGCCACACCATTTCACATTCTCACCAACGGTGCATGAGGGCTCCTTTTTCTCTATCTTCACCCACACTCGTTATCTCTTGCCTTTTCATAACAGCCATCCTCTCGGGTGTGCGGTGGTATCTCATTGTGGGCGTGATTTGCATTTTCCCTGATGTGGAGCACCTTTTATTTATTTATTTTTTAAGGAGGTTCCGCACCCAGTGCGGAGCCCAATGTGGGGCTCGAACTCACGACCCTGACCTCGAGACCTGAGTGGAGATCAGGAGTCGCGTGCTTAATGACGGAGCCACCCAGGTGCCCCTCGAGCACGTCGTCATGTACCTGTTGGCCATTTGTATGTCTTCTGAAAAATACCTATTCAGGTCCTCTGCCCATTTAAAAATTAGGTTATTTGGGTTTTGGTTTTTGTTTTTTTTTTGCTGTTGAGTTGTGTAAGTTCCTTGCATGTTCTGGATATTAGCCCCTTACCATATCTGTGGTTTGCAAATATTTTCTCCCATTCCATAAACTGCCTTTTCATTTCATTGATGGCTTTCCTTTTCTGAGAAGAATCATTTAAAGGTTACGAATGAGGTGTATTTTAGCTCCTACATGGTGATTGTTGGTTCCCTGGCTGACGGAGATTCTCTCCCTAAACCTGCCAGGCTCGAGGGTAGGGCTGGGACTTCAGGCCAGGGCCTGGAACCGAGGGAATGTTCGCTCTTTATTGGACTAGATCAATGGCCGAGTCAGGAGGCTGTGTGCTCTGCAGCCAGGCTGCCTGAGCTCTAATCCCAGCTTTGCCACGTATTAGCTGTGTGACCCTGAGCATGTCGCTTTGCCTCCCCATGCCTCAGTTTCCACTTCCGTCAATGAGAATAAAAAATAGTCCTTACCACTTGGGGATGCTGTAAAGACTACGTGACCTAATCCATGTACACACAGGACCTGGCACAGAGTGAGAACATGGTAACTATCAGCTCTTCCGGAGGGGGAGGGCTCAGGAACTGCAACAGTGAAGAGGCTGGGAGAGGTTGGCAGTGAGGGTGGGGGTCCCACAAGTGCGAGGCACAGACGCCCGGGGAAGCAGGCATCGCGGAGGGGAGGAAATGGCCGACAGTGGCAGATGCCGCCAAGACAACAGAGGAGAGATTTGGGGGTGAAGAGGTCACTGACCATCTTGGTCAGGGTAGTCTCAGGAGAGTGACAGGGACTGAAGCCAGCAAGCCCTGAGTC
Organism: Ursus maritimus; assembly: GCF_017311325.1. NCBI lineage: Eukaryota > Metazoa > Chordata > Mammalia > Carnivora > Ursidae > Ursus > Ursus maritimus. The sequence goes on along the minus strand of NW_024424341.1, from coordinate 50,202,178 downwards.
AGGGAGGGGGTGGGAGGTGAGAAAGGAGTGAGCGGAGGGAGACAGCCCTTGGGAGGTATGGCTGAGAAGGGGGAGAGACGCGGGGATGTTCTCAGGACGCCTGGGAGGCCGGGGACACTTTATTTTTAACTCAGCAGACCCTGAACATTTAAATGTTAAATGCGTAGTCGCGGTTGCAACTCCTGGATTAAAATAAGAAGGCACGGGTCTACACTGATATATACAAATAAATGGATGGACGAGTACAGCAAAATGGTACCTACGAAAGGTAAAGGGTATGGTGAAGTTAGGAAACCACCATCTGTTGGGGCGCCTGGGTGGCTCAGTCGGTTAAGCTTAAGCGTTGGACTCTTGATTTTGGCCCAAGTCATGATCTCAGGGTCGTGAGATCGAGCCCCATGTCGGGCTCTGCACTTGGTGTGGAGTCTGCTTGGGATTCTCTCTCTCTCCCTCTGCCCCTCCCCCCTAAGAAAAAGAGGTTTAGAAAATTAAAAAACAATAAAAAAGAAAACTACCATCTGTCCACTACAAGTAATCATCGTTTTAGGCAGAATCACCAATGCATGCTAACCCTAAAGGGTGAGCAGGGTATTGACATCGTCGCAAAGCACATCCTCACAAGATATCAACGGGAATGATGGCAAATTTCCAGCGGAAACCCTGGTAAACGCTACGTGAACCAAGCAAGCCAAGCAAGCCTGGAGTGACAGGAGGAACCAACATCACATGCCTCCTGCCAGGATGCAGTGAGAACACATCACTTCCACGACACTCCTGCCGAGGATGTACAACCCGAATCGAGTCATGGGAAAAACGGGCAAACCCACATTCTGGAACATTCTCTAAAAAACTGGTCTCTGTTCTTCAGAAATGTCAAGGTCGTGACAGACAAGGACAGAAACATTCTCTAAAAAACTAGTCTCTATTCTTCATAAATGTCAAGGTCATGAAAGACAAGGACAGGCGGAGGAAGGGTTTGGGATTGAAGGAGGCTAAAGAGACAGGATGTCTAAATGTGGTCCCTGACCCCAGACTGGGTCCTTAGCAGGAAAAAATTTCTTCACTGAGTGAAAACAGAATTAAGGTCTGTAGATAGCCGAGTCATACTGATGCTGATCTCCTGATTTGCATAATTGTTCTGTGGTTATGTGAGAGAATGGCCTTGTTTGCCAGAGATACTCACTGAAGTATTTAGAAGAAAAGGAGAATCACCAGAGAGCAAATGTGGTAAAAAGTGAACTTTTGGGGTGTCTGGGTGGCTCAGTCCTTAAGCGTCTGCCTTCAGCTCAGGGCGTGATCCCAGAGTCCTGGGATCGAGCCCCGCATCAGGCTCCTTGCTCCACTGGGAGCCTGCTTCTTCCTCTCCCACCCCCCGTGCTTGTGTTCCCTCTCTCGCTGGCTGTCTCTCTGTCACATAAATAAATAAAATCTTAAAAAAAAAAAAAAACTTCCTTTAAAAAAAAGGTGAACTTTTGGGCGATCTGGGTGAAAAGATGATCAGAAATTCTATGGATTGTTCTTGCAGCTTCTCTGTAGGTCAGAAATTATTTCAAAAGAAACAGTTAACAAAAGGGTGGGGGAAAGATCTGGCAGGAATAATAGTAGGTAGCATGTTTTGAGTGCTCTTTGAGATTCCTGCGCTCCAGGAACGGCCTACACACTGTCCACCTCACACCGTTCCTGTGAGATAGTTAATGTAACTGTCCTAGTCCCATTTCACAGAGGAGGAAACTGAGGCTCAGAGCAGCCGAGTGACGTATCTGGGGTTCCGTAGGGAGACAGGGCAGAGCTGGAGTGGGAGGACTGACAGAGGCAGAGGAGGCGGCTCCTGGATAGAACCGGTTCCTGCACTCCCCTCCTAAAAGCCTCATTATTTGACCTGTAATGGTCTTTAGTGACCGCCTCCCCATTAGACCGTAAGGCCCGTGAAGGCAGGGCTGTGTCTGTCTTGGTCATTGCTGTGTCCATGGTACCAGCAGAGGGCCCTGCGCGGAGGAGAAAGCCAGCAAAAGTTTCTCAACTGCATAACCGTTACGGATAACGATGATAACACTCTCACTAGGGTAATGATAACCGAAATAAAGGTTCTCATCGGCGTTCGTGCATTTCACCTTCAAAACAACCCCAAAGACTGTGTTATCCCCATTTTACAGATAACGAAGCTGAGGCCCACAGAGAAGTCTCTTGCCATTTGGCACCCCACCCACCTGCCTTCCAGCACCCACCTTCTGGAAGTCCTTCTTGGAGATGAGGCCACGGGGATCAGTGACGTAGTCCTGGAAGGCCTCCGAGCCCACAATGTCCTTGAGTTTCAGGAACATGTCGAAGAACTTAAGGATCATCTCCACGTTGGATGAGGATTCCACGAGCATGTCTACCATCTGCCGGGCAATCATGCCGTTCACCACGTTCCCTGTGGGCAGGGAGCCGGTCAGTGTGGCCTGGGGGAGCCTCCTCTCTGGATCCCCAGCGGGCTGGCCTCCTTCTCCAGCTCGGGAGCCACCAGGATCCACTATGCTGGTGGAAGCTTCCCTGGCCAGCTCCCATGCCTCCCCCCGGAGGGCATGGCTCATTTCTTGACCTGCATCAGCGTCATGTGTGAACCTGGCCGGTCCACCTTCCTAATAGCTGGGGGGAGTCACCGATAAAGATACCAATGCCAGAAGCTACCAGCAGGTCCCAGATGCCATGCCCAGTGCTGGGCTGGCACGCTCTCATCCCAGCAGGGGAGGGGTGTTACTATCCGTTTGTACAGGTGAAGAGGCTGGGACTCAGAGAAAGTCACACGCTCCGGGTTCCATAGCCAGCAAGGGGCTGAGGATGATTTGAAGCCAGAGCTGCATGACCTCAGAGCTCACACACCTAAGCCTTCCGCTAGTCCTCTGAGGCCAAGAAGGTCCAGAGAGGAGCGAGGCAGAGCCAAAGTTAAGCCAGCGGGGAGAAGTGGAGACTGTGGTGAAGTGTGATCCCACCCCTCTTGAGAGCAAACAGGCTCCAGCTTCTTCTTGTCCCTTTCCACTTTCTTTATTTATATAGATTTTATTTTATTTTTAAAAATATTTATTGGGGTGCCTGGGTGGTTCAGCTGTTAAGCGTCTGCCTTCGGCTCAGGTCATGATCCCAGAGTCCTGGGATCGAGCTCCGCATCGGACTCCCTGCTTGGTGGAGAGCCTGCTTCTCCTTCTCCCACTCCCCTTGCTTGTGTTCCCTCTCTCGCTGTCTCTCTGTCAAATAAATAAATAAAATCTTTAAAATATATATATATTTAATTTGGGGGGTGCAGAGGGAGAGGGAGAGGGAGAGAGAGACTCTCCAGCCAACTCCTCGCTGAGCATGAAGCCTGACGTTGTCTCAGTCCCACGACCCTGAGATCATGACCTGGGCCAAAAGCAAGAGCCAGATGCTTCCCCAACTCAGCCACCCAGGCGTCCCAAATTGTCTTGTTAATTAGCAATAAATTACGGTTGTTTTAAGTCACTCAAGTTTTGAGGACATTCATCAGACAGCAAAAGCTAACTGACACATTTAACAAATAAATACATAAATAACTATGAGGCACCACCCGCCTTATTAAGATTTCTCCGGGGAGTCAACGAACTAAGGTACGTACATGCATGGCCTGGCATATAATAAGTGCTCCATACGTGTTTGCTGAGCCTACTACGGTGACTCCTTCACCAACCCATTTGACTCGGACACGATGTCAGAGGAAATTGAAGGTTAGGGTCTACTGGGTCTCAGAGGGCCATTCCCTGCTTGTCTGAACCTCTGTATCCTCCCCAGACGCCCCCCTGCGGGTGTTTACCTTCTAGTAGCGACAGCAACATCACCACCATGTCCTTCTGTAGGTCCAGCAGTTCCTTCAGCAGCTCGATCTGGCTGGAGTCCTAGAGACCCCACACCCCAGTTATGTGATGACTGGTCTCTGCAGAGACAGCTTACCCCACCTCCATCTGCTTCCACCCCTCCTGACCCACCCTGCAGGGCCTAAGACCCCTTCCTACTCCCCTCTTACCTCCGAGGGGACCCGAGTCCAGACATGTTCCTCGGAAGCAGGGGAAGGGGGCAGAGAGACAAGATTGTGGGGGTGGGGTTGGCACTCTGGGGGAAGCAGGCTCAACAGGTGATATGTGGGGGCAAGAGCTGGCAGATGAGGGGGATTGGGAGGGCAGAAGCTTGGGGCTTATGGTGGGCGCTTGACATATGTTTGCTGAATGAATGTGCAATGGAAAAAGCCAGACTCTGGGTTCAGGGGAAAGGCTGGAGGACTCAGCCGCGTGCCTTTCGGTAAACAATTTGGGGAGGATGTGGGGGCACACCGCCTCCCCTGTCACAGTGCCTCATGTAGGGCCTGCAGGAGCTGCCTACATGGTCAGAGTTCTGGCTCACGGTCCCTATTTGTATTAGGCTGACCTACATAAAACTGCCAGCACGCGAGCATTTTTGACCCACGGAGTGGTCATCTCATCTGGTTCTACCTGATACAACGGAGGAGGGGGAAGGATGCCGGTTAAATGGCACGGAAGACTCCTCTACCCCAATGCTCCTTCTAGAATTGCTGATTCTAATTCTAATACAGTTCCAAAGNTCGGCATTCTGACTCTAAGATCCCAACATACCAGAACCTCAAGACCCTAATCTGGATGGGTGTCTGTGGTGTGTCTCTGCAGGCGATGCAGAGCCAACACCCTGCGTGGCGTGGCGTGACAACTGCACTCTCACATCGAGCGGGGCTAACCCACTTTCCTGGTTTCAGGGGTGGGTGTATGACCAGATCTGGCCAATCAGAGCTTCTTTCCCCTGGCCACGGTGATTGGTTCAGGGATGAGCATGTGTCTCAACAGTCCAATCAGAGAGAATTGCAAGTCGGAGCTTACATACAAAAGGGGTCCCCTGCTCTCTGGAGCAGTTAGTGGGGTGCATAGAACCCTGGGGCACCATTTTTCCAGCCTGTGTGAGAGGCTGCTTGAGAATGAAGCTAGAGAGAAGACAGACTTTCTGCTGACATCACTCTAGGCCCTGGATCTCTGATGTGAACTGATAAATTATTTTTCTCGCCTTAAGCCACCACTTTGCATTGGATTTCCAGCCCGTGCAACCTAGCCCTAGGCCTTGGCTGATGAATTAACAGGGCAGGATTTGGAACTCTACACTAAAACACCAATATTCTCTAGACGCTGGTTAGGGTCTACTGGGTCTCAGAGGGCCATTCCCTGCTTGTCTGAACCTCTGTAAGATCACATCAACAACACAACTTCCAAGTTCAACTCCTTGCAAAGAGTCAGATGACACCAGACAGGATTTCTGCCAGCCCCTGTGGCACCTTTGAGTAACTAGAGAAAGGCTCCCCTTCCTCCAGACGCTTCCTGCTGGGAAATTAGAATACAGTAGACAGAATAGTGCCATCTGCTGGAAAGCTGTGGCATTTATGACGTTCAGGATGTGGATGGTGCAGCCTTGAATACGTTTACCAGACAGAAGCAGAGCAAACGGACAAGGTGTTCATGAGACGCTGACCAGGCTGCAAAGGGGCCGGGGCTGCTAGGGAAAGGGGAGCACAGGATTCTAGAAACGGGAGAAGGACTCGACAGGGACCTTACATCATGGATGCCCGAGATGGGCGTCATCTGCCGCAGGCAGAATAAAGAAACAAAACACTCTTTCAGTCCCAGCCCCTGATCTAGAACGCTGCCCCCTTTCTATCCCCAGGGGTGTCAGAATAGGAGAGGACCTCTTTGGAGAGACAAGAACACCAACCAATCATAGAGGAACTCCTGACTGGCGGGGGCGGGGCCTGCACATCAGACCAATGGAAGTGTGGCAGAGGAGGAGGCGGGGTCATGCAGAGAGCCAATCCGGAAGGACGATGGATTTGGCCACCCTGAGGGAACTCGTCTGGAACATCCCGGGAGGACTTGGGTGCGAAACTGCCTTGGAAATGGGCTACCGGAAACAGCTCGCTGAACAGAGGGGCCCGAACCTGAGCGAGCTTCATCATCATGTGGGCAAACACGTGCAGGAATCCCACCACGGCGTCCCAGAGGCGGCTGTGCGCCAGGCTCTGCTGGTTCCCGGTGCAGGGGCCCTGGGGGCAGAGGGGGGCAGTGAGCACCGGGAGGGCGCGGAGGTCTGGGGAGGTTGGCGGGGGGGCGGGGGACAGGGCGCCTCACCCCGCCCCAGCGGGCGGGCCCTACCTGGATGTACTCGGTGAGGCTGTTGAACACCTGTTTAGCGACCGACATAGCCTTGGAAAAGTTCCTCTTGCCCTGCTCCTCAATGACATCCTTGCCGGAGTAGTACCAGTAGAAGTCGCTGATGGACTCCTGGGGGGCCGACAGGGTGTGAAGGGGTGCTGGGCCAACCAGGGCCCCGCAGCCCCTGAGCCAGGTCACACCTGGATGGCCTCACGTCCTCACCTGCAGCCGCAGAAGGTAGTCCACCGTGCAGATGATGATGTTAATGGTGGTTGTGTTCCCTGTTTGTGTTCGTAGGTAGTTTTGGAAATCTAGGGAGATGAAAAGTCATACATTCATCGAGAGTCTACAGTGTGCAGTCAGTGTTTGTTGAGTGCCTGTTGGATGCCAAAGGCATAAATCGTCATCGTTAGTTTATGTAGTCTTTATCGAGTACCTACTGTGTGTCAGAGGAAGGGGAAGATCCTTTATTCATTTATGCAGTAATCACTTACTGAAGGCCTACTACATGCCAAATATGGTGGAGGGTCAGTCATTTAGTCATTCATTTTTTCCCCCCAAAATTTGTTTCTTGACCACCTACAGTGTAGCAGGGGAAAATGGAGATTCAGTCTTCCATTTGTTTCCAAAAATTTCTATTGAATGCCTACTATGTGATGCGGGAGATGGAAGATTGGTTATTTATTCATTCGTTTATCCAACAAATACTTATTGAGCACCTGCCCAAAGCCGGAAGCGATAAGCATCTGTCATTTCTTTTGTTCATTTATTTAATATATATTTATTGAGCATATACTATATGCTAATGTGAGATGAAGATTGGCCATTTACTCTTTGGTACTACAAGTTTATTGAACATTTACTACACCTAAATGGGTACATATACAGCTCCCCTCCCCTGTAAAGAGCCCTGTCAACTGAGAACATGGCCATGAACGTGTATAATAGACAAACCTTTTGTCCATTTTGAATGGTACCAAATACTCAAGACATGCAAAGTGTCTGAGATTTGAAAACTATTTCAAATATTTATGTGATTGGGCTGGTTAATGAACCTACAAATTTATGCAGAGGACTGGATTGCAAATTTGGTAGGAGAGAGGAATTCCACCCGTTAGAACATTCTCGTTTCCAAGAAATCAGAGATCTAGGGAATAAAATTCATTGAAAACCCCAAAGACTGATTCCACCCTAGTTACAATTAAAGAGAGAAAACCCTCGTCCTGTGGCATGATGGTATTTCACAAACCTTGAAGAAGAACCAGTTGTGTCTATTAGAGTGTTTGAGAATGTAAAGCAACGGATCATGCTTTATCCACTAACAGAGGAGTGAAGATGAAACAGAGGAGAGTGTAAAGAAATTTACAGGTGAGTTTACTGTACCGAACACCAGCCAAATGGGATGCAGATTCTGTGGAAGTTAGATTTATGATTACTCCTGTCCTTGTGACGAAGGTTAGTTTCTGGGCAGTCTGTGGTTTCACAATCACCTGCTATGTGTGATAACCACAACCGTGAGACTGTGCATATTTGTTATAGGAAACGGCCTTGGGTAGAATGTTTGTCGTACAGAATTCTGACTGTCCCTTCCACGCTGGGGGCTACCTGTGCCGCACAGGGTTATATGTTCTCATTAGTGATGTGTTTCCTTAGCTTGCTGGGCCATCCTTGATCGCCGAAACAGCCTACACCAGAACAAAAGTTGGGGGAAACTCTTGTTTAAGTTGGGAAGGAATCTGTAAGGCCTTCCTCCTGGCAAAGTATTTTTTAAGCAAAATTAAGACGTGATTCTAATACATTCATTTTAAAATGCTGTGTGATTTCCTGACCCCCTCTGCAGAACCAAAGTATGGAAAGCTACCACATTCACTCAACTTTGGCCCGCTGCTGCTAAACGCCTGTGGGGAATACTGGCATGTGGCTAGGTGCTCCTTCGCTGCTCACATGGATCTGGGGGCAAACTGGTTTTCAGGACTTTGGACTGGCCAGAAGCGCAAGTGAAGCAAAGTGGCTAGAGTGCAGAAACTCGAGAGGGATTTAGGAAGGTGGGTGGACAGGGCTTGATAATGGCTGAAAAGGAAGGATGATGGACAATCGGGTCAAGGGTGGGTGGTGAGACCACCACCGATAAGGGGTGAGGGGCCAGGAGATGAGCTCAGGCAACCCTTGCAGACTGACCCCAAACTTTGGCCTCTTCTTCACCTACCCTTTCACCCACCCCTCCTCCTCACCATTATTGTGCCCCTCGCAGAGCAATTGTAGGAATCGGAACAGGTCTTGGGTGAATTCATCATCTGCCATGACCTTCTCTCCTGGTGGGGGAGGGGGGAGAGGGGGACAGGGCCCAGAAGGGGTCAGACAAGCCAGGACAGAGCACACGCATGCACACGGCCCTTGCACACTGCACACGCATGCACAAAGCACGGGTGCGCAGGGAGGCGCAGCCACCACTTCAAAGAGCTGTGAGGGCCATGGGCATCCACGACACCGGGGAGACAGGGCTTCAGAGTCAGAAGCAGATGAAGACCTGAGCGGCCCTGAGTCATGAAGCTGGGGCCCCAAGTGTCTTTCTAAACATCAGTGCCCCTCTGACGTCACCACTTGGATGACGTCTGGGAATGTCTGCCAACCCAGCAGAGGTTCAGGTGGCTGGTATCTCCCTTAGCCCCCATCCAGGGCCTCAGGTGCGCGGGGTTAATGGATTAAGGGGATTGGAGTCACTTTCACGCAAAGGCTCTGAGCAGGACGGGATTGGGCAGGGAGTGGGATCGACAGCCAGCCAATTGGCTCAGATGCCTTGAAAGCAGCCAATCCGGGAGATGCAGGGGGAAGGCGTGTAAACATGGGCCAGTCCGAGTGGGCATCTGAAAGAAGCCAATCACCGCGGGATCTGGGGGAGGGAAGAAAGAGAGAGAGGGAGGCTAGACAGGAATGGGCCAACCAGAGCAGGCGCAGAGGAGGCAGGCACACCAATCAGAGTGGATGCTGGGGGCAACCAATCCGGTTGGCGGATGGGAACCGCAGACTTGGCCAATCTGGGGTCGCGGGCACGCAGAGAGCAGGGTAGGTAGGAGTGGGGATTACCCCACCCCGGGACTGCGAATCTGGGTCCGGAAGTCTGAGAACATCTAGCTGGAAAAGGATCCTTGCTATCTTCTCTAGCTTCTGTTTTACACGTGGGGAAACAGGCTTATAGAAGGTAAGAGACTTGGTCACAGTCTCCAGTTGTTGTTCGTGGCTAATCTGGGACCCGAATCTTGGTCTCCTGCTCCAGACTTTCTGCGGACATGGCGCCTCACTGAAGGGTTCCTCCCTCCCTGGAAGGCCCAGATCCTCAGCGCCCAGGTGGAGGGGGCGGTTGGGGGTTAGAAGGGAGGGGTGCAGTAGCACAGCAAGGGGATGGGCTGGGGGAATTACCGTTCTGGCGGTTGATGACTGGGGCAGCCAACAGGATGGGAGGAGGAAGCAGGAGAAAAGAGGGAAAAAGAGAGACAGGAAGGAGACAGAGAGACAGACACAGAAAAACAGTGACACAGTCAGGGATGAAGACATCAACACGGAGAGAGGAACGACCACAGAGAATCAGAGCGATAAGGAGCCAGACAGAACCAAGCAAGGGTAGGAAACGGGGGTAAAAGCGGAGAGAGAGAGAAAGAAGAGGGAAGAGAAAGAGAGATGGACACGCAGAGGTGGAGAGGCAGGAGGCGAGGTTCAGGGCAGAAAAGTTAGACACGTCACAACACGGCAAAGAGGAGACGCAATGAACCCGGATTAGGGACATTAATGAGAACAGCAACCAGGGCGGGAGACTTGGGGCATGTGGAGGGCCGGGTCCGTGTGGTGATGGGGGGGGGGGAACACAGGACGAAAGGACAGCCAGGGATGGGGACCCTGAGGAGGGAGACCCTGGAGGAATGTGGGGGCAGGACTGGGGACCACCACATGGGGGAGGGGCTGGGCTTGGGGATGGTCATAGGTGAGGGTGGGTGTCTTGGAGGAAGGGAGCTCTGGGCAATGTGGGCGAGGGGGCGATCCCGAAGGAAGAGGATGTCCCAGGGGACGGAAGCCCAAGAGAGGGCCTCACCAGTTCCATCTTCGTTCACCATGCCCAGCCCCTCTGCCTTGTTCTGTCTCTCGAAGGCGTTGAGATCCAGGACGCTGGGAGAAAGAAAGATGGGGGAAGATGGGCTAAGGCCTCTGCCCCACTCTTCCAGAGCCCTGCAGCACCCCCCCCCCATATTGGGCAGAGAGCCACAGTAAACCATGCATGAGCTGAAATCAAGAAGAAGCAGAAACAGAATTGGGAGAAGCCACGTGGCAGGCGCTCGCAAGCAAGGTGGGGCTGAGATGAAGAGACACAAGCTGGATTCAGGAGGAAACAGAAACCCTCTGTTAGCAAAAGCTTCAGAGGGGAAAGGAAAGTCAGCTGGCAGAAGAGAACAAAGGCAGACAGCAGTAGTCACGTGAATGGGAGTCATCAGAGAGAGCCCCAATGCCCTGCTGCCTGAGGGCCCCCTGAATTCGCTACAACCTTCTGGTTTCAGCTGTCCATTCTTAGAGCCTCTTATTATTGCTATAATTGCCTCCCCGGTATTTGAGCTCCTTTGAGTAGGTCTCTGTTCCTGGAGGTGGGACCAGGGGCAGGGCCCCAGCCACACCAAATGGCTTAACTGCGAGATATCCACTAGCCCCTACCTGCACGTCTGCATCAGTGCCTGGATACTCTGGAAGAAGCCCACTTCCTTCTTGTCCTTCAGATAATCCAGCATTTTCTACAGAGGGGGCGGGAGGGGCAGGGGAAGTGGGAGTCACAGGGGAGCCTCCACCCCTCTTGGCCTCCTCCCAAGTCCCTTCTCCTGTTACCTGCTGCACGTCCGCATTGCCTCCATTGAGGATGGAGATGCCCAGCTTCAAGGTGGAGGACACCATGGCGCCCGTCTCTCCTGGAGGGGGTGGGGGTGGGGCACGAGACGGCTGGCTCAGTTTGGGAGCCGTGTTCTCCACCCACCAGCCAGCGGCCACCCCCGGGTATGTGGGAGAAGGGGGGTGGCACCGTGTGCCTGGAGGGAGGAAGAGGGAGAAATTGAAAGCGGGGGGGGGGGGGGGGGGGG
>NW_024424341.1:50132918-50190863 GCF_017311325.1 Ursus maritimus | reverse complement strand
GGGGGGGGGGGGGGGGGGGGGGGGGATGTGCAAGGGATGGCGTGAGGCACAGGCGAGCAGGGTGGGAGAGTGTGCCGCGGGGTCCCCGGGAGATGGTGGGCTGGGGGCAGTGCCCGTGGGAAGGCACCTTTGCAGGCGCTGATCATCTGGAGCACCATCTCGGCGGCTCCCCGGTTGTGCAGCCGCGCCTGCTGATACAGGAGCCTCTGCTTCTCCATCTCTTTCTCCTGTGGCAGAGCCGGGCCCGCGGGGCCCAGTGAGTCCAGGCTCACCAGCCCAGCCTTCCCCCCTCACAGCCCCAGCCATCACCCCTACCCTCCCTGCTCCAGCCACATCCGCTGGCTCGTTCCTTTCGTTGGGAGCTCCCTCTATCCCCTGGCGCTGAAGTCCACCGTATGTCTCTTGCGCTCAGCGCGGGACCAGACATGAAACCATGAATCAATCTTAACCTGGGCCCGTGGACCTCCAAGGGGTCAAAAGATAACATCTAGGAGGTCGGGGCATCTGGGTGGCTCAGTCAGTGGAGCGTCTGCCTTCGGCTCAGGTCATGATCTCAGGGTCCTGGGATCGAGTCCCACATTGGGCTCCCTGCCTGCCACTCCCCCTGCATGTGTGCTCTCTCTCTGTCTCCCTCTGGCAAATAAATAAATAAAATCTTTTTAAAAATAAAATAAAAAATCTTTTTAAAAAATCTAGGAGGTCTTGGGGCGCCTGGGTAGCGCAGTCGTTAAGCGTCTGCCTTCGGCTCAGGGCGTGATCCCGGCGTTCCGGGATCGAGTCCCACATCGGGCTCCTCCGCTGGGAGCCTGCTTCTTCCTCTCCCACTCCCCCTGCTGTGTTCCCTCTCTCGCGGGCTGTCTCTCTGTCACATAAATAAATAAAAAAAAATATTAAAAAAAAATAAAAAAAATAAAAAATCTAGGAGGTCAGAGGTCTGTGAACTTGGGTAGGGAAAAAATTCTGTTTTTATGTTTACTGCCCTCTGACTGATACATAGCATTTCCTTCCATTACGGACGAGGCCATAAATCATAGCAATATTAGCAGAACCCATGGTGGGTTGCCGATAAGAAGCACGGATGTTTCTGTAGCACATTATGCTTGCGGCCATCTTGAAATACTGCTTATGTTCATCACTTCTACTCCTCAGTTACTACAACTACTGGACCCACTGTGAGATCGCAGCATTTGATGGATGAATAAAGAAGGGCAGCTATTACTGTAGTACGCGTTTTGTTAACCGTGGAGCCTAGCACGGGGCTTGAACTCAACAACCCTGAGATCAAGACCTGAGCTGAGATCAAGAGTGGGACACTTAATTGACTCAGCCACCCAGGCGCCCCTGTAATTACAAATTTTTAAAATATTTTTATAACTGTTTCAATATGCTTGTTTCCTCCACTATGAATTCATTTTACACATTTAAAAACATGATTCTAAGAGGCGCGCATGGGTGGCTCAGTCAGTTAAGCGTCTGCCTTTGGCTCAGGTCATGATCCCACGGTCCTGGGATCGAGTCCCGCGTCAGGCTCTACCCTCAGCAGGAAGTCTGCTTCTCCCTCTCCCCTGACCCTCTCCTCCACACGTGCCCCCCCTCAAAAATAAATAAAATCTTAAAAAAAACCCACAAAAACATGATTCTAAGAGAGGCTTCACCAGATGCCAAAAAGGACCTAGGCACAAAAAAGGTTAAGAAACCTGGGGAAGTGTTTGCCGACTGCCTTAGTGATGAATGGATGGGTTAACTGCGTGTTTACCAGCTCTTTCTCACTGCCTGGCCTTTGCATATGCTGTTCCCCCTACCTGGAACACCTTTCTCCTTTTCTTCATCTGGCACACTGCTTTTATCCTCCTGCTCACACATCCCCTCCTCTGAGAAGCCCTCCCTGACACCACCCACCCCCCGAAGGCTGGGTCAAGCCCCTTGCTTTGGCTTCCATAGCCCCCTGAAGTTCCCCCGGTGTCCCCCTGAGCTTCTCTGGATTCCCCAGCCCCGACCCGCCTGCCTGTGCCTCCCCCATCCTGCCTTGCCCACTTTGCCTGAGCTTCCCTTTATCAGCATGTCATGAACACTCTTTACTGTTGCTGTCTGGTTGATATATGTGTCACAGTCATAGCTGTGTCCCCAACATCACCCAGTGCACGGCTGGGCCCACAGCACTACTGGGTGAACACAGGCTGAAGGGTACAGGGAATGACTGAAACCAGGCCGCCTTAGCCCTTTCCTCAGTGACCTCCTGACCCCACCTACCTCAAAGGAAACCTCCACTTCCTCCTCTTCAGCTTCGCCATTCTCCCCTCCCTCCTCCAGGTGGCAGCTCTGGGGATGGGGCATCAGTTAGGGACAAAGGCGAACAGAGGAGCTCCCCTAGCTCACCCCCAGCCCTCTCAGTAGACCAGCATTGCAGCCGGGGAGAAGGGAACCTGCCCTGGACGGGGGCAGGGCCTCACCTTTGCCATGATGTCGGCATACGCCATGTACAGGTAATCCTCGTCCAGTTTGCTGAGTAAGTAAGAGGGGGAGATGGTCAGGGCCCAGTGGGGAGGACCCCCATCCTATAACCGCTTCCAGTTCCGCTTTGGAGAGCCGCCCCTCTCCATGCTCAGGCTGTGTGGTTGTGAGAGGGTCCACCGTCCATTGCCAGAGAGGGCGTGTGATCGAGGCTGAGCCAATCAGCACATTCAATCAGCTTGGCCCCAGCAATATGGACGAAATGGTCCTCTGCTTCATGGGGGTCCACTGGAATTCATTGTGGGAGTTTTGCTGGAGCGACTGGTAGAGCTGCTCCCTTTCCACTGGGGTTGCTAAAATAGTGTGCTCCACACCTGGAGCCATCTGCCGTTGGCTTATTTGACAACTATGACCAACCACCCTCTTGGGTCTCCGTGATAATAGTAATAATAATAGTGTGGCCAACACCTGTTGAGTGTTCACTCTAGGTCAGTTCCTGTTCGTAGTGCTTTCTATAGGTCTTAACGAATTAATCCTCACAATAATCCCATTATTGTAAGACAAGATTAGACAGGCAGATCTATTACTAGCCTCATTTTACAGAAAAGTCAACTGAAGCACAAAGATCCTTCTGGGCCAAGCCACACGGCTTGTGCTGTGATTCATGCCTGCATAATTGAACTCCAGAGCCCTGGCTTTCCAAAGGATGGAAAACAGGACCTCGGTGTCCCAGTCTCCCTTGTAGCTGGTTGTGGCCTGATGTCAGAATTCTGGCCCATGGGATCTGTGCAGAAGCCCGCCGAGGAGAGCGCCCTCTTTTGGATAAAAAGATCTTGATCTTGATTAGAGAAGGAAAAAAAACCTTTCTCCTTCTTTCCGCCTGGCCTGTAGTTCTGTCTGGAAGTTAAGCAATCCATCTTATCGGAAATTTGCTATAATATGTGCTTTTCTCCACATAATTTACTGATTTTGTTTGAGCAAGGCACTTTATCCAGCACAGCTTCGATCAATAGCACCTCTGATGCGAGCTCTTTGGAGGAGCTGGCTCGCGAAGCGCTCAGCCTACACAGTGGGACACATGGCCCTGTCCCGAAAGGGACGCTGAAGGATCAGCTGTGGGGCTCCCCTAGGACACAGAGGGCCCGTCTTGAGGAACAGGGAGGTTGCTGCGGGGGCTGGGAGGATGCAGATCCCTTCCCAGGCCGTAGGAAGGGTCCTCACCTCTTTTCAGTCAGGGCCGTGCGGCTGAAGTGCAGGACCAGCTGATGCAGGGGGTCAGGCTTCTTCTCCTCCACCTCCTCCTCCTCCTCCTCCTGCTCCCCAGCTTTCTGGGGGAGGGGTGGGGCTTGGGAAAGGGGTTTCTAGAATCCCCTCCTGTCTCCCCCTGCCATTGCCCTGCTGGGCTAGATCTTTTTTTCTGCCCCCACACGATGCACTCCCCTTTGTCTCTGCCCAAGCCGGGGCCACCTTTCTGGTACCCCTCAGTGTGAAGGGCGACCCCCGGAAGCGTGCAGCCAGCAAGCTAGGCCCCCAGCCCTATCCAGCCCCGCCCTCTCCACTCCCAGGCAGGCCCCAGCTCACTGAAAGGTCGGCGATCATGCGGTCTTCAAAACTGTGGTCTTCAGTCAGGATCCACGCGGCCTTGTAGCTCTCCAGGAACATGTTACAGGCCCTGTGCCTGCAGGGGAGAGGTGTATGGCGTCCGGGAGACCGTCTCCTCTGTCCTCCCCCACATCTACCTTCCCCACCCAGACCCCATCGTGGTGGCGCCCCCTCCTCCCGCCTCCTCAGCTATCCTTTCTCCACCCCCCTCAAGCCTCCCTCTTCCCTGGGGGTCTTACGTGGGCAGGTTGTACAGGGGGGTCATGCGGAAACAGGCAACCACCGCCCTGCGGCGCTGCTTGGACAGGAGCTTGTGCCACACGGCCTTCTTGGATTTGTAGGGGTGCTCAATCTGGGGGGCGGCAATCTGTCAAGTCCCCAAACTCTGCCCCTGACCTGAGCCCCACTCCCAGGAGCGGGACGAAACTGCCCATCTTGTCCAGGCCCAAGTTCAGGCCCGACTCACGGGGCTGGAGGAACACGCTGGCCGTACCAACAGAGTCAAGGTTCGGACCTAGGCCTTTCTTCCAGACCGAAGCGTCTTTCCTAGGCCCCGCCCACAGGTCCAGGGTCATTATCCACGCCCGCCACTACCCCAAGACCCACCCACGGCCCTGCCCAGAGTCAAGGCGTCTTCACCAGACTCCGCGCTAGATACCAAATTCCGTCCCTGGCCCCGCCCCTAGGCCCAAGATTTAAGCACCAGGTCCTGCCCCAGATCCAAGTTTCCATTCTAAGTCTCCGGTTAAACTCCAGGCTCCGTCCAGGCCCCGCCCAGAGACCTGAGCGTCCTCCTGAGACCCCGTCCACAGACCCAGGCCCGCCCCTTGCCCCACCCAGAGACCCAAGCTTCGGCCACTCCCCGGTGAGACCCCTCCCGCCCCAGCCACCTGCTCCAGGTGGTAGAGCACCGCAGACACTTCCTGGACTCTGCGCACGATTTTCTCGGGGTCATCGGCGTCCTCCTCGCGGCCCGGGAGGCCCCGGTACAGGGCCATCTGCCAGCGCAAAGAAGGGGAGCCTTCAACCTGAGGGGAGGAAGGACAGGCAGCCGGCGTGAGTGTCCCTCCCCGGCCGGCTCCCCGCTCCCCAGCCGGCTCCTCTAAGGGCCCCTCCGTGCTCGAGGTGGGCTTCTCTGGCTGCCCCCGCCCCCTTTCGGTGCTGTGACGATTCAGCGGGTGAGTGAGTACAAGTGAAGGTCCCTCTTTCAATGCCTGGTACAGAGTAAGTGTACTTGGCTATCACAGTTGCTATTATCCTACGCCCCTTTCATTTGCAGATGAAGGCAGGTACCTTTCCCTGGAGGTGAAGGTTGTTTTGCAGATATTCCCGGACCTCCTCGTCTGTGTCTTTCTGGGGAGACATGGCCAAGCTGGGTCACTCTGATGGCCCGGCATCCTCCTTAACCCACATCCCTTTCCCTTCCAGGCCCATCCCCCCAGCAGCTGGTGTGTGTTGGGGGGGGGGGGAATTCTGGGAGAAACTGAAAGGGTCCAAATGTCCGGAATGGTCAGAAGGGAGTCCTAGAGGCCACAGATGCACCTTGAAGAGACAGTAAGGATTAGAGGGGCCTTGGAGAGTGAGAGGAGGTAGGGAGTGATGAGAGAATGTTCTCGAAGGTCAAATAAGGCCACCAGGGGATGATTGGGGGTCAGAGGAGGGTCAAAGTGGGGCTGGGAGACAGGCAGGGAGTTTGTGAAGATCAGAGAAGGTGAGGGGGTCATAAGGGAAACGGCGAGATCAGCAGAGGTCGTGGGGGATCAGGCAGATCAGGTCACCGGCGGGATTTCCGCGGAGCCAAAGGAGGGGTCAATAGGGGGGATTCCTTAGAGCCCCAGAAGAGAGGGATCCTCAAAGACCAAGTTGAGGGGTCAGGGGGACCCTGGAGGGCTCTTTGGGTTCTTGGCAAGACTCAACAGGTCCTATGAGGAGCTTGAAGTCCCGAGGGAAGGAGTCTTTAGGGTTCCAGGAAAGGGGGTGTTTGTGATACCAGGGGGGTCAGTGGTCTTCAAGGCCCCAGAGGGGTTAATAGTTTGTCAGGGAGCTTAGCAGGGTCCTGAAGGATTCTTAGGATCCCTAAGGCTGACAAGGATGGGGTTGTTATCCCATACAAAGGGCAAGTGGGATCCTGGGAGACCTCCTTAGAGTCTCAGAGGGCTTGAGAGGGTTGGGGGAGGGTGGTGGGATCAACTGATCTCAGGAATCCTGATGCATCAGAGGCTTGGGTGTGGTTCTGGGGAAGGGGTCATTAGGATCCTGGGGGGCTACTTAGGATCACAGAGTGCTCACTGGAACCTGAGTCTTTGGGGGCTCTGTTGGGTATCAACAGAGTCCACAGGGTGGGGCCACCAGGGTCTGGAGGGAAAGAGATGATGAGCTGGAGAGCTCAGTGGGGCCCAGAGGTTCAGGGGAGAGCCAGTGGGATCATGGGGGATTCAATGGGTCCCAAGGAGTTTTGGGAGGTCCTGGTGGAGGACTCAGAGGAGTTTCAGGGGGCTCATGGTGTCTCGGTGGGGCCCTCAGGGTCCTAATAAGTTAGGCAGGGTCCAGGTGGGGGGCGGTGTTCAGTACGGCCCTTGAAGGCTCAATACGGTCCTTGGGTCCCAGAGGTCTTAATGATATTCCGAGTTTCAGTGGGGTTCCAGTTAGGGTCCTTAGGTCCCAGGGTTCTGGAAGTATCCTGAGAGGGGTCCTCAGCAACCTGGGGGAAGGCTCGGGACATCCTAGGGGAACCCATGAGTACTCAGGGTCCTGGAGAGGGCTCCCAGTGGGATCCTGGGGGTTCAGGAGGGGCCCAGGGGCTTGGTGGGGTGTGGGGTCAGGCGCTGGCAGGTTCCCATCACGGGGCGGTGCAGGCACCAGGGCATAGCGGTTCTTGGCCTGCACGATGAGTTCCTGGTCCGTGGGTGCACACATGTTCAGGCCGATGGGCAGCATCTTCTTGAGCGTGGCCACAATCAGGGACGTCTGTACAGAGTACCGGTCCCCGCGGCGCTTCTTCTTGGTGCGCTCCTGGTCTGAGCCGCCTGACTGTGGGGACAGGGGGCTCAGCACCAGCCCAACTCCCAGCCTGGCCCCAGGCCCCGGCCCTGGCCCCTGACACTGTCTACCCTCCAGTCCACAGCTTGGGTGCCAGGCGTCCCCTCCCCCCTCTCAGGGCCCAGATCAGTTTCCACCCCAGACCTTGCTGATCTTTCACATCAGGCCTCCAGCCCTCACCCTTAGACCCTCACCCAAGCCTCTATCTAGCCCACATGCCCAACCTCTATCCCAAACCCTTCCAGATCTCCCCCAAATGCCAGGCCTTTTTCAACTTCTGGCAGTCTCTTCCAGAATCCCTTAACGACTTCAGTACCTCCCCTCCCCCACAACATGCACAACCCGACACTTTATATCTCAAGAGTGAGTTCCCAAGAAAAGAATGAAAGAAAGATGCAGAACCATAAAGAGCCTCAAGAGACAAAAGAAGTTGGAAGAAAAAGAGATACTGAGAGACGGAGACAGACAAAGAGACGGGGAGACAGAAGATGGAAGAGAGATCCAGAATGATCTGGAAGCAGAAACACGGGGCACAGAGTCCCACAGCCGTGTTCTGGAGCCTTGGGTGCAGACCCGGGGCCAAGGCCACCCCAGTCATGCCAAAGAGAAGCCCCAGTGACAAGCTTTGACAAGCCCCAGTGACAAGACCCAGTGACAAGCTTCTGGCCATATCCATCCTGGCTGGCAGTATGGAGCAGGGCCCACGTATGTGCCAAGACACTGCTGGGGCTGCACATGCAGCACCCCACTGGGTCCTCGCAGAGCCCTGGGGCAGGGGGCCACTGGCCAGATGCTGTTCGAGGCTCAAAAAATAAGACACTTGAATAAGGTCACACAGCCAACCGCCAAGAGTCAGGATCTGAACCCAAGTCTATCTGGTTCCAGAGCCCAAGCCTTAAACCCAACCATGCACGTGCCTGGCCCACCCTATTCCCATTCCCCGTGACCCCAGACCACAATGCTTTGAGGAAAGCTCAGAAGTGTTTTTGTTCTTTTTTTTTAAAACAAATTTTAAAAAAAAAGTTAAATTGCCAAAAGCTGAGCATTGGGAACTGAATGGATGGGGGCAGGGATGGGGGGAGAGAAAAAGGCTGGGGGCTGGGGGCTCGGAGCCAAGGATGAGGGGTGAGGAACGGGGGCAGGGAGATGCAGAAGCTGGGGCGAGGGGGAGGAGAGGGTATTAAGCCAAGAGGCATGCGGAAGGTCCCAGACATGGGGCTGACCTGTACATCTCCCGCCTGCTTCATCGGGTTGCAGACAGAGACAAGAAGGGTTACCCCGGTCCCTCAGAGAACCCCAGGCCCAGCTCCAAGTGGGCTCTACCCCAGCTCCCCTGCCCCAGCCCGAGATGCATCCCCTAGCTGGGCATTCCCAGACCCTGGGTCAGGGCGGGTGGGTTTGTTCTTTAGGACCCTGATGAGGGCAGTTCTGAGAAGTACAAAGGGAGAGGAGAGGGGGGATATGGGATAATGGGGATATGAGGAAAGACATGGGAGAGGAGGCCATGGGCTGGAGGAGATGGAGGAGGGGTAAGGTGGGAGAAGAGGGAAATGAGGAGAGAGTGGGGAGGAGGGAGATGGGGTGCAGTGACGGCTGCGGGGAATGTGTCCAGGACACGGCAGGCTGTATGGGTGAAGGGGTCAGGCGGGAAGGCCTGGAGGGTCCTCCCACCCTCCCTGCTATGTCCCCTCGAGCACAGCACCCACCTTGGCCATTTTGCTCTTGTTGTCAGCAGTCAGAAATGACATGTTGTTGATCTCATTCTGGACCACAAAGTTCTGCTCCTCGCGCTTAAAGTTCTGGTGGGGGAGGCGGTGTCGGGATCAGCCGCGGTGGCGAGCGAAGCGAGAGTCACGGCAAGGAGGGGCAGAGTGGGCGGGAACTCACGTGGGACTTGGACCAGTAGATGAAGATCTCGCCCACCATCCTGAACAGTTCCTCGGCGCTGGGATTGGGCTCGGTCAGCCAGTGTGCCCTGGGTGGGCACGAAGGGGGCCGGTGAGGGATGGGGGCAGTGACCCCCAGGAGAGGATGCCTCACAGAGAGCTTGCAGGGGAGGGGACCATCCGATGGGAGGGATGGAGTTTTCTACGGTCATCTGGCCATTCGGATGATTTGAAAATCTTAACCATTCCTTTAAAAAAGGGATTCTTCTTTCTATCTCTACCTTTTTTATGGAAGCATAACATAAAGTGTCAACTCGATGGACCAGCACAAAGCGAACACACTTGCATAACCACCACCATTCAGTCGAGAAATAGAACATTTCCAGAACCCAGAAGTATCTTCGTGCCCCTCCCAGCCGCTCTTCTTTCCCTCCCCTTAGGTGACCCTCATCCTGAACATGAGTTATTTTTGTCTGTTCTCGAAGGTTACAGGAATAGACAATAGAATATGTACTCCGTTTTGAATGTTCCTGGCTTCTTTTAACCTGATATTTGTGAGATCCATCCATGTTTTATGTTTCAAGGGTTGGCTCATTTTTGTTGCCATGTAGTATTCCAGTGTGTGAATGCACAGTTTACTTGCTCGAGCTCTTTGGCCCAAGAGCTGTTCCTCCTGGGCACCTACCCTATAGCAATACCCGCCTCCTGAGCACAATGATGGTTGTGCATGGATATATCCAGCATGTGCACCACTGCTTCCTACGTCTGCTCCCATGACAGACATAACTAATCAATCACAGCTCCTTTTCTTACAAAGCCCTGATGCAACTTTAAAATCTTCTCCACTGGAATGGAACTTGGAGTTTAAACATATTCACTATCCCCAGATTAGGCTGCCCCTGGGAGTTAATACTTGTTTAAATAGTGCTTCTGATTTTAGGGAGATGTCGGCAGTTGGTTGAACCAGGCTGGCCGGATCTGTACTGTCTCCCCTTCCTCTCAGTGATGGAGGAAGGCCTGACTGTTGGGCTCCCCTGTGCAAATCAGACAGCCCCATCCACCCAGGCCTGGAGACAGTGCTGGGAGTGGGGGGAAGGTGGGGCTCCTTACGGCTGACACGGTAGCCTCCCAGGGGCTCCGACTCAGCAGGTGTAAAGGAGCAAAAGGGGAGCAGACACCAGCGGGCTGGACTTTGTGGGCCAGAAGCAATGGTAGGGGGTGGTCAGAAGCCTGGGTGGGCTCAGGTGAGAATCGAAGAAAGTTAATAGTCACTCAAAAGATGGGGGGGTCAGCTGGGGTTCGGGGAAACGGGAGGCCAGGCTGACTGTGCACGGGGACAGCTGGGGACACGCTGACCTGTTGTTGTCCACGTAGCGGATGAGCAGCGGGTAGAGGGCGTACAGGTCCCTGCAGAGCACAGAGAACTCGTCCCTCACCAGGACCTCGCCCTCCTCGGCCTCGGCCTTGGCCTCCAGGCGCAGCTGCTCCTCCTCGGCCACCACCTTCCCTGCCCGCTTGCGCAGGCGCCCGATGGTGGGGATGAAGTGTGAATGCAGGAGCTCAGGCCGGGCCCGGCTCACGATGGGCTGGGCGAACACTGCAGGAGCAAATGGGGGATGTGGGGGACTTGCTGCCGGCCAGCCTCTAACTCCGGCCCTGACCTATGACCTTTGATCTCACTCCTGACCTCTGCTCCCAGCCCATGATTCCTGACCTGTACCTCTGACCCCGCAGCTCTCGTGGACTCAGCCTGACCCTGCCTTCTGACCTCAGCTTCTACCTCTGATCCCATTCCTGACCTCGGGCCCTGACCTCTGACACAGCCCCCCGTCCTTGGTCCCAACCATATCCCTTGACCTGAACCTGTGACCCCCAACCTGACAGAAGCCCCTGACCTCAACAACTGAATCATAACCTGACACCTTACCCTAGCCCATGACCTCTCACCCTAGTCTTTAACCTCTGACTTAGCCCAGACCCAGAACCCTACCTTACTACATGATTTCTGTGACCCCTAGTTTCTTACTCCAGTCTCTGACCTCTGATACTGGCCTCTGATCCCAGCCCCCAATCCCTAGATTGACCCAATTCCTGACACAGAACTTCTGAGCCACGGATCCCAGCCCTTTAAAGACTCATTTCTTGACCGCTGACCTACAACCTCATCCATATCAGGGACCCTGAGGCTTGACCTGGGTCTCTGACCCTTTGTATAAGGAACCCGTGCCTCTGACCAGCTCCTCACCTAGCCCAAGGCTCCAGAAATTCAGAATCCAGCCTGGAGGACTTCTAGGACCCATCCATCCACCCCAGACCCTATGAGCCTGAGATTCCGACCCCTTGCGATGACCCCTGGCCTTCTGACCCTGAGTAAACCTAGACTCCAACTCCTCCCAACTCCCAGGAAACCAGGGGCCCCGGGATCCCCCTCTCAGACCATCAGATCAAGGGCCCGGCGCTCAGGGGCCCGCTGCTCCCAGACCCACCAGCGAGCCGCTTCATCCACGTCGCCTCGTCAATGCCCAGGTTGTTGACGATGATTCGCAGGATATTGCCCAGCAGCGAGTTGAGGTGGTCCGAGGTGACAGCCGTGCAGGGCGGGGGGGCCCCAGCGGGCAGGGCAGGCGGGGGGGCCTCGGGCCCGCGTTCCCACCAGCGGGGCAGGTAACTGCACAGCATGGGTAGTGTGATCTCGATGACGTGCGGCATCTCCGTGTAGCGGGCCCCCGACTCAGCCAGCCCCCCGATGTCTGCCATGAGCCGCTCCAGCACCGGGATGTCAGGACACATCTCCTCCACGCTGTTGGGGAGCCCCAGGACTGGGGTGCGGGGAGGAGTCAGGGCATCCCCACCCAGCGCCTCCAGACCTCAGGGTCCACACCACAAACCGGGCTCCCCCCACAAGCTCTGGAGCACCCCCAACCTGGGGAATCCTCAGCCCTCCGAGCCCACGTTGGCCCACGCTGTCCCCAAACCCGTGTGCGGGGGACAATGTAACGCCTGAAGCTGCCCTGGCCCCGCACCACTTACTGGCCCGTTCCCGGGGAGACTTGGTAGTGTACACTGAGCAGGCGTTGTACTCGTTCAGCTGGGGCTCCAGGAACGCCACCGGCATAGCTGCTGCCAGGCGAGCCAGGCACTCCCCTAGGGCCGGCCGCAACCTGGAAGAGGGGGCTACTCAACTCTCACAGCCCCCCTTTGCCTGCTCCTGGCTCCCAGCCTCTGTCTCCGCAGAAGGGCCTCTCCCCAGAACTCTCCCGAGCACGGCTGCCATCCACAGAGGGCACCGGTGCAGCCTTTTCCCTGGGCTTCCCCCCCCCCTTTTTTTTAAAGATTTTATTTATTTATTTGACACAGAGACAGCCAGTGAGAGAGACAGCCAGTGAGAGAGACAGCCAGTGAGAGAGAGACAAGCAGAGGGAGTGGGAGAGGAAGAACCAGGTTCCCAGCGGAGGAGCCTGATGTGGGGCTCGATCCCAGAATGCCGGGATCACGCCCTGAACCGAAGGCAGACGCTTAACGACTGAGCCACCCAGGTGCCCCTCCCTGGGCTTCCTAAGTGCCCTCTTGCTCGAAGGGGAGATCCTGGCTTAGGAGGGCCCACCCACATGGCCACCGCCGGGGGCCCTCCCCGGTGCCCCCAGCTTGCTGTGGCTCCCATGTACCATCCCCAGGGCAAGCTCGTTCCCCTCCGTGGGGAGCACCTGCCATTCTGGGCAGTCACTGCCAGGTGGCCATCTGTCCACCCCCCCACCCCCAGCCCAAGCCCGAGGCGGCCACTTCCTTCACTGGCCTTCCCCTGAGTGCCCTCACGTGGCCGCCTTGGTGAACTGCAGCCGCCACCAAGCATGTCAGTTGTTGAGGCCTTTGAACATCTCTCCTGCTCTTCACTCAGCCCCATCTTCTCCTGCTCCCTCTTCCTCCTGAGCCCCCACACAGTACCCACCCCAGCCCCCAACTGTGGCTCTCTCTCCTTACTTTTCCACGTAAGCGTTCTTGGTGGTTCCCAGAGAGTAGATACTGCACAGCGTTCGGTAGCAAGAGACCTGGACATCATCCACTGCGGGAAGGAGGGCGAGGGTCGGGGATGCACCCACCGTACCAGTGCTCTCCTGCCCTCCTCCCTCATCTCCAGATACTGGGTAAGACCAGGGCTATGGAGCCAACCTGCCATTTACCATGTTGTGACTTGAGCAAGTACCAACACTCTCTTGGCCTCAGTTTCCCTATCTGTAAAGTGGTGATAATTATAGTATCTTCCTTGTGGGGTGGTTGTGAGGATCAAAAGAGTTAATGCTTGGAAACCAACTGGAACAAGGCACAGAGCAGTCATTCAATAAAGGCTAGTTGTTCCTTCCTTAGAGAGGATTCATGGAGCTCTTTGATGACTCTTTCCAGAAAAATGCAAACCAACATCCAACCCTGACTGTAATTAGAGGTCATTCCCCTTCTCTGCTCCTCCCCACAGCCAGAAGTCCAGGTTAGGAACCTCAACAACTTCACAAATGTCATGAGCAAAAAGAGGGCAAGGGACACGTTCTAGATGGAAGAGACTACAGGGACTTAACGATCAAATGCAATGAGAGAAACTTGGCTGGATTCTGAGTTTGGTTCTAAATCGAAGGCATTTTAAGGGTAACGAGGGAAATTTAAATACGGTCAGGTTATGTGGCGATAATGACATCGTGATTACATGGCAGGGCCTCTGATCCTGGGAGATGCAGACTCAGTATTTAGGGATAAGGTGTCACGGTGTGTGCAACTCACATTCAAAAGTTCAACAAAAAGACTTAAAAATACTTTCCACCCCTAAAGTGAAAGGCTAAGCAAATGGGGCAAATTGTTAACAATCCTTTTCTTCTGACTTTCCTGGATACTTTAAATTTGTCTAAATATAATGTGGGGGTGGGGGAAGAAGCCCATCTAAGCGTGACTTACCTTACTTTTATCAAGAGGTTCTAATTTCAAATAAGCAATGAGCTGAGACTTGGCCCCACTATCCACCAGTCCCCACAGCCCATCAGCCCTCCAGCCCATCCTGGACATCTTCCAGGGTATTCCCTGGGCTCCTCACAACTGCTGAGTCCCACAGTGACCTTGGCATCTCCCCCAAACAGGTTACTTCTTCTAACCCCTGTCTCCTGAAGGCCCCACTGTCGTGGGTCCGGACCAGGGCCTTGGGCCTCGCTCTGGCTGCCTCCCCACCACAGCGCATCCCCTCGGCCTCCTGAGTGTCTGTCCTACCAGCTCCTCCTGTCCTCCCCCTGCTCACCATAGTCCAGGCCACATCTGGTAAGGCTCTTTCTTTTGGGTACCTGACACCCCACTGGGTGTAGCATCTTGCCTGTGTCCCATTAACACAGGCACATTGCTCACTGTGTGCATTAAGTCCCAAGACCCCAGGCTGGGTCACACACCATATGTGCCCTTTGGTAGCATAAATACGGCACACGCTGCTTATGGACTCCCAATATCTGCTCTTAATGTTTTTCTGCTCTTTTCTTCTTCCTCATAATACACCTCCAATATTTAGCTGGACACATGACCTCCCAGAATAAAGGCCACTTCCCCAGCCTCCCTTGCGGTCACATGCGGCCACGTGCTAAATCCTGGCCAGCCACATGGATGTCAGCAGGAGTGATGCAGACCGCTTCTAGGTCGTTCCTTTAAAAGAATTGCAATGCCCTCCTCTTTGCTTCTTCTTTTCTCCTACAGGCTAGAATGCAGACATAATGGTGTGCCACCCCAGACCACAGGGATAAAGATGGTATTTCCAAGATGGCAGAGTACCAAGATGGAGGGCACCTGGGCTTCTGACCTGAGGAGCTACTTACGTGGGACTGTTACATGAGAAAGAAATACCCTTCCTTCCTGTTTAAGCTACGGTGATTGAGGGTCTTTTTGTTAGAGCAGCTGAACTTATACCTCACTAACTCATTCTGTTACCTACCAATTCACTGGATGCACACTCGGCTCAGAGCAATGAAGCCACACGTGCTAACACCTGGGGGCTCTGTCAGGCACACAGGGACGGCTGGTGTTGGCCAAATTGGCCCCCCACCCCTACCCTTGGGCCAGGGGTCCTTACGGATAACGTCGTCTCCGAACTGGTGCTGGGCGATGTGCTGGAAGAGCGTGGTGAGGACAGGCAGCAGGGCCACGGTGGTGTAGGTGAGGTTCTGGCCCACGCCCTTCACCTGTGTGCGCGCCTGGGACACCTTGCCTAGGCGCAGGTTCTCCACCATCTTCTCAATGTCCTCTGATGCGCTCTCGAAGAAGGAGCGGAGGCCAGCCTTCACGATCTCAGGGCCTGACTTCATCACCGTCCTAGGAGGGAAGCCAGGGCATGCCAGTTCTAGAATCTGAGAGATTCTCGATTTCAGAGAGCTGAGGAGAACGGGGCAGGAGTGGGCACCACACCCCATACCTGGCATCCAGGGAGCGGGCCAGGATGTGAAGACAATTAACCACAGCTGGAGCATCTGTGCCTGGGAAAGGAAGATGGGCAAGGGTGAAGAAAGGGCTAAGAAGGCAGTGC
The DNA here is from genome assembly GCF_017311325.1 of Ursus maritimus. NCBI lineage: Eukaryota > Metazoa > Chordata > Mammalia > Carnivora > Ursidae > Ursus > Ursus maritimus. The sequence continues at coordinate 50,175,347 of NW_024424341.1, read as the reverse complement.
CTTCCCCTACCTCCACCTCACCCCCAGCCCCACCTCCACGTGGACCCCCACAGGCCCCTGTCCTTCCCGAAATCCACTCTGCTTGTGCCTCCTGCATCCCAGCCCTGACCCCTCCCTCAGGCCTTCACTGTCTGGTGATGAGTCTGTGCCCCACTGGCTTGGGGGCTCCACGAGGGCAGGGCCCAGCGCTATCAAAGCCACAGCTCTGTCCCCAGGACAACCCCATCCATGCCCAGGTGTGGAGGAAGAACACAGTGTTCAAATTGGGCCTGAACTGGGAATTCTTTCTTCAGGGTGGGGCTGGCAATTGCAGGGAGAGAGGGAAGATTAGGGAGAAGAGTTGGACAAGCAGAGCTACTTACCAAAGAGAGAAACTCGGTGACGGACAAGAGCAGCAAGCTTGCAGAAGAGGCTGAAGAAAGAAAGGGACAGAAGGACGGGGGAAACAGGTAGTGAGGATATTGGGGGACAAGGACAGCAGTGATGCAATTAGAGGGACAGGGACGGAAGGACAGAAGATAGAGCCAGGAGGGCATAGGATGATGGGGAAGAAAACGAAGGAGAGAGGAAGTGTGGGGCGGGGGGACAAGGAGATGACAAGCTTGAGAGTCACAGGCAGAAACAGGGATACTAGGGGCTGGGGAGGCTGATCTGCCTTTCTGATTGGGCAGCCAATTCACCCCATTTGCCTGAAAGTCCCATGTCCTGGGAAATCCCTCGGGCCTGGGCACAACAGGACAGCTGGTCACCCTCACTCTTCAGTCCCCTCTGCAGGTAGACTGGTCAATGCCCAACACCCAGGACAGAGTCCCTAAGGTCCAAAGTTGGGTGGAAAGGGTCCAGGATTACAATCCTGTGAGGTCAGGGCGCTGGGTCAGAGGTCACAGGGTAGCCCACCTGGTGATCATTTCCTTCTCCTTGTTGGAGGCATGGCCGCCACTGCCCAGCACTTTGGCTGGTGTGGACAGGAAATAGAGGCAGTGGTTGGTGAAGTACTGGTTGATCAAAGGGAGCAGGATCTGGAGGGTGGGGTGGGGAAAAGATGAGGGGGACTGGGTGAAGGGTAGGGGAGCCCACCCAGTCCCCAGCTCCTTACAGCTTCCGAGCCCTTCTCTCACCTTGGCAAAGAATTTAATCTCCTGTTCGTGTGGGGACTTTTCCACTCGTCCACTGCTGACCACAGCCTCTGGTGGGGGAGGGAAAACAGGGGTCATGGTGGATTCAAGGCTGGGGAACTCAGGGTCTTCCAATGGGGGGGGGAACTCTGGGGCAAAGGCAGGAAAAGATGGGAGATTAATTCTTGGTATAAAGTCACCTCTTTGGTTCTGAGGTAAACCTCTCTCCCCTCTCATCTGATCCCCCTAACTCCTTGATCAAACCCCTCCTGAGGCTGAAAATGGGGAGGAGGATAAACTGGGATGGGATAAGGCCATAGGACATCCCCTTCCTCACAGGCCCTTTTCTCCCTGAACTTTGATACTTGACACTGAACCAATTTGGAAAGAACGAATGAATGAAAAAAGTTGTCAATGTAGATAGATTCAAATTGATTTTAGAGCGGAAATCAATTTCAGACGATAATAATGGTGACAGTAATAATTAATACTACTAAAATAATAATGCTGGCTTCCATTATTAAACACTGACTATTGTCCCTGGCACTGTGAGAAATGTCCTTGCACAATCTCCTCCCAACTTGAAGGTCTGTATAGTTGGTCCCTCTCCTTCATTTTACAGATGAGGGAACTGAGGTAAATAACTCAGCCTGAGTCACCCAGCAAGTAAGTGACAGAACTGTGGCCGGTTATGGTGGACAGATGGGGAAACTGAGGCACAGAGAGGAGAGGGAGTTGCAGAGAGGTGCTCAGCATGGAGGATCAGCGTGTGGGACTTGAGGTGAGATGTGAGAGTGAGTCCTGCTGTGCCGCTCATCTAGGGGGTCCAGGGGTCCTGGGGGGCTCTCAGGGGGATTGCTGGGATCTCCGGGGGAAGCTGGGAGGGATTCTAGGGGCGAGCTGTGATCCTTAGTGGGACGTAAGGGGCATGTGCAGGGCATACCAACAGCCTCCACCCTCAAAAGAGATCCAGGATCTGCCCAGTCCTCACCCTCTTTGGCCCTACACCCCCAGTGTGTCCCCAGTGCAGTCAGGGGGAGTCCACGAACACCTGCAGCAGGTCACAGCACTCTCCTGCTCAGCCCCTCCCATGGTGCCACCCCACTCAGGGTACGAAGCCACAGTCCTCCCCACGCCTCCAGAGCCCTATGTGATCTGCCCCGTCACTTCTGTCCCCATCTCCTTACCCTCTCACCCTCAGTCACTCTGCTTCGGCCCCACTTGGGTCTCTTGTTACTCACACCAGGGACCTCTCAGAGCCTTCGCACTGGCTGTTCCTCTGCCTGGAATACTGTCCTCACGCGGCCAGCCAGCTTCCTCCCAGCTCCTTCAAGGTCTTCTTGAATACTTTATTTACATTTTAACCGGCCCCGCTTTCCCTCACTCCTCATCTTCCTTAGCTGACTCTAGTGTATTCTTCACCCAAACCCTAACCGCCTTCTAAAAACCTGCTATCTGATGTTAATTGTCTGAATGCACCACAGGAATATCAGTGCAGGACAGGGAGCTTTTGCCTTGCTCACTGCTCTCAACATCCGGCACAGCGTCTGGCACAGTGATGAGATGAGGGGACGGAAGGAGAAATGCATGAACTGGGGCCTTAGGTGAAACTGCTCGGATGGCGGGCGCGCAAAGGGGGCTCCTCCGTACCCAGGTGGGCGATAAACTCCTGGGAAATGTCCATCCAGCGCAGCAACTGCTGCAGGAAGCCAAAGGCGAACCGTTTCTCAATGGAAGACGTGTCCAGCTCCATGTCCTTAAGGCCTCTGCGTGGACAGGCAGAGAGGCGTCAGCCCAGAAGAACGCGCGCCCTGTCTCCCGCTCCTCTCCAGGTCCCCTTCTGCTCCCCTAGGCCCTGCCTCTGCAGACTTCTGTCCCACCGCAGGTCTCCCTCAAGTTCCCAGATATTCTCTGGCCCCACCTCCCCTCTCCAGACTCTACCCTCTTAGCCTCCTCCCTACCTGGCCCTCCTCCCTCCCCCTCCCTCTCCCTTTCCTTCTCCCCCCCTTTTAGCCCCTCCCTCTCCCTCTCCTTCTCCGCCCCCCCTTTTAGCCCCTCCCCTCTCTGGTCTCACGCGGCCCCCAAGCTCCACCCCTTAGCCTCCTCCCCTCCCCGGCCCACCTCTCCTCTCCAGGCCCCGCCCTTTTAACCCCCTCTCTGGCCTCCCCCCCTCAGGCCCCACCCCTCTGGGCTACCTCTCCTCCCTGGCACCTCCCTCACCCACCAGGCCCCACCCCTGCAGCCACCTTCCTTCTCTGGCCCCATTCCTGCTCTCCAGGCCCCACCCCTCTTACTTAGCCTCCTTGCTTCTCTGGCCCTGCCTTGTTACCCCAGCCCAGCTCTTCCCAGTTTCCGCCTTGCTAGCTCCTCCCACATTCCCCACCCCTCCCTGACCAGGCTGGCAGCCCACGTGCCTGGTGACAGCATAGCCGTTCATCTGCAAGAACTTCAGCAGCTCTTGGGCCTTCTCTCGATCTCGGGCTTTCTCCTTGGCTGTAAGTGTGTCATAGGGGACCAGCAGGGGGTGGGTCCCACCACCTGGAGCAGGAAAGACCAGAAATCAGAGGACTGGGGAGACCCAGGCTACCCTCACTGAAGTGGTTCTTGCAGCTGAGGGCATGCATAATTATAGCAATAAAAACAGAGGTAAGAATAACCAAAACACGGTTTTCAGATGATAGTCATATCCTCACTGCAGCCCTATGGCAGTGGATGCTATTAATATGGGGGGGCGCGGGGTGAAAGCAGTTGTTCAAAGTCACACAACTCTAATCCAGACCCTTATGACTCTGGAGCCTATGACTAGGGAACTTTGGTGAAGAAGGGTCTGGGCAGGGATGGGATGGGTGCCCTCACCTTTGGCCTCCAGCTCCTGCTTCTTCTTCCGCCCCCACGTGTTGTGGTAATTTTCTGCCAGTTGTTCTGCCATGGCCTGGGAGTGGATGAAAGAGTCAGGGCCTAGACTCAGAGGATGTCCTCCCCAACCCCAACAAGCACCTCCATGCTCCCAGATGAAGGATCAGGGGTCTCACCTGCAGCTCCCGGGACAGGGTAACTCCGCTGAGGTCGGGGGGCTGGGGGTTGTAGCCTTCTCGCGGATCATAAGTCTGGGAGGACGAGGTAGAGATGGGAGGGCTTGATGGGCTAGCAGGAAGCCCAGGCCCCAACAAAGTTTACCCCCTCCACCTGGCCCTAGACCCCTGCTCTGCACCCACTCCTTAAGGCCTTGTCTCTAAGCCATGCCCTCCTCTCCTCTGCCCTTTGCGGTTCTTCATACCCAGGCCCACTCCCTTCCCAGGTCTCTCACCCTGTCCAGCAACCCGCTCCCGGCCTCCCCTATTCCGCTGACCCCACCTCCCTCCCTTGGCCCTTCTCCTCTCTCAACCCACCTCCTGCCTGGCTCCGCCCTCCCCTGGCCCCGCCCCTTGTTCTAGCCGCTCACCACCCCTATGACCCCACCCCGGCCCCGGCCCCGCCTCCACCTGGGCACTTTGGGATATCTTCCGAGTTTTCTTCTTCTCTGTCTTCTCCTCCTCGCCCTCCCTGGCCTTCTCTATCGTCCATTCCCAGGCAATCATGGCCTTCAAGGACTCCTTGATGGGCCAGCGGTAAATCTCTTTATCCTGGGGTGGACAGAAGGGCGGGGAGTTGGTAGGATGGGATGGGAGGGAGGGAGGTAGAGTTAGGAGACTTACTGTCTGGCCTCCAGTGTCCTAAGAAGAGGAAAGCCTCCACCGAGTGGCTAGGAGGAAGTGGTCCAGCTTGGATTCGAACCCAGGTCTCATACCTGCTTTGTAACAGAGCCTCCCAGAGTCTCATCCCATTTTACACATGAGACTCAAAGAAGTTAAATTGTACGGCCAAGGAATCAAACCCTGTCTCTCTGACTCTTTCTAAGAGAAGGAACACTAGAAGTCTGGAGTCTAGGGGAGGCAAAGTCCATGGATGAGGAGCCCTAACCAGCAGTCCCAGCTAGATCCGAGCCTGAAGCAGCCTCCCTTCTCCCTGAACGACCCAATTTGGAGGTTTACATTTGGGACTCCTAGCATTGGGCCCCAAGACTTGCTCACCTTCTCTGAAAAGGTCTTATAGGGCCTCAGCATGGGATGGGTCTTCAGTTCCTCATCTATGTTCTCCCCATAGGACCAGTTGTTCTGGATCTGGAGGTGGAGAGGGGAGAGGGAGGGGCAGCGCCACTATGGAGCTGAGGGTGGGGGCAGGAGGAGGGGTGGACAGCAGCCTGGGGGACTCCTGGAGGAGTTCCTGGAGGGGCTGAAGGCTCCTGGGGAGGTTCTGGGTCTCAGGAAGAGTTGGGGGTCTCAGGGAAACCTGGGGCCTCAGGGAGGACCTGGGTCTGGGGGAAGCTGGGGTCTTGAGAAAGGCCGGCAGGAATGGGGCTTGCTGGGGAGGGGAGGGGAGGACCCTGGCGCCAACCTTGTCGAAGGCCCACTTCTCATGCGTGTACTCTGCAAACTTATTAATGAAGGAGTCCAGCTTCTCTGGGATGATCACACTATTGGGGGGATAGGATGGGCAGATGTTGGGGCTGGCCCCTCCTTCCATGTCCAAAACCTTCTTCTCCTTCTCCCAGCCCCCAATCCCCACCCGACTCCTGCCCCCAGGCCTCACTTGAGGGTCTCCACAGGCCGAGGATCAAAGTTGCCTTCAGCGTCCACCGTGGCCTTTTTCTCGGCCTTGGATGAGTACGAGGCGTCCACGTAGTCGGGGGGCAGAGCCCCTGCGATGGCGCACAGACAAGGCATAGCCATGCGGTACAGCTCTGCATCATACTTCTGGGGATGCCAGGGGTGGGGGGGGTCATTGCAGGCCTGGCAGCGCCTTCAAATCTTGGAGCCCTAGGACCTCAACTCACCCCTCCAACAATCCACCCTCCTCCCTGGGCCCGAAGACCTCAATTATGGCCTCTCTCCCTGAAAACCAAACCTCAGCCCACAAGGAACCTCAAAACTACCCCCATATCACCCCTCTCTAAGCCCCCAAAATAGAGGCCCATCCCCCCTTTCATTACAACCAAACCAGAGACCCAACGCATAGATTCTTCTGGGTCCAAACTGCCCAACTGGCTCCCTCTCTGAACCCCAAGTTTGGGAATTTCATTCTGGATCCCCCAACTTTGGGCCCCAAACCCTCCAAACAGGCTCCTTGCAGCCCGTCCTCCACCACGTGTCCAGACCTTATGGGCCAGCGAGTCAAAGATGCCCCAGAAGAGTTTGCGAGTGAGGTGCAGCTCTTCCTCGGAGGTGACCCCGAAGTTAGCCCAGCCCGTGGGGAGGCAGTAGTACTTCCAGCAGCGCTCATAGTGGTTGGTGAGGAGCTGCGTGGGAGCAAGAGGGGGGACACACAAATGAGAGGCACATAGTAGGTGGCAGGCAAAAGAAAGGCCAAGGAGGCCAGGGTGCCAGGGTCTTTAAATTACTAAGGCAATGTGGGTTATGCAAATGATGCTAATGAGGGAAAATGGTATGCTTATTGGAGAGTGGTCCGGACCGTTTACCATGCAAATTTAGCATTCCGATTTAGAGTCAGGATGGGCACTCAATTTGTCTGGTGTTGCTTTACACAAACAAGCACGCTAATATTAATCCAGAGGTAGGGTTGTGTGAGAAGTGCAAGCGGACATATGGATGGAGTGATCCGCACGCCCGTGAACGAACAAGGCAAACAAATACAGGCAGAACCCCATGCAAATATATGGTAATTGGGAAGAGGGCCTCCATATTCACTATGCAAATTTGAAACGGGCTGGTTTAGATGTATTATGTAAAACAGTCAAGATAATCGGAGTTGGAGGTATCTCCTTATGCAAACGAGCGGCCAAAAAAAAAATTATAGGAGAGACTGCAAATATTCAGAATAGCGGGGGTGCTATTTATTCAAATCAATGCACTCATTTGAAAAGAATAAGGCTGGTGGTCTGGGCACACGAATAAGCATGCTAATTAGGAAAAGCAGTGTACTCCATGCAAATACGCGCTAATTTAGGTGTGGCCTGGCTCGCTGTTGGGCGAATCAAGCGCTAATGAGGGAGCGCTAGCGGCACCAATGACGCGGAGGGACTGTCTTGGAAATCCTAGTATGCCAGTGAGAACGCCAGAGAGGTTTCCGTGGGGACGCTGCCCTCAACACTTGGCAGGTTAAGTGCGCTGGGCGGTGCGGGACACACGAGCGCGGAGGCCCGAGGGCCGCGCACGCTGAAGAGGGCCCGCGCTCACCTTGAGCGGCATCTTGGCGAACTCGTTCAGGATGGGCACGTCGAACACCAGGCGCCGCAGCAGGTGCTGCAGCATGGACGGGCGGATGTACCTGCGGAGACACGCACCAAAGGGGGCGGCGGGGTCTCGACCCCCGGCCGGCCGCACCCCTCCACCCCTGCCGCCCCACCCGCACCCCTGGCCCCGCCCCACCTGCAGAGTGCCATGAGACAGTCCTCGATGATGTCGCGCTGCGCCTTGGTGAGCGAGCGGCCGCGGGACAGGCGGTACACCGTGTGCAGCATGGAGTCCACCATGATGGCGCGGTGCTCGGTGCCCGCGAAGAGCGGCGCGCACTTGGTGATGAGCGGCAGCACCGCCAGGCACAGGTAGCGGTTCAGGGCCAGCGCCATCTCCGTGGTGCTGAAAGTGGCCTGGGGCGCAGAGTGGGGGCATCAGGCCGGCCTCGCGTGCCTGCGGTGGCCCTGGCTTCGGATCTTCCCCCCACACCCCCAGCAACACTGCTCCCCACTGTCTCTAATATTACTTTACAAAATTTCAAACATACAGAAGTCCAAGAACCAATGAATGAACCCTCCTTATCCAGAGTAGACTGGTCTGCAGATATCGTTCTGCGTGCTTATTTCCTCTCCTACCGCACCTTTTTTTCCTGTAATATTTTTATACAGCCCCAGCCATAGACCGTTTTACCCATGGATATTTAAATATGTATCTCCATTCAGGCAGGTGTTTCTGTTTAACATCCCAGGCGGCCACTTTCACACCCAACAGAATTAACAAGCGTGCAAAATTCATGATCAGCGCTCTCCAATTGTCTCAAAAATCGCTTTACATTTATGTGGAATTGTTTGGATCGGGGCACCCGGAAGCCTCCCCATACTGTATGTTATCTGACTGCTGGGCCTCAGGTCTTTTCATCTGTAATTGTCTCCTTTCCTATTATTTTTAATGCTATTGCTTTGCTGGAAAAACTGGATCATTTATCCAGTGGAGTTTCCTACATCTTGGGTTTGGCTGGTCACAACCTGCTGGTGTCCTTTAACTTGTGCCTCTGCCCTCAGTCTTTTTTTCTTTCTTTTTTCTTTTCTTTTTTTTTTTAAGGTTTTTTAATTTTTACATAATCTTTACACCCAGTACGGGGCTCGAACTCACAACACCAAGGTCAAAAGTCGCATGCTCCACCGACGGAGCCAGCCAGGTGCCCCTGCCCTCGGTATGTCTGATACACTGGTAGATACAGAATCAAGTTGCAGTGTTGCCTTTCTCAGTTAGTAGCCGACAGTTATTTCTCCCACCTTAAGAATCTTCTCTCAGCCAAGGTCACCTGTCCAGCATATCATCATTCCTCTGCGTCCTCTGTCACCAACGTGTAAAGAATTGTTGACACCCACTGTCCCAATACCTCACCTACCAGACCTTTGTAAACCCCCTCCAGTAAGGCTCTTCCCTCACCGCCTCACTGCAAGTGCTCAGCAAGCTCACCAGTGACCTCCATGTGGCCACACCAGCGGCCAGTTCTGTCCTCATCTTACTGTGCTGTGTCCCCTCCTATAACCTGTGTAACTATCATATATCTACATAACTATTGTGACTGTTGTGCTCAGGTCTGTGTCCTTGGTGCTGAGCCACCATCGAGAATGATTATTTCTTAAATAAGAAAGATGAGATGTTGGAGAGTTCCACCCACCCTCGCCCAGAACTTAGAGTTTATCTTGGTTTTGTTTTCCATCTTGACGAGGTGGGGGGTGGGGAGGGAGGATTAGGATATGTACACAAGCCCAGAACAAACAGAAGCATGGCTGCTATGGCCGTGCCCCATCTGGTGTCCTCTCTGGAGGCAGGGAGGGTGGCTAGCTGGGCGGGGCTGCTCACCGTGTCCAGCGAAGCGGCTGCACGCATGTCAGGCAGGAACCCCACGTCCAGCACATGCAGCAAGAAGTCCTGGTTCTCAATGCCGTACACTCGGTCCAGGAAGAGCACCATGGATGCCTTGTGGTCTGGCACGAAGGATGCCGACATCTTTGGCTGTACCAGAGCCCCATCTGTGGGCCAGGAGGGCAGGGGGTCAGGGATGCCCTTTGGACCCATCCACTCCCTCCCCTGCAGCCCTCCCTTGCTGAGTCCTGCCCCCTCCGCACCTTTGCCCAGGGTGGGGATCTGCAGAGGGAGGCTGATGATGCCCACAAGGTCTTCCAGGGGCACGAGGGAGCGCAGGATGGCGCGGATCCGCAGGGCCTCTCCCTTGCCGGCTTGGATTAGCTGGAAGAGGGAAGCGGCCGCATCATCCAGCACCCTGTGTCCCATTTGCTCATTACTCCAACCATCCCTTCCTGACCCACTGACAGGTAGAGGAGGACTCCTCGCGGGGTAAGCTCTAGAATTCCCAGCCCTGACTCCTCTGCCTGTGTTTCCTACTGCCACCCTGACCACCCCTGGCCCTCATTGCTTGGTCTCCCCCGCTGGTCTGGGAGCTCCGTGAGAGCCGGGCCTGGGGATGTCTTGGTCACTGGTGTGTCTGTCCCCAGGACTGTCTCGCCTAAGACCACCCATAGAGTGAGAGCTCAGTCTATGTTGTCCAAGGCCTGACTGAAGAGGTTCAAGGTTGGCCCTATGTGCCCCTCCCTGTCCCTGGATGTCTAGGTCTCACGTGCATCTCTGGTGCACAGCGTCCTAGCAGGTCAATCAAGGCAGCGTAGAAGGACATGATGGCGTGTCCCAGGTGCACCCGGTTCTCCTCTGGGGGCTCTTCGCCAAAGCTGCAGGGGAAGGTGGGCGGTGTGGGGGAGGTGGCAAGGGGCACCGGGAAGGTGGGCCCGTTCTGCTGAGGAGGTGGGAGACTCACTGCTCACGCCGCCGGTCCCTGCGGACGCCTGGGCCATCGCGCGCCGGGTCCTCAGAGATGCGAATGGCCTCTTCGATGGCGGCCAGCAGCCCCGAGCCGCCCTCACCCCGCAGGGCGGGCCCGAAGCACTCGGGCTTGCGGATGAGCAGCCTCACCACCACGTTGGCGTTCTCCTCCACGCTCTCACCTGGCGCCTCCGCCGGGGTCAGGAGGCCTCATGAGCCCAGGGACCCCGCCCTGGCAGCCCAGGACCCAGCACCTCCAGGGTTAATGCCAGGCCCCCATTGGCCTCTGCATCCTGCCAGCCCCGCCCACCCAGAGGAATCCCTGCCCAGGCTAGGAAGTGGCCCCCAGCCCCCTGCCCTGTCACCGCCAACTCCTGACTTACCGTTGACGAAGACAGCGAAGCGTAAAAAGTCCAGGTAGCGCTCACCACCACACGGGTTCCAGCCGATGTCTGGGTACCCTTTGGCCAGGAGCATGGGGCAGCTCTGAAGGCCACAACCCGCCAGGTAGGACACCACCTGGGGGTGGAGGGGGGCTCAGCCAGAGGCCAGACTCACTCCGTTTCCTCCCTAAGGCTCACACGTCCCTGCCCATCCATGGAGCTCTGCAACCCGATTCATTTCTGGATCTCTCAGCAAACAATCATCATCCTCTACCCCTCATCTCCCACCTGTACCATCCAAGCGGCCTTCTTCCTGGACTCCCTGCTCCCCCCACCCGGTCTATCCCCCCCACCCCCCACACACAGAAGTGTCCCTTCCTTGCTTGGAGCCCTCCTATGGGCCATCTCACTTAGGCTAAGACCCAGAGCCCTCTCGGTGGCCCACTAAGACCCTCTGCACAATCTTCCCTGTCGCCTCCCTGCCCTCATTTCCCACCACTAACCCCTTACTCCCTCTGCTCCAACCATTCTGCTGCTCCTCAAACTCATGAGGTTCACTTCTGTCTCAGGGCCTTTGCACTGCCCAGAATGCTCTTCCCCCTGATGTCCATATGGTCCCTCTCATCCTTCAGAGCTTTACCTGAATGTCACCTTCTCAGTGAGGCGTCCTCTGATCACACTTGTCTAAACTTGGACACCCTCCTGACACTTGATGCTTCTCTCCCCCACTCACTGTTTTCATCCTTAACGCTCATCACTAGCTAATACACGATGTATTTTACTTGTTCATCTTGTTTGTTATCCATCTTCCCAACTAGAATGCCAGCTTCGTGAGGACAAGACTTTTTGCTTGTCTCAATCCCTGTCATACCCCTACTAACTAGGACAGGTCCTGGCACGTAGTAGGTCCTTGGGAAATAGTTGTTGAATGAGTAGTACTATAATAGCAGATTAATTCTTATTGAGTGCTTACTGTTTTATAAATGCTTTCGTGGGTTAACTCATTTTATCCTGAGGATAACCCTGTTCTATTATTATATTCATTCTACAGATGAGGAGACAGAGGCCCGGAGAATTTAAGTCACTTGTCCAAGTCCACACAGCAAGAGAGCAAGGGGAGTTAGCCTAAGTCGCTGAACTCCAGAGCCCACGCCCTTCTCCGCCATGCACAGAAGCAGGGGCACAGAGGGCCAAGAAACGTGCCAAAGTCGTGCAGCTGCAGGCGGGTGAAGTATGGATTTGCACTCAGCCCTATGAATGAGGGACTGGGCCCTGCTCTTCCCCTGCGAATGACTGTCCTTCTGGTTCAATCCTGGACCATCCCATAGAGTGGGTCCCAAATCAGCAGGTGCCCCAAGGGGCCACACAGGGGCCAGGCCTCCCCCTTCCACACCTTCTCCAGGTCCTGCTCTTGCAATGCCAGGGCCAGCTCGTTGTTGTCAATGACGGAAGCAGCTGCCACATCCAGAGGCGTGGAGCCCTGCATGCCTGTGAGGGCGAGAGGCAGGGAGAATGCTCTTCAGAGGTACATAGCTGACAGTCTCACTGCTGCTTATCTCACCTCCTCTCGGAAGCCCTCCGTGACCACCCCTTTTACAGCCTATGTCAGGTGCCTCCTCTGGCCTGACCACTCTGGGCTGTCACTGTCTGTCTTCCATGCTGCAGCGTGAGCCCTGTGAGGGCCAGGGCCGGAGCTGTCTGGGTATCCCCAGCACTGCTCATCACAGGGCTAAAGCTGGGGTGGGTTGAGAGTGAGCCAGCAGAGATGGATGTGTGGATGGACCACCAAGAGTGGGCCGTGGGGGACAGCGCCCCCAGCCCAGGCTCGGGGGCTCTCACCCAGGCCGATGCCACTGTTCTCCAGCAGGTAGCTCAGGTGGTCGAACATGGAGCGTTGGTTCTGCCGGCTGATGCGACAGAAGTAGCAGAGGAAACGGCAGCAGCTTGTCACCATCTTGGGGAAGCGGATCTCCTGGGCAGGCAGAGTGGGCCAGTGGTCAGTGCCTGCCCCCTGGACCCCCCCTGCCCTGAGCTCCTCGGCCCCCACAGGCCCCTTACCTTGGATTCACCACCACCCCCGAGGACATTCACCATGACCTCCATGACTGTCTCATGCATGCCCAGTGCTCGCATCAAGTTCGGGTGTTGGTAGAAGACTTTGTTGTTCATGATGTTCCTGTGAACAGGTAGAGTACATGGGGTCGCCAGGGGCCAGGTGGGGCCCAAGTCCAGGGAGAGCCCCCAGACCCTTGGGAGAGCTGTCACCACCATTGGGATAACAGTCAACATTTACTGAGTTCTTCCTTCATGCCTGGCACCATCCCCCTTTACAGATCTGAACTCATTCAATCTTTATGTCCACTCTGGAAGGCAGGAACTGTAATTGTCCCTATTTTATAGAAGAGGAAACTGAGGCATGGATCCAAGGTGGGCTCCCCAAGGCAGAGATCCTTACCACATTGCATGTTGTATTCCCCAAGTGCCTAGAAAGGGCCTGGCACAGAGTAGGCGCTCAATGAATGCTTGCTGAGTGAATGAATGAGGCACTCGACACTGAGTGAGAGCTCAATACCACCATTACCATTATCAATAGCATAATGACGTGCATGAGCCCACAGAAGCCTCACATGACTCTATGGGGTAGGCATGGCTCTGCCCCAGTTTAGAGATGAACACTGAAGCTCGAAGAGGGTAACTCTTGTGCCAAGAGTCACAGGTGAGTAAGAGCTGTTACTCCGGGTGTTTGGGTGGAGAGGGCAGGGGAGTGGACATTAGCCAGGGAGATGGGCTAGCTACTGGGAGAAGTATATCACCCCAAGGATGGGGCAGAAGTGGAGGAAGGAGACATTATTGCATCCAGGGGACATGAGCCAGGGGCACAAGCTGGAGCTAGGAGGGCCTTCCTCCTTCCTGGGGGATGTGCGAAATCCAGGGAGGGGGCAGGGCCTCACCCAATGCTCTGGATCATGAGGTTTTCCTCCTGGGGACCCATCTGCACGATAAGCAGTGATCGGATCTGGCCGAGGCACTCAAGCAGGCTCATGGTGTCCTCCATGGATGATGGTGAGATGGTGTATGCCCGGGGCAGGGCACGCAGCAGCTCCCCAAGCCCATCGTACTGCCGGTGCAGGAGGCTGAACATGGCCCGTACAAGCTCGGGGCTCTGCACGAAGTCCTCTTGAGCCCAACGCACCACTGTGTGGGACACCAGCTCTTGCAATGACTCTGGGAAGGGGACATAAGTGTCAGAATGCTGCCAGGTTGGGGGTGCCTGGGTGGCTCAGCCGTTAAGCATCTGCCTTCAGCTCAGGTCATGATCCCAGTGTCCTGGGATCGAGCCCCGCATAGGCTCCCTGCTCGGCGGGAAGACTGCTTCTCCCTCTCACACTCTCCTTGCTTGTGTTCCCTCTCTCACTCTTTTTATCAAATAAATCAATAAAATCTTTTTTTTTAGATTTTATTGATTTATTTGAAAGAGATAGAGACAGCCAGCGAGAGAGGGAACACAAGCAGGGGGAGTGGGAGAGGAAGAAGCAGGCTCATAGCGGAGGAGCCTGATGTGGGGCTCAATCCCATAACTCTGGGATCACGCCCTGAGCAGAAGGCAGACGCCCAACTGCTGTGCCACCCAGGCGCCCCAATAAAATCTTTAAAAAAAAAAAAAAAGAACACTGCCAGGTTGGGGCCTTGAGCCAGAACAATGCAGAAAGGGCCCCTCTTTCTCGGTTACTAACCGCCCCTACCCTCCACCTGCCAGGAGTGGGCAGATCCTGGAGGATTTTTTTTTTTATTGCCCTAAGAGCCTCCATGTCCTCTTCACCCTAAGGTGAAGGGCCCCCTAAAAGTTTCAAGAGGAAAAAGAAATTGTATCACTTCAAAATACCAGAGTACATTATAAGCACCTTTGGAATATATAATGTACTTTTGAAATCATAATTCCACTTGTTCTGTAAAAATACTGCTGAATTTTCATCAAGAGAGACAACAGACACAAAGAAAACTTGTGGACTTTGGTATCATTTGGAAATGATGTCAAAATGAACTGTTTTCTTTTCCCTGGACATCTCCCTGGGACTCATCTCTCCTACATCCAGCATCCATTTCTCTCTCTCTATCTCTTTCTCTTCCATCCCTGCTCTTTCCCAGGATTTCTGGGAGAAAAGATAGATGTCTTATGTGTCTCAGGATTAAGAGAAATCTCCATGCACTGCCACTGAATGATGGTGTCAATTCATGACCTTCCAGTGCTACACAATCTGGCCCTGTCCCTTTGACCTCATCTCCTGCCCCTCTTCCCTGGCTCACTCTGCTCCAGCCACACTGGCCTTTAAACAACACCAAGCATATTCCTGCCTCAGGGCCTCTGCACTGGTTATTCCCTTTGTACCAATCATCTTCCCCAGATCTTTGTACACCTCACTCCCCCACTCTGACCCCTCCATCTTTATCTCTCTCTCTCCTATCACTCAGCTTTACTTTTCTCCTTAGCATATAACTTATAATATTCTCAACTCCTGGAGGGTAGAGATTTTGACTCTATCCCGCTACAGTATTCCCCAGCCCTGCCAATAGTGCCTGGCCCAGAGCTGGCCCAATAACAGCTTCTTGAATGTTGTAGAATAAACCCTGTACCAACGTCAGGGACTCTGTCTTTGTTGGATGGAGCTAAAATATATTTTGCATAATGGCCTATTGGCCCAACATTTATCATAATTGCTTTTCTAATCCCTCATCATAGTAATCATTTCACCAGAAAAAGAAGAGAAAAACAAGAAACAGCCATGAGGTCATGGAAGACATGGTGGTACAGGAGCTGCCACCATCGCAGGGTGGCATGTATTTCTCTGCTCTGGCAGGCCGTATGTCTTGCTGGTCCAACACACAAACTGTGCAGCTCCCACACTTGGACCTACACTTTCAGCATGTCTGTTCTCTCACCGCCCCCCCAACTCCTCCTCTCTCATTAGTCTACCCTTCCCTTGCCCGACTCCTCATGGCCTGTCTTGGACCTAGAGGCTCCCCAAATGCCACCCCATCCCTGTCCCCTCCCTGATGGCCCCAGTCCTCACGGGGTTTGCTCTCCTCAGCAGGTGGTTCCTCCTCAGGTTTCTCCTCCTTCTTCTTCACCAGCCGTACTTTCTCCAACAGGCTCATCAGGCGGCTGCCCAGGGTGGCCTCTTCCTCTGGTTCCTCCTCCTCCCCCTCCAGCTGAATTCCTGGAGGTGGTCAAAGGGAGAGGGTGTCATTCATCTGTGTGCTTATTCATCTACTCAGTCATTCACTTCTTCACTCACTGGTTCATTCGTTCCTCATTCAGGTGTGCATTCTTAGGTTTTTCATTTATTTCTCCATATGTTCATATGTTTGTTCACTTATTCATTCTTTGAAGCCTTTTAAACATCTTTCAAACTAACTCTTGTAAATAGGTCCAAAGAACTAAAGGAAACCATGTTGAAAGTATTAAAGTATGATGACAATGACTCCTCAAATACAGAATATTAATAAAGAGGTAGATCATATAAAAACAACCATATAGAAATTCTGGGGCTGAAAAATACAGTAACTGAAATTTTAAAATCACTAGAGGGGTACAACAGCATATTTGAGCTGGCGGGAGAAAGAATCAGTGAACTTGAAGGTAGGACAATAGAGGTTATCCAGTCTGAAGAGCAAAAAAGAATGAAGAGCCTCAGAGCCTGTGGGACACCATGAAGTATATAAATATATGCATAATGGGAATCCCAGAAAGTGAGATGAGAAATGGCAGGGAAAATACTTAGAGAAATAATAGCCCCCAAATCCCAAATTTGATGCAAAATATTAATCTACATATCCAAGAATCTTAACAAACTCCAAGTAGGATAAAATCAGAGGGTGCCACACCGGATACATCATACCCAACTGTTTCAAAGCCAAGGCAAATGGAAAACTTGAAAGTCAGCCAGAGAAAAACCACTCATCACATATGAAAGAATCTTAGTAAGATTATTAACTGACTTACTATTAGAAAAAATGGAGGTTATCCATTCATCCCTCTAGGCACCCAACCATCTCTCCATTCAATTTTCAATTATCCATCCATCCATCCATCCATCCATATCCTTGTCCTTAACCATCCATCCACCCAGCCATCTCTTCACCCATTTCTTTACTCATTCATCTATCCATCAATTTACACACTCATCATCCACTTGCTTATAGCCATCCATCCATGTATAATCCACTCAAATACCCACACAAACATATCCTTTCACTCATCCTCTATCTGTTCACTAATATGTCTGTTCATTCATTCATTCATTCATTCATTCATGTATTCATTCATTCAACCAAAAGTTACACTGCACCAATACTGTACATATTTAAAATCAGGAAATCTTAGGGAAACTTTGGGAGAGGTCTCAAGAGAAAGTTTGGGAGATGGATTCTCTGATCTCTCTTACCACAGTGTGCCAGCAAGTCTTCATGAAATTCGAGCAAATCCTGTCGGACCTCTTCAGGGAGAGGACAATCTTCCTCATCCTCACCATCTTTGAACTGCAGTAGCATGTTTATCTGGAGGAAGGTCAAAAGTTAGAATGAGGGTCAGAGGCCCAAGAGCAGAAACTCTGAGGTCAAAGATCAAAGATCGAATTGTGAGTCCCTGTTTAAGGTCATGAGCTGGTGAAGACTATCTGAGAGACTAGAGGTTTGAAAGGAGTCAGTGTCAGTTTGAAAGGACTAAGAGGTCAGACTGGTTCAGAGGGAAGTAGAAGAGTAAGAGATAATTATATCAATAGGCTCAGAGGTCAAGCATGAGTTTAAAGGTTTAGTACCATCAGTAGGGGGACAGGTTAAAGTTGGGGTTTAGACAGTAATGACAGCTGGGGTCAAGGGTCAGAGTACCTGCTCCTGGGGTGGGGAGCGGAATTCGCGAGTACGTCGGGCAGTCTCAGCTGCAGACATGGTGAAGGCTTTTATGAGGAGGCCATAGCGGTCCCTCTGGTTGGCCTGGAGCTTGTCCACGTAGCGCTCCGCAAAGGCTGCTAGGGATTCCACACGGTGCTGCAGCTCTTGGTCACAGAAATACTCCAGCAGGTGGCACATCTGTGGGAGGACAGCCATGCAGTAGGAATGATGGTGATGAGACCATCCTTGAAACTTTTCTGGCTTCCTCTCCCCCCTCCATGGCCCCGCCCTATCTGCCACCATCGTTTCCTGCCTGGATCCTTAAGCCAGCCTTCTCCATGGTCTTATCCCTTCAATCCACCTGCCACATGGCAACCAGAGAGATCATTCGAAGCTAGCAGCATCCAATCATCTGTGGCACTTCCACAGCTCCCCACTTCCTCGGGACAAAGTCCAGACTTCTGCCCCACCAGACCCTGTGTCTCCCAGCCCAGATGGGTGGAGGCTGGAGAACAGGAAGAATCAGCCCACCTGTAACTTCACAGACTCCGGCAACTTCATCTGGAGCAGCCCTTCCTCCAAGCCTTCTTCTTTTTCCCCTTCTGCTGTCTCCTCTTCCTCTTTTTCCTCATCTTCTTTCTCCTGTGCCTCTTCCTCCTCATCCTCCTCCTTCTCCTCTTCATCTTCCTCTTCTTCTTCCTCCTCTTCCTCTTCTTCCTCAGTGAATACTTCAGGTTCAATCATCTTCAAGATCTGTTTCACATCTTCATCGGCAAAGATGCCCATCACCTACAGGACAAAGCCTGGGTCCTTCACTGTGGCCTGCAAGACCTCCAAATCAAGTCCCAGCCTCATTCCCCAGACATGCTTCTCCTGCACATGCCAGCTTCATTCCTGCATGGGCTACATATGATTTCTCCTACACAAAGAAATGGCACTCCCCTGCCCTGTTGTCCATCCTCCTTAAGATCTCCCCAGATCCACACCCTGTGTCCCACCTAACTTGGCCCAGACTGCATAGCCAAACATGAGCACCTCTCCCTTCACTAATAAATGTCCTTTCTCCTAAACTTGAGCATATGTGACTCTGGAATAGGACATACACTTACTGATGGCATGACCTCATAGCTCCCAGTATATGCTAGCTCTCAGTAAACATAATGAAGATGCTAACAGATGGAGGGAGAGCAGGTAGATGAAAGGGAAAGACGGTGGGGAAAGAGAGATGGATAAGTGGGGGGAGGACTGGTTGGCTGAATTAATAGATGGAATAGTAGAGGTTTGAAGGGAGAGAAACTGATGGACAGATAATGGATGGAGAGGTGAAGGTAAAGGTGGAGGAAGAGATGGGTGGATGGATGACAGGATAGATAATGTATGGACAGGTGGGTAAGTGGATGGATGATTTGACAGGTGCATGAGTATGTAAATAAGTGGATGGTAAATAGACAAATGGGTAAATAGCCAGGGTGGGCGGTGAGATGTTTGGATGATGGATGGGTGGATAGGTTTGCAAATGAAAATTTGGTTGGATGGATATATGGATGAGACATTAGATGAGTATGTGAATGAAAAGATACATGAAGAAGGGATAAAGGATGAAGAATGGGTGGATGGTGGGTGGATGAATGGGTGTAGACGGTTGGATGGATTTGTGGTAGGTGGATGGGTGTATATACATATGGATTGAGAGATGCATTGGTGGACAGACAGGTAGGTGGAAGATGAAGGAACAGATGAATCTGTAGATGGGTGGATGGATGTGTGGATGAATGTATTCACAGCTGGAAGGATGATGATAATTGGATTATGAAAGGAAAGATAGATTAATAAATAAATGGCTAGGTGGATAAATGAATAGATGGAAAGGTGGATATACTGATGTATGAGTAAATGGAAGGGCGAGTGGACAACCAGACTGAAAGTTGGGTAGATGGATCCATGGATGGATGGGTATGTGGGCAGAGAATGGAAGGATAAATAAATGGACTTGTGGCTGGGAAGATGGGGGCATGTTTGAATGAATAGATGGGTGCAGGATGGACGGATAGATGAATGATGGTTGTTTGGATGGATGAATGGAAAGAAGGGAGAAAAGATTAATAAACAGATTAAGAGATGACAGATGAATGGATGGGAGGAAAAGTGAATGAAAGATGAGTAGATAATAGAAGGGTAAACTGAAAGGTAGAGGACGGAGAGGTGAATGGGTGGCTGGATGCATATATGAGAGGGGGGCTGATGGATGATTTGGAATGTGGAAGAATGGGACAAAGGGAAGCAGGAGGAAACCCTTACCAGCAGGGTGGACACGAGCTTGAGCACGGGCACAAACTGGAACTCCACAGAGCCCCCGACGGGGTCACGTGCGTGCTGCCCACCATCTCGCACGGCCTCTCCCAGCATTCTCAGTGCTTTATCCCGCAGGGCCTCCAAGGGGATGCTGGGGCTGAGGCGGGCCGGAGCCTCCGCCACGCCAGCAGCCGGCAGGGCAGCCACGAAACAGGGAGGTGAGAAATGGTGTGGAGGCCGCAGCGAGGTGGTGACGCCAACGCCAGGTAGGCCGTGGCGGCGGGAGCCATTTTCCGCGCTTTTTCCGGGCGGGAAGAGAGTGATGGCGCGGGTCTCCTCCGTGAGGGGCACGATGTACTCGGAGAGCATGGAGCGGCGGCTGCGGCAGGCGCTTTCGAGGTGTATGCTGATGAGGAGGTCGTAGTAGCCGGCCCGCAGCGGGCCGGGCAGGTGCGCGTCCTCCAGCGCGTGCAGCAGCTGCGCCTGGTCCACGTGGCTGCACAGAGCATGCGCCACGCGGTTGTTGCCCAGCGCGCACACGGCGCGGTAGAGGCGGAGGGTGTGAGAGTGGAACCGCTGCAGGTCCAGGCGCTCCGACAGCTCCAGAATGTCCATGCATCTGCGGTGGAGATGGGCCACGGACAGGGACAGACCACAGACAGGCAAAGAGATGCTAAGGTGAGTGTCGGCACCCCCAGCAGGGAATCCCCGTGTCCTGCTGGGTCAAGGTTCTGTGAGGTCTGCAGAGCTGGGTCTAGGAGTCTTTTAATAGTTCTGGAAGTCCCCAGTGGTCTGGGGGCTCCTTGTGATATAGCTGGGATCCCTGGGGGATGGTCTGGTACTCTGGGGTATCTGAGAGTCCATGGAGGAGATCTGGTGACACTGAGATATGTCTGGGATCCCCAAATTGGGACTGAACCTCCCTCTGGCAGGCCTGAGTAACCTGGCTATGTTTGAAGACGACTAGAATGTACACCCCACCAGGGCAGGACATTTCTGCCTTTGGGTTTTGTTGTTGTTGTTGTTGTTGCTGTATTTCCAGCACCTAAACAGGACTTAGCACATAGTAAGTGCTCAATAAATACTTGTTAGATAGATGATAGATATATTGATTGATTGATTGATTAAGTGAGTGAGTGTATCTGAGACTCCCGGGGATGGGTCTGAGTGCCCTTGGGCAAGTCTGAGACCCCTGACTTATACGTGAGCATTGCTAGAATGTCCATTCCCATGGACTTGTTTCCAGCCCACAGTGCTGCTGGTCACACAGGAAGAGCTCAGAGCTATCTGTTGAATAAAGGAAAGATGAAGCAATTCAGAGCCTCCTGGCGTGTCTGGGATTGAAGTGTGTTCACAGTATCTAAGAACATTCCTGCCATACATGTGAACACATCTCTACCCTGCATGTGTCTGGGTCCCCTGGACTAGGTTTGAGATCTCCATGAGATACATCCAAAGTCTCCCTGGGTGTGACCAAGACACTCTGGTGTGCATTCGGGCCTCTCTGAGTAATGCCCATGTCCTTCTGAGGTGCACTTGAGGCTCCTGGAGTTCATGTGGCTCCTCAGTGTGGATCTGGGCTCCTTGAGACAGGCTTGGAGCCCTGTGGGGTAGGTTTGAGGTCCCTGGAGGTGAGTCTGTGGTCCACTAAGATGGGTGGGGCTGGAGTCCCCTGGAGTCTTATTTGGGGATGCCCGAGCTGAGTCAGGGTTCCCTGAGGTAGATCTGGGGCCTAGTGGGGTGTTGGCTGGAGTCCTGGGGTACTGGTGGAGGGGGCCACTGAGAGGGTTTCAGACCCCAGAAGACTTGCAATACCCATCCCACCCCCGTGAGCCTGGGCCGGCCCTGACCGGTTCTCCTCAGGAATGTGCAAAGCCATCATGGTCAGCGGCTCCTGGCACTGCACCGCCCAGCCGAGCCGCTCGCCCGCACGTCGCGTTTCCACCTGCAGGAAGTGGTTGGGCATACGGCTCCACGAGATGGGCATCAGCATCTGCACCTCTAGCCGAGGTGGGCACTGCGGGGCCGGGTTCTTGCGCTCACTCAGAAACATGGCGGCGGACAGCGGCATGATATTCTAGGGGCACAGAGGTGTGCACGGGTCAGGATTCCCAGCCCTCTCTGTCCTGCCAGTCTGCTTCCAGGGAAACCTCCTGGATTGCCCCACTTTTCAGCCACTCTGCCAGCCTGATCTCCCGTACCTACTGCCTCAGCCTGCCCCATGGCTGCACTCTTACCTTCTGTTTCCCCAACTCAAACTGGATGACGTTCTGGTGGGTGGGCAGGACAAAGACGGCAGGAAACAGCTTCGTGTTGGGCTCCACCTGGCAAGGAAGAAGAGGCCAGGGTGAGGAAGTGGGTGAACTGGAGGTGATTTTGACTCTGGATCCTGAACTCTGGGGTTGATTGCCCCAGCCTGATCCTGCTTTTGTCTACAGATCCAAACTCAGGCTCTGAAAGTGCCCCAGTGACCCTGAGGTTGCTCATGGGCTACACTGCCTCTGATCCAGACTCCCAGACTTCTCCAGCTCCCCAGGAGCAACGTTATCTTCCGGGTCCTTGTGCATTTCATGCCCTTCACCTGGAATACCATTTCTGTTTCTCTCCCAAGACTCATTCGTCAAAACCCGGGAAGGTCTTCTGACTGCACTTTCCCTCCAGCCCTTTTAATCTCTGCAGTGGAACCCACCCAGCCTCTATCACCACAAACACCATCATCTGTGAAGCAGTCTTGCCAAACCTGAATCTAATCGCACCTGTGGACCCATCTGCCAGTTGACAGAAAATACAGGGGACAGAGGAAAATGTTAAAACACCACCACGGGGATGCATCAGCCAGAGACAGACTGAGAAGCCAGGCCAGCACTCTTTAGATGGTGGTAGACACCAATCGCCCCCAGGGTTAAATTTCGGATTCTCACTGGGCAGGTCTAGGGGGATGCCTGAAATTCCTTATTTCTTTTTTTTAATTTTTATTTTACTTATTTATTTGACAGAGAGAGAGGCAGTGACAGAGGGAACACAAGAGGGGGAGTGAAAGAGGGAGAAGCAGGCTTCCCACTGAGTGGGGAGCCCGATGCAGGGCTCAATCCCAGAACGCTGAGATCATGACCTGAGCCGAAGGCAGCCACGTAACGACTGAGCCACCCAGGCACCCCTGAAATTCCTTATTTCTAACGAGCCCCCAGGTGATCCAGATCTGCTGATTCAGGGACCACACTGTGAGAAGCAAAGCTTTCCAGGACAGACAGCCTGGTTTCTTCAACAAACACATTGCAGAGAAGAGAGAGATGGAAGGGAAATAGATATATGAGAGACTTGAGGGGCATAGCAACCAACTAAAATATATGACTTTATTTGGATTCCAATTCAAAGGAACAAACGGGGAAAAGACATTTTTGAGACAACCAGAGAAATGTGAACATGGACTGGATAGGTGATTAACTAATTAGGAATTCTTAGGGTTTTTTTTTTTTTTTTCAGATACGAGTGGTATAGTGGTTATGCTTTTGAAAAGAATCCTTAGTTTTGTAGAGACACATACTGAAAAGAGATGAAACCATATGATATTTGGGGTCTCCTTCAAAATCATCCAGTGGGTGTGGAAGTGAAGGTGGTGTGAAGGGTAAAGATGAGACAAGATACCTGCGAGTGGGTAACAGCCGAAGCTGGAGAGTGGGGACATGGAGGTCCAGTACACTATTCTATTTTTGCATATTTTTTAACTTCTCCATTTAAAATAAAATTTTATAAAATCCAAGGTAGATGAATTAGTGGATAAATATGTGATAAAGCCAGTGTGGGTGGGAGGTTCTTGGTAGTGGGTATATGTGTGTTTACGGTACGAGACCTTTGATTTTGTTGTATGTTTGAAATCTTTCATAATAAAAAGTTAAAAATGATTCATTCTAGGGCGTACCCTGATTGGTGAGAAGTTGGCAATTGGTGTCACCCGGCCCAAGAGGGACTGTGGACCCCTCTCTAAGGTCAAGGCAGTGCTCTGTCTCCTCCTTTCTGGGTGTCAATTCAGTGGACGGTTGACTAAGTGGTCTCCCAGGGACTTCCCAATCTGGCCTTCCCTGGGGTCTGTCCTCAGAGGGGGACTGGAAGGATCTTCCCAGCATACTGGGACATGAGGACACTATTGCTAAGTTGCTGAGGGCTGGGCTCACCTGGAAAAAGGTGTTGCTCTCTTTGCCATTGGCGGTAAAGGTCATCAAGCCAGTGGCCAAGTCCACCAGGCAGCCAATGACAAGGTCTGTGTGGCTGATCCGACCCTGATGCCCAGAGCTCACGAAGTCCCCGCCCCACACCATGTAGCAGTTGCTGCATTTGAGGCTGGAGGAAACAGGAGTGGTCAGTGCATGGCTCCTCAACGGAGGTGCTCTGGACCCTGGACACTTCCTTCCCCAAACTCCCAGAATACCATGACCTCAGAGCTCCATCCCCAGACCCCCACCATCTGCAGACCTGAGTCCCGAAACCCCAAGCCCCTCAGAGTGAGTGTTCTTAGAAGTTGGCTGGGGGTTCTAGGAGGAAGAGAGGGAAGGGGAGCAGGAAGAGAGAACAGAGACAGGAGGTTATGTAAAAAGTAGAGTGTGAGATGAAGGAAGAGAAAATGGAAAAGACCAAAAAGAAACAGAAGAGGAGGAAAAACCCAGAGGAGGAAAGTAAACAGGGAGAGAAGAAGAGAAGAAGAGGGGGAGGGAAGCTGCTGGGGCAAGCCTGGGGAGAGCCAGGTGCCCAGCGGTGACCTCTCACCTCCCACAGTTCCCACCCCTCCCTGGTACCTGCTATGGACGTTGCCTTGTTCGTCCCCCATGGTCACAGTCACTGCCCGGACCTTGCTGAGGTCAAAGTTCATGTCGTGCTGATGGTAGTCAGGGGTGACCCAGCCCACCCACACACAGCTGGGCTCCTGGCCAGCGAAGACCCTCACGGAGTAATAGTACTGGAGAGGCAAAGGGGGACCAATGGTCAGTCCAGAAGTTTAGTGACACAGGGCTTCCCTGGGACTCTAAGTTGGTCTCTCTAGATTCACAGTGTCCTCTGGGAGTTCAACAAAAAATTACTGGATTTGAGACCCCCCTTCCGGGTCTATGTCCCTCTATTTCTGTGTCTACTGATATATTTTTAGATTCGGGAATCCTCTGGGACTATTTGTGATACCCCAGAATTTGGGTTCCTCTCCAAATTACAATGTTATCAACAAGTTATAGTTAACAAATGGTTCACAAATTAATTTACTTAACTTTTATAATCACCATCAAGTGGGTACAATTTGTTTTAATGATGGGAAACCATTTTAATGATGGGAAACCATAAAACTTCCATAAAGGAGAAGGCATAGAGCAGTGAAGTGGTTGACCTTCTTGGCACCGAGGTAGCCCATAGTCTTAACCACAAGGCTATCTGTATCAGAAAACATTCCAGATCTGGGAAATCCCTAAACTCCACTAGGGTATTGTGAATGTTGGTTCCCAGGAATATACTAGAATAGCTATTAAATTTGAGGGTATTGAGTTTATATGGGTGAACCCAAATATTGAGGTCCCAAGTCTATACTGATATATCCTCTGGATTCTGGGATCCCTGGGAATTTTATCAGTGTAACTTATAGCTTCATTGTGTTCCTGCAATTTTTAGGCCCCCTAGCTATATGGATTTAGGGGCTCAAAGGACTAAATTAGTGTGTGCTCTATTTTGTGGTCTTCAGTGTATATTGGGGTGTCCCCAGGTAAGGGCAATTACTAGGGATTGTAGCATGAAATCTGGAAATCTGAGGGTTCTCTGAGGGAAAATTGAGGGCTCCAGGTTCCCACCGTGGTGGTATTGAGGATGATCTCAGGGTCATCACGGTTGTCAGCAGGCACCACCTCTCGAGGGAGTCGGGGCAGAGTGGGAGTGGCTGGTGGTTGGGTCATCATGGCGGCCTTCTTGGCCTTGAATAAAAACCTGGTGATGGGGAGGAGAGGCTACTGTGAGAACCAGCTCTCAAGCTCAGCCCCCCAGCCCTCTCCACCACAACATTCATGACCCTCACATCCCATTTCTAATACCCAAGCCCCCGCCTCTAGAGGGATAAAATTGCTAACTGTGTCAGCATGATCCATTCTGGAGAAGCTGTGCTCTGTGCTTGCAGATGCCCAAATTTAAGGTGCCTCTGGGGACATGGAGGTTCCGTTTGGGGCATACTGTGGTCCCCCTAAGTCAGCATTTCTCATATGGGTGCTAGAGGCGTTTGGGAAAGGATAATCCTTCATTGTGTGGTACTGTCTTGTGCACTGAAGGCCTGTAGAATTCCTGGAGTCCCCCACTAGCAGTACCACTGTCCCACAAACTGTGATAACCGAAGTCATCCATTATTTCCAAACATCTGCCAAGAGACACAGAACTTCATCCCACTGAAAACCACTGTGATAGTAGGGAAAGCACATTTAGTTTCAAGTCAGGTTTAGGGCCTTTTGAGGGTCTCCTTTGAAGTTAACTTTTGGGGGGACACACTTGAGACACAGAAAGTTAGAATCCCAATTTCTGAATCTTCTAAATCCCAATTTAGAAGACCAGCAGTGTTCACTGGGATACTTTGGGCGTACAGTCAACCCTCCCAAGACACTTGAGTGTCTGTCCGCGTTAGTGTCCATGGATAATAAAGTCCATTGGGTGAAATGCTTTGGGACCTACTAGATACCCCAAGGATAGTGGAGTTCTCCATAGATATAGGGGGTACCCCAATTTTACATTCTCAGAAAAATGAGAGCATCCCAGGAGATAAGGGGGCTCACTTGAGGCATGCTAGGCTCCCTCAGTATTCTGACTCCACTTAACATACATGGGGCTGCTGTGGGACACAATGGGCTTTCTTACGTTACTGAAGTGGGGCCCACCCCGGCCCCACCCTCGACTCACCCTCTCTTCTTGTTCTTCTCTGTGGTGGCATCCTTCTCGTTCTCCACCCTGACAGGCTGGACCTCCACCCCAGCCTGGGCATTGCCCCCGGGCGCCCCCTCCTTGGCATTTCCTTCTTTGCCCCCCTCAGGCTCGCCCCAGCGCCCCGCTGAGCGCCGCAGGTTTTCGTAGTCAGGGTCGGGTTCCGCCGCCCGGGCTTCATCCTCGGCGGGGGGCTGCAGGCCGGGGGGCGCCAGGGGGGTGGCCCCTGCGGTGCACCGAAAATGCTGGTGAAACTGGACTGGAAGGCTCAGCCGGAGAAAGATCATCTCCACAAGACTGTTCTGGGAGCCCCAGGTGCGGTGGCTCAGGCGCAGGCAGGGCGGTGTGTCCACGGTGCCATCCACGCGGGTCACCTAAGGGCAAGCAGGAAGACTGAGCTGGGCAGGCAGGCTAGGCCATTGGTCCTAAACCCAGTACACACGGAGCCACCAGGAGGCCTTGGAACACCTGTGTGAGAATTAGCCAAAGACTCACTCCTCTGAGCGGATGGGCTCCCTGGGGGACACACAGCTTGGCTGTAGGGTGCGCTCAGCCCTCTGCCGAGCTCTGTCTGGGCACCTCGTACAGTGGCAGCCCTGGCTGCCTGGGGAACGTTCCAAACCGACCTATACACAGGCCTCACTCCAGACTGTCATCCAATCCACAAATAATTCCTGAGACCCTACTATGTACCAGGCACCATTCCCCAATGCTGGGAACACATCAACGAACAGAACAAAGGCCCTGCCCTCCTGGTCTCTTGGGGAGACTCTTGGGGAGAGCAGGCCAGAAGGGCCAGAGTTTCGTAAAGGCCCCCCAGATGAATTTTTGCTAAACTTCCTGTATATGGAAATATTCAGAAAAGTGCACGTGTCATAATGCGTAACATGATGAGGTTTTAGAGTGACCCCACCTGTGTGCCCAGAGCCCAGATGGAGACACAGAACTTGATTAAGCCCCACCCACCCACCCAGGAGCCCCCTTGGTGTCCATTTAGTCACCACCCTCTCAAAGACAGTGAGGGAGTCTGATGAGGGAAATGTCCTGACCTGGCCTAAACAAGAGGCAGGAGCTGACAGAGGACAGGTGCCTGACCTGTGCGCTCCAGAAACAGACTCTCAGAGGCTTTCTCGAGACTCCATGAACAAGTGGAGTGGCTCCCTTTCCTTCCTGTCCCATCTTCAAAGACCAAATGCCAAGTCCTCTGTGCTCCCTGCCAGCCAATGAATTCACCTCGAAATTCTGGCCAAGATTTGCTGTTCCCAGACTGTCTGTGGGGTCTTTTTCTCTGTTCTCCCCCCACTCTTATAAACCCTGTTTTGCTCTGCTCCTCCACAACAGTCTACCAACAGTCTCCCTCCCATGATCTGGGTGCAGAGTAACGAAACATCTGAGATATTCTTTCGCAGTAACACCCTCCTGATTTAACACATCACAGATTCACTCTGCCTGTTCTTGAACTGTCTACAAATGGGAAACCACAGGATGTGCTCTTTTGTGTCTGGCTCCTTTCCCTCGGCATTACGCCTGTGAGACTCGTCCACGTGGTGGCGTGTAGGTCAGTGTGCTCGTTCTCACGGCTGTCTAGCGCTCCGGTCCCTGGGTTGAGAACACATCTGGCAGTAACAGGAATGAGGAAGTTCAACATCTGCTCCAGCAGCCTCTCCAGCCCCTGGCACCTCTGGTCTTTCTGCCTCCGCGGTCACCCCTATAATCCACTCTCAATGGGACCTTTCCAAAACTCAGATCTAAACTGGACTTTCCCCTGCTTAAAACCCATCCATTCTCACCTCGTCTTAAAATCCCTCCCCACAAATTACTTTGTAATTACAAAGAGAAAAATAGTAATTTGTGGTAGAGAAACCTGGCAGACTCCACCTTAATCAAACAGTCCGAATTAAAGTAATTGGTAATAAGACATAATGACACTATGTGCCTCCTGATATCCTGCATTAAGCAGGACACAGTGTTCTTGTCTTNNNNGAATATGTGTCACCTATACCTAATCATGGGGAGACATTCAACAAACCAAAATGAGAGATAATCTGCAAAACAACTGGTCTGTACTCTTCAAAAATGTTACTGGCATGAAAGACAAAGACAGACTCAGGAACATTTGACATTAAAGAATAAAGAGACATGGGGCGCCTGGGTGGCGCAGTCAGGTTAAGCATCCAACTCTTGGTTTCTGCTCAGGTCATGATCTCAGGGTTGTGAGATCAAGCCCTGGGTGGGGCTCCACGCTCAGTGTGGAGTCTGCTTGTCCCTCTCCTTCCCCCTCTGTCCTGGCCCCCATTGCTCATGTTCTCTCTCTCTTTGTCTTTCTCTCTCAAATAAGTAAGTAAATAAACAATAAAAAAAAAGAATAAAAAGACATAACAACTAAATGCAATATATAATCCTGGATTGGATCCTGGACCAGAAAAATAAAAAGACACATTATCGCCACAATTAATACAATCTGAATATGAATTACGAATTAGGTAATAGTATGCATTAGTGTCAAATTTCCTGATTTTCATGACCGATTTTCATAACTGCAGTTCTGTAAGAGTATAGCCTGTTCTGAAGAAATGCACATTGAAATATTTAGGGATAAAGAAGCACGATGGGGGCACCTGGCTGGCTCGGTCGGTAGAGCATGTGATTGTTGATCCTCGGGTCATGAGTTTGAGCCCCATGCTGGGCATCGAGCTTACATAAAAATAAAAAACAAAAAGAGGCATGATGTCTCCAACTTATTCAAATGATTCAGAAGTGTGGGGGGGAATTATTGTGAGGAAATCTGAACAATGCCGTGGATGGGAAAACTGAGGCTCAGGAGGAGACAGTCACATGTCCAAGGCTACACTGCAGATAAGAAGCCAACCCAGGTCTGGCTGATTCTAAAGTACCCACTGAAGCTTAGCCATGTGGGATTCAGGTTCCTCCCAGGTTGAGAAAAGAACTATCACTTTGGTCTACGTGATTATGGTCAGAGTCTGATGCTAAGCTTAACCTTGGTAAAGAAAACACACTAGAGCCTAAAAACTAGGATACTCAGATTAATGAAAAGCTGCTAAAAAAATGAAAAAAATATGTATATACAGATAGCAATTAGTAAGGATGGTGCCAAAATGTACTCAGAGATTTATATTTCTTTAAACCTTGCTGTAAGATGAGATGTTATAAAGACTGGAAATTTCCATCAGGGTCACTTAACCCAGCTCCTCTTTTTTCCCTTCCCCCACTTAATAGGCAAGGCACCTGGAGGTCAGACAAGTTGTGGTTCTCTAGTTATACCCTACAAGGCAGCCCCAGGAGCCCACTGACCTGACATCCCCTTCTACACGGTTAACACAGAAGGAAAGGAGAAATTTGGGGAAGAGAACTGTGGGAAGAATGAGGTTTGAAGGCAGATCAGAGGGTACTGAGTGGGGTCAGTCCTCACCTCATAGTGGGGGTGCTCAAGGGGCACGGCCTCAAATTGGGGAAGGCTTTTGCTGAACCAGGTGGTGACTGGGCGCTGCATGTTGATGGCGAATGGCTCAAAGCCTTCCTGGAGGCCACAGATGGCAAAGAACCGCAGGGAGCTCACGTCCTGGCCCAGGTTCAGGTGACCCACCTGGCCAGGTCCCAAGCTGCAGACAGGCAGGAAGCCTGGTGGGAGAGGACGGAGGGGCAGGGGTGAGGACAGGTGGGCAGGGCAGGGGCAGGAGGGGAGGAGGTACCGTGGAAGGAAGGGACGGAAAAGCAGGAGGCTGGGGACGCAGTGTAGGGTCAGGTGAGAGGACAGAAAACCAGAAAGGGGCCATGAGGCCAGCCCTCACCATCCCCAATCTCGATTTCCCGGAAGGCTGTCTCAGAGCCCGAATCAGACATGAGGACCTCGCCATTGAGGGTGAAGATAATGGTGTTCTCTGTGAGGTCGATCATGCAGCCCACGACATCACCCGGCTGCCATGGACGCCCAAATGGTTCACTGCCCAAGTGCCAGCGCTGGCCCTGTGAGGAGGCGAGGGGAAGATGCGGCATGGGAGAGACACACAGAGAAACAGAAACATATAGAAGCAAGGAGAGATGTGTAAAGATACATATGCAAGAGATCAAGTTTAGGGCATGCGGGACAGAAGAGGGGTCACCCCCACAGGGCCCCCATCTTTTCCCACATTTGTATCCACGGTCCTTAGAAGGTAAGGGACAGGCTTTTATGCTCTCCCTTCCCACTGATCTCCACATCCCATCTCTTCAGCCTGAGCTCTCTACTGTTTCCATGGCTGGGGCTGGGGTTATGCAGACCACCAGCGTTGTAGTGGGGAGTTGGGGGCAGCTGCAAGTGACAGTGATGGAAAGGAAAAACGAGCCTGCCAATGTCCCCTCTCCAGATTCATATAGATCCATACACCCCCAGAATAGATCAATGGGTAATGGGACAGATGGATGGGAAGCAGGTATATGGCTGGATGGAAGAATGAAATGAAAGGTGAGTCTACATGGGTTGATACTGGGAAGGAAGAAAGTATAGACAAAGACAGATGGATGAGTGGGTAGGTGGAAGGATGGGCAGGTGGATGGGTGGATAAATGGACGAACTGATAGATTCACGCATTAAAGGATTAAATAAATGAATTCACAAATTGATTAAATAAGTGAATGGCTGAACTAACAAATAAATGAATAAACAGATGGAAATGTGGATGGTTAAATGATTATCTGGACCGATGAGTAGATGGATGGATAGTTGGATTTGTGGGTAGATGAATGGATGATGGATAGCTATATGCATGGACAAGGGCACTTGGGTGGCTAAGGGGGTTAAGCATCTGCCTTTGGCTCAGGTCATGATCTCAGGGTCCTGGGATCGAGCCCCATGCTGGGCTCCCGGCTCAGCAGGGAGTCTGCTTGTCGCTCTCCCTCCCCCTGCTTATGCTCTCTCTCTCTCAAATAACTAACTAAATAAATCTTTATTAAAAAAAGATATATGCATGGACCGGGAGGGTGGGACAGATGGATGGATGGATGGATGGATGGATGGATGGATGGATGGATGGATGAATAAGTGGTAAGGCAGATGCAGGGATGAGTGGACAATGGGGCACAGACAGAGGTGGGGCTGGAGTGTATGAGCTGTGGGAGGGACGACAGGACCTGGCAGAGTGGAGCCCCAGGAGGTACCCACGCGGTGCCCATTGAAGACATAGGCCAGCTCATCAGCTCCCAGCTCCACGTCAGGCCGCAGGTCGGGCCTCGCCCAGCCCACTCGCATCTCACCCGTGGTGACTGCTTCGAACTCAAAGTACCAGCGTCCGCTCTGCACCACATAGGATTTCTCTGCCCGGAAGATGCGCACCCGGTCCCAGCGAGACTGGCTCTCCACCAGACCTGCAAATGGGGCCAGGCAGAGTCAGGGGCTGGGTGGGGAGTGGATCCCAAGACACTGAGAAGTTGGTGGGAGACACCAGAGAAGTCAAGAGCCTTGGGGGACTGAGGGAAAAGGGATAATTTCTTGGTATTACAGGAGAAGACCTGGGGACTCTCAAGCTAGTCAAAGAGGTGGGAAGGACCTACTAAGTGAGACAGCCCCCCGCCCCATCTCTTTAGCAGTCAGAGCCCTCAGAGAAGAGATGCTGACAGAGACAGAAAGTCAGGTCAGGCACCATCATGGTCTAGGGTTAAGGGTCAAGATTAGGGTTGATGTTTAGATTCAAGGGTTGAGAAAAGGATCAGGGAGAGAGTGTCAGAGTCAGGCTCAGAGAGAGGACAAAATTGGGGCTTGGGCCAGGGATAGAGAAACTGAAGGTTGGGGACCACAGCTAGGGCACCTGATCAAAGCTGGAATTAGAAGTCAGTGATAGGTCAGGGGTCAGGTTAGGGGTAGGGGTTAGAGGCTCTGAGTTCTTGGCTGGGTGGCTCCATTTTGTAGCCATAAAGGTCAACAGTTAGACGTCATAGCTGGGGGCCGGGATTGGAGTCGGGGATCAGGGCTAGTGCTCACTGGGCTCGTGATCTGGCAGGGCTCAAGTATGATCAAGGTCAGTGGTCAAGACTGGGCTCCGGGTCGGGGTCAGAGTAAGGGTCAGGGTTGGGGGAGAAAGGCTCGGTGTTGTAGATGTAGCCCATTCAGGGGCCAAATGGGGTCAGAAGTCAGGGGTCAGGCAGCGGGGCCCACATCAGCGCAGGAGTTAGCGTAAGGGGCCCAAGGTCTGCACTCACTGGGCTCCTGGTCAGGCGGCTCGATGTTGTAGCCGTAGCCCAGCAGCGTGCGCACGGCCTGGCAGAGGCTGTCCCGGTTGCTCCGTTTGGTGGCCTCATCCAGCAGGCGGTAGGGCACAAGGCGAGGGTTGCGGCGTGCTGGGATGTCCTGCACGGCACTGTAGCTCCAGCCCTGGGCCACGCGGTCTCGTGCCCACACATTGTGCCCATTCTCCGCCAGCCGGTCCACCAGCGTCATCTGCGCCGGTGTCAGCCGCACGTGGCTCAGGTCTAGCGGTGCCGGCTTGTACCCATTGCTCATCATGTACCTGTGCACGTGGCAGAGCTTGGTGAGAGGAGACCCCTCACCCCCACCTCTGGGCCCCGAGCAACAGAATCCCTGACTTCTGACCCTTGCTCCCAGGGTCTTGTGATCCTGAGCTCTGAGTTTTGGGATTTCTGACCTACGATCTCAGACATCGGGTTCTATGACTCCCCTGAATGAGCTTTGAGATACTTGGCCTCTTAACACAGGATCCTGTGACCCTAGCAAGGGCTTTTGCTTCACTGACCTCTGGCCTCTCTGACCCCTGCGATGTGATTTTGGGAGCCTCATCTTCAACCCTGGGACTCTGACCTCTCATCTCTAACTCTGAGTTTTCCTACCTCTGACCTCAGAGCTCTGTCACTTCAAATTCCTGGGTTTGGAGTCCTTGACCTCTGAACCCTGGCCTCTATCCTCAGGACCTCTGATCTCTCACCTATAATTTTAGTGTCCCTTACTCACGACTCCCAAGAACTTCTCATCTCTTTCCATTGACCCCCCCGCCCCACCTCTGACTTGAAGATATTACCTCTGTTCCCTCATTTTCCCTGATTCCATGGCACACCCTGACCTTGGGTCCCAATTCACACCCCCTGTCCCTCTGGAAGTCCCACCTCTGCAATCCTGACACCTCCCCAGGACACTCACCACTGACTCCAGAGCCCTGACCCTTGACCCCTGGTCCTATGACCTTTACCCTAACCTGTAATTCCTTTTTCTCTGACCTCAGCCTCCCTACAAGACCCCCTCAACCGCCCAGCCCTCACCATGTCATCCCCAGCCTCCTACTCTATCCCCCAGACAGGACCCGGGCCACCCACACTCACGTCTTGGGGAGTTTGGTCTTCTTCAGGTTGTCTTCCGCCTTCTCATCCGCCATGCCCACGTGGCAGCCCAGCGCCAGCAGAGTCCTAGGGTGCGGGGGACAGGGTCACCCCACACAGCCTCCTGGCCCCTGGACTCCTCTCCCTGAGCCTGGCTCCCCTCCTTCCCCAGTCCCTGCTGGCCCTCCGCATCTCTTGCTCTGGCTTTCTGGGTGTCTGTCCCCATCTCTCTGCCTTGGTCTCTGTCTCTCTGACTGCTGTCTCTCCCCGTTCCCTTGTCTCCATATCTCTTCGCCTGTGTCCACCTTTTCCTGTCCACTTCTTCCCCCGATTCCACGTCTCTCTCTTTCTCTTACTGACCAGCTCTCTTTATGCCTCTGTTACTCTTTCTTGCCTTCTTCAGTCTCTGCTTCACGATCCCTCCTCCTCACCAGCAGCCAGGCCCAGGCCCCTGCTCCCCAGTACCGCCCTCACTTGAGTGTCTCCCCCGACATCTGCAGGTTGTAATTCCTCTCGGGCTCTGGTAGGCTGTGGAAGTCCACAAGACATGGGTGCAGCCTCTTGTTGTCATCCCGAACCTGGAGAAACCCCAGTGTCAATTCCTCAGGGTCCCCGTCCCTCTCCCCCACATGCCCAGACTGCAACCCCTGACCTCCTGCCCTTAGTTCTACCACAGGAAACCCAAGAGTCCCTTCCCCCCACCATGGGACCCTCCCTGCTCACTCCCCCAACAGCCAGGCTAGCCTGACGTCCTCATGCTGCAGGCAGCCCCTCACCGGGCCGTAGGTCCAGCCCTGCTCAATGCGAGTCAGTGCCCAGAGTTCGTGGATGTTCTCTGCCAGCTTCTCCCGAATACGCTCCAGATGGGGAGGCAGGACAATCTAGGGGGAGGGGAGGGAACGTTTGTGAGGTCCCTGTGTTCCTTCCAGCCTGCACCATGACCCCTCTTCCCAAGGACAGTCCCCCAGACCTTTTCTGGGATTCTGAGCCCTGCTCCTCATCACCTGACCCTGACCCTAGGGTTGACACCCAGCTGAGTAAGGACTTAGAATCACAGAATTAAGGAATTATCTGGGAGTGGGACTATCTCCCCCTGTGGACTGGTTGCTCCATGAGGACAGGACCTGGGGCTGCCTCAGTCTCCACCACTTTCCCAGCCCTGCCCAGCCCAGAGCGAGGCCCAGAGGAGATGCCCCGGAAGTGGTTGCTGAAAGAATGGATGAGTCTCTTTCCTTCTTTGTATAATGAGGATCCGAACACTACTGACCTCATAAGGATTCAGTGATATAACCTAGATAAACTACTAAATCTTACATAGTTTATGTAAATGCCTGGCACACAGTAGGTGACTAATAAATATTTATGTCATTAGTGTTCTTCAGACAAGAGATAATGATGGTTTGGACCAGGGCGGGCCATGGGGAGGAGAGGAGGTGAGGAGGGATGTATGGGAGGCCAAGTGGACAGTCCATGAGGCTGACAAGCTGGGGGAGTGGGAGGGAGACATCCAGAAGGAGGCCCTCGGTCTGGCCTGGCTACAGGGGGGATGGAGTACTATTGACTCAGGACTGTGCTAAGCACTTCACAGACAGTAATTCATCTAACTTTCAGGACCATGCTACCAGGTAGGCTCTACTGTTATCCCCCTTTCCTCACAGATGACCAAACTGAGGCCCAGAGGAAGAGGAGGGAGGCCACATACCTATGGTAACACACTGAAAATCAGACCCTCACGGTCAGGCTCTTGAACACGACTTCTGTGGCCTCTGATAGGGACATGTCTGGGTAGGATGGTGGGGAGCTCAGGTTGGGACAAGAGGCGTGGGAAGATCCAGACGCAAGAGATGACAATAAACTAGTGGAAAAGATCTCAAGCTTCACAATCAGCACCTGGGCTCAAGTCAGCTCTGTGGCTTGCACGGGTTGGTTACCTCTCAGGGCTTCCTTCCCTCAGCTGTAAATCAAGGGCAATAATAGTCCTCTCTGTAGGGGGCTACACTGAGGATTCCTGGAAACTGGGATTCTACTTTAAGAGAGTTCTTTGCCTCCACTTTTCCTCAGTTTCCCCATCTGTTAAACAACAAGGTTCCCAACTTCCAGCACAGTTCCCCACCTCCTTGACTCCTAAGAGGGTCTGCCTCACAGGAAATTCTTGTGGGGCATGCAGTACCTGGACCGTGTCCACAGGGCAGGGCACAAAGTCGGTGTGTGAGAGGCAGCGGCTGGGGCCCACCAGGTGGGGCCCCCGAGGCCCCTCCCGCCGATACTCCTTGATGGGCTCCAGATGAAGTCGCTCTCGAGGGAGCACAGCCTCGTGGCATGGGGCATAGCCAGGTGGAGGCAGGAACTTGAATTCACCATGGCGACCACCAAGCAGGAACCGCACCCTGAGTGGGAGAGAGAGGTCACTGGTGGGGCAGATTACAAGGAGAATCTGTGCTCAGTGGGGGTAAGGGAGCAATCCTGGGATCGATGGAAAGTTCTGGGAAAGATCACTGGGCATAGAGTCATGGAAGTCATTTAGGGTCAAAAAGGAAAGTATAACGTCAAAGAGAATGTCTGAGGCCAATGAGAATCATTGGAGAATCAAAAAAGGAAAGTGTGGGGTCATTGGGAAGTTAATGCAGGGTCATGGGAAGGTCCCCTGGAAGAGACCCTGGCTCAACAGAGTATTTGGGGATATTGGGAAGTATTGGGGAGAACAAAAAGGTCATTTGGAAATCACTGAAAATCTGAAGTAATGGTGAGATAACTGTAATCACCACTGGGGAGCCCTTCACAGAGCTTGGGATCATCGGGAAAAGAATGAGTTATTGAGGTCTTTGAAATAATTGGGATCATTGAGGGATAAATGTCACTGTGGGATTACGGAGTGACTGGAAGATAACTGGGAGATGCTGGGTCACTGAGAAATTGTTAAAAGCATGGAGTTGT
Organism: Ursus maritimus; assembly: GCF_017311325.1. NCBI lineage: Eukaryota > Metazoa > Chordata > Mammalia > Carnivora > Ursidae > Ursus > Ursus maritimus. Next base: position 50,138,405 of record NW_024424341.1, on the reverse strand, counting down.
TGGGAGAGTCCAAGATCACTGGGAGGTCACTGGGAGGATCTGGGGTCACAGGAAGACAGATGTCAGATTCTGGAGTCATTTGGCGGTCATTGAAATGGCATAGAGTCATTGGGAGAGCCTGACATCATTTGGGAATTAACTGGGAGAGTCTGGAGCTATTAGGTCATTGTGCAATTTGGGGGGGACACTTGAAGGTCACTGGAATGATATGGGGTTGTGAAGAAGCTGAGGTCATTGGAAGGGTCTGGGTCATTGGGAGAACACTAAAGTGTCTGGGACCATGTAGCGGTCACTGGGACCTTCACATAGGGATCTGATCAGTCAGTCCTGAGGGTAGGCTACCAGATCCTGGCCTTCTAGGAGGCCATGTTATGACTAGGGAAGCTGTCTTGGAACAGTCCCAGGTCTGGGGCTTGGCAAGCGGGCAACGGTAAGTTCTCACTTGACACCAGCCGAGAAGCTGACGACAGGGAAGAAGAGCCCATCCAAGTTGAAGGCCTCAAAGACGCCCTGCACAGGACAGCCATTGATGCGGAAGGAGATGGATGGCACACTGAGGTCCAGGCAGCAGCTGACCACGTCCTCCGGGGCCAGGAGGTGCTGCCCTGGGGAAGTCACCAGGCGTGCCACGTGTCCTGCACCAGGGCACCAGGGTCAGAAGTCAGAGGTCTCAAGATCTCATTGGTCAGAGACCAATGGTCTCAAGAGACAAGAAGCAGATATTAAAGGATCCTATGGGATCTAGATCCTGGCAACCCTAAGGTCAAATGTTCCCATGGAGGGCCCAGGAGCTCTGAGATTAGCGGGGAGGTCAAGGTTCCCCTGAGGTTAGGATCCTGAGACCTGTGGGGTCAGAGATTAAAATCCTGGAGTTAGAATTCTGGAACCTTTGGGGTCATAAGTCAAAGACCACAAAATGTCATAAAAATCAGGAAAGTTTTCTAGGATCTCTAGGGCCAGAGATCATACATTTCCTAGGGCCAGAGTTCTGGAAGCTATGAGGAAATGGGTTAGGGCCAAGACTCTGGAAGCTCTAGGTCTTGGGAAATTAGGATTAAGAGGTCAAAAGTTGGCCTATTCTGGGGATCAGGATCCCAACAACCCCAAGATGTGTGGTGAGAATCTTGGAAACTCTGGGGCCAATAATCAGGGATGAGAGCCCCTGGAAGGGTCCAGGTACCTGTCCAGAGATGCAGCCCGTCAAAGCCGTAGGAATAGAGGTCGTCGCCGACCCCATTGCCGCCCCAGCCCTCGCCGCCCCCTGGGTAGGGGCTGTAGCCCTCAGTGAGGGCCCAGCCCACCCTCAGGTGGGTGGCCTGAGCTGTCAGGAATGGAGCCACCTCGTCCACCATCACCTCAAAGTACCATTTGCCATACTGCGTGGTGCCCTCTGCTCGGCCCACAAAGATGTTTGGGCGGATGCTGCAGGAGAGACGGGACAGGAGAGGGAGTGAGGGAGAGATGGGAAGCAGAGCCAGGCTGTTGTGGGGTGGAGGTGGGAAAGGGAGAAAGAGGAGGAAAGACATACACAGGAAAAACAGAAGACAGAGACATGGAGACAGAGAAAGCAGAGACAAAGACAGAAAGAGACCTCAAAAAACAGAAGAGTGGTGCCTGGCTGGCTCAGTCAATAGAGCGTGTGACTCTTGATCTCAGGGTTTTGAGTTTGAGCGCCCATTGGGATGTAGAGATTACTTAGAAATAAAATCTTTTTTTTTAAAGATTTTATTTATTTATTAGACAGAGATAGAAACAGCCAGCGAGAGAGGGAACACAAGCAGGGGGAGTGGGAGAGGAAGAAGCAGGCTCATAGCGGAGGAGCCTGATGTGGGGCTCGATCCCATAACGCCAGGATCACGCCCCGAGCCGAAGGCAGAGGCTTAACCGCTGTGCCACCCAGGCGCCCCTAGAAATAAAATCTTAAAAAAAAAAAAAAAAAACAGAGGGGCGCCTGGGTGGCTCAGTTGGTTACACATCTGACTCTTGAATTTGGCTCAGGTCATGAACTCAGGGTTGTGAGATTGAGCCCCGCCATCAGGCTCTACGCTGGACATGGAGCCTACTTAAGATTTTCTCTCTCTCCCTCTCCTTCTGTCCCTCCACACACTCTTTCTCTCTTTCTCTCAAAATAGAAACAAAAACAAAACAAAACAACAACAACAACAAAACCAGAGATGGAGAGAGATGGGTGAGAGAAAGAAAAAAAGAAATGGAGGAGAAATAGAGACAGACATAGAAACAGACAGACAGAGACAAAAAGAGCAAACAGAAAAAGAGAAAGAGAGAGTGGAACAGACAGAGGCAGAAATGGAGCAGGGAGAGAGGACAAGAGGAGTGGAAGCTGGGATGAGCTAGGGCAAGAGCGGACATCTGGGAGGCCCAGGTGTCAAGTCCCAGGGTGGAACACTTTGGAAGGGACAGCCACCTGACTGTGGAGTCTGAGTCTGGGAAAGGGTTGAGAGGTTCTGCGATCTGTGATCAGGGAGGAGTCACGCTGGGGTCAGAGATTGGGGGCCAGACCTGGTGACATAGTTGATGAGGTTTGTCTGCAGCAAAAGCTCTCGGCCAGGGAGCAAGTTCTCAGTAATGAGATCTTGGTTGGAGCGCACGGCCACGCCATTGCACACACACAGGGAACACAGCACATCTAGCACCTGGAAGTCAAGGTCAGAGGTCAGGTGGTGACAGCACCAGGGCAGGGAGATCATGGAAGGTCTACAGTGGGAAGCCAGAAGTTAAGGATACTATGCCAGGACAGAAGATGGAGATTTTGACTGTGAGGAGGTGGTGAATGTGGGGAGATCAGGGCTCACAGAGGAAGGTCAAGGATCACAGAGGAAGGTCAGGCTGGGGGCCACAGGAGCTGGGATAAGGCATCAGCAGTGTAAGGAAGGAGAGACTGGAGTAGGACGAGGGGTCAGAGGGACAAGGGAAAGGGTTGGTTAGGGAGAGCGTGGGGGTCAAAAGAAGATTTTAGATCACCAGGGGCTGCACACTCGTGTTTTCGGGGGGTAGCTGGATAATGTACACATGTGAGCTGGTTAGAAATCATGCATCGGGAACAGGTAGGACCCATGGCAAACTGCAGAGTGTAAACACAGTCACCTAAAGACTACAAAATGAGATATTTTTAAAAAATATTTCAGAAAGCTAATGAAGCATGCCCGTGGCCCAGAATCCATTTAAGAACTATAAGTATGAGACCCTTGTGTTGAGATGGAAGCATGTGCAGAGGAGTCCAAGACGGGGGAGGGAAGTGAGGGAAGTGGAGAATTCCAGGGCATGGGGAAAGGTCAGGGTGAGGGGCCCACCTTGTGGTTCCTTCCGTGCTTGTCCAGGAGGGAGATGATGGACTTGATGTGGTTCTCTTGGATGATGTTCAGCACCTCAGGACTCTCAATCAGGACACAGTACAGCACCTCCAGGATCCCTGTGCAGATGGCAGAGTGACAGGTGACGTGACGGCGGCCCTCCCCTGCCCCAGCCCCTGTCCCCTCCCCCGGGGTTCTCCTACCAGAGGAGGCCTCCAGCCGATCCAGCTTGCTGACCAGCCAGTCCAGGTTGGTGGAGAAGAGGGCACAGTTGGTACGATTGCCACGGATCAGGGAGGCTGAGGGTGGAAAGAGGGGTCAGACCCAATGGGACTGAGAACCTGGGGGCTCTAGGTTAAGTCAGGACTGGGCCCCTTACCCAGGAGTTCATAGAGCAGGTTCACAATCTCTTTCCAAGACTCGGCTGCCTCCTCCCCCGCAAATTCGGCGAAGTGGGCAGCAGTGGTGTAGACATTCAGGCGGTCAATGCAGTTCAGGACCAAGGAGAGCATCCCCTGGGGTGGGGAAAACAGGGTGGGTCACCACGGGAGCCCAGGCCCTCCCTTCCTTGCCTTTCTTGGATTTGCGAATTCATTTGACTTCAACAACCAGTGACTATGTCCGCAGATTCTCTGCCCTTGGCTCCATGTTCGCCTCCACTCCCATCACCCTCCTCTCCTCCTCAGCTCGCCATATCTGTCCTTGTCCTCTCTGCCGCTGTCCCCAACACAATAAATCCTTGTTAACATCAAGACTGACTTTGTGCTTTTCCTTCCCGAAGTTGTCTTTCCATCCCATCCACTTCCAAGCACCCCACTTTGGTCCCGGCTGGCCCAGCTCACTCTCCACACCAACCATCGGAGAGATTTTTTCACATTTTACATTTTCATCTTTGCCTTCTTTTATCGTGAATTAGAACATACAGAATGCTAACGACCTGTATGTATAACATACAGTAAGGCACATAAAAATATGCAGTCAGCTCTTGTTATTCACGCTAGTTGGATTCTATTAAGTCACCAAGAACACGGAATTAGCAAATACTGAACCAAACAGGGAGTTTCTCTGAGTCACAACATTTTTGTTCAACAATCAATACATCCTCTTGATTTATATGTGCGTCTGTTTAAAGATGCTGATTTAATATATACTGTTGATTCATTAACATTGAATTCACGGCCAACAGCACTATAACTGATGCCTAAATGAAGCTTATCGAACATTTATTTTCTCTGTAAGGCACATCGCAGCGCCTCACGCTCAGGAACACTAGGCGGCCCCCCAGCACTACACTTGCAGGCCACTTTAACCGGCGAAATCAACAAGAAACCGTCACAGGGTGGAGGGCGGTTATTTCATCTCTCTGAGCTTCAGTGACCCATCTGTAATATGGGAATTACAACCCTCATGGGGTCATCAGGAGGACGTCATGTATATAGCATCCTTAGCACATAATAAAGGCTAAATGCAAGGTAATAATAACCACTAACACTTATACAGCATCTGCTATGTGCTGGCACCAGGCTTGGCATATACTGATTCTGCTCATAAGGAAGTTCTGTTATTGTTACTATTGTCATTTCTGGATCAGACTGGGAGTCCCTGGAGAGGAGGAGGGCCAGGTCGTTAGCATTTAAGTGAACATGCTCCCCCATCACCCTGTGGAGACATCAGACCTTCAGATCTTTGTCCAGTCCCCTCCTCCCACCCGGCTCCGTCCCCCTCACTCAGACCCGGTGCTGAGCGGAGGCCTCTCCACATCTCTTCCCTTGGTGCTCTCAAAACACACGGACCCCCAGCCCCTTACTCCAGCGGAGGGCCCTCCCTGCACTGAGGTCCCGGATGCTCAAAGAGCACCCTCTGGCCCTGCCCTTACCCCCATGCCCCACTCTAGTTCAGTCCTCCCAACTGCAGGCCGAGCCCCCGCAGACACGGCCTCCTGAGTCCCGCAGCCTCATCCTCTGACTTCTTCCCAGGCCTGACAGCCTCCACAGGCCTCCCACTGCACAGGGCTTCACTTAGGCCCCGCCCTCTCCCCCGGGTAAAGGAACAAGGCCCGCCCCACCCCCTTCGCTCTAGTTCCGACTCTCACAGCCACCGCCCATGCTCCGCCAAACGCCTTGCCCCTCCCTCAAGGCTCCGCCTACCAACTCAAGTTCCCGCCCCTCCTCCAGGC
>NW_024424341.1:50119306-50132908 GCF_017311325.1 Ursus maritimus | reverse complement strand
CCCCCCCCCCCCCGCCCTTCCCACGGCCTGCGGCCCTGCGGGCTCTCAGACCACTAACGAATGTTCCCGGGTCCCTCAGGCTCCGCCCTGCCCGGCGCCGCGGCCCCACCCCTCCCGCAGGCCCCGCCCCCCGCGTCCACGGGCCTCCCCACCGCCGCGGCCTCACCTCCTCCTGGAAGAGGCTCTGGCGGTTGCGCAGGCTGCGTAGCTTGCTCTGCTTCTCCTCGTGCTGCAGCTCCTCGGAGGGCGGCTCGAAGTAGCCGATGAGGTCCTGCAGGCTCAGGATGACACCCTCGATGGGCAGCGCTGTACCAGCTGGCGGCCCCGAGCCCCGCGGCTTCCCGCTGAAGCTGTCCAGGCCCCTGCGGGGACGGCGCATTTGTCAGCAATGAGCCCCGAGCGCTACCATGCGGCGCCTGCCAGTCCTACCCCTTGGCCCCCCAAGGAACTCTCACGGACACACCCGTTTTACCGAGGGGGAGACTGACACTGACATTGGCCTGAGGTCACACAGTGGCCAAGGACAGAGCCCAGACTGAGACTCCCGCCTGTGTAAGCCCAGGAGGTCGTGGAAGCAGGTCTCAGGCCGGGGAGGTCCAGGATCAAGGGTCTGGGTATCACGGGTGATCAGGGATGTGAGGTCAAAATCATGGTTATCAAGGTCAGATTAGGAGTCACGTGCACAGAGGTCAGAGGCTTAGAGGTTAGGGATCCTGTGTGTGTTAGGGTTGTGGAAGTCAGAGGTAGAGATTAAAGGGGTCAGGTGTAGGACCACCAGGAGCTTGGGGGTGGAGGAGTGGCCTGGCGCCGGGGGCGGAGTGGGCATGTGGCTCACTTGATGAACTGGTTGTACAGGCCAGCAGTGCTGTAAATCATGCGGGCGGCCTGGGACTCCTCCTGCTGGCAGCGGGTCAGTGACAGTGCATCGTCCATGTGGCCTTCCTGGTGCAGCATGGCCTGGCAGTGGGAGGACAGAAAGGGCAGGAGTGGGCCAGGCCACCAAGGGCGATGCCCGCAGACCTCCCTCCAGACTCTGGCCCCAGAGCTGCCCCCGTCCTCCACTGAGTCTCTCTGCCAGACATCCCTCCTATCCCTCTTCACCTAACTCTTACGTTCTCTCTCTTTTTTCCCCTCTGCCTCTCCTCTGTCTCTGCCTCCATCTCTCTCTGCCTCTGTCTCTTCCTTTCTGTCTCTATCCCCCTTTGACTCTGTGTTTGCCTCTCGGTCTCTGAATCTGTCTCGTCTATCTCCAGGCCAGACCCTCTCCACCTGTGCCTACGACTGACTTAACATCCTCCCACCAGAAAGCTCTAACAGCACCCCTGGCTTAACATGTCCCAAACTGAGCGCCTGTAAGATGAGACCATCTCAGCTTCCAGCTTTCACCTGAGCAGACCTCCCCATGGCCTCATCCAGGCCCCCGGCTGTAAATACCACTACCGCGGACAGCTCCCACATTTCCCCTGGCGCCAGACCCGTCTCTACATCTTCCCATCACGTATCCAACTGCAAGCCTTGTTTTCTGCAAACGGGTGTCTCCCTACTCTTCTGACTCATTCACTCTTTATCTAGGGGCTCTGTTCTAGACATTGGATCCCTGTCATCCTGAGCTGACATTTGACTGTCCCCACCTCAGTTAATGGCACTTCCGTCCTTCCCATTGCTCAGGGCATCATCCTCAACCCCTGTCCCTCTCACCTCGATATCCACTCTGTCAGAAAATCCCGTTGGCTCCGCCTTCACAATACGACCAGAATCTGCCACCTTCCCCACTCCACAGTCCCCACCCTGGTCCTGTCCACTGTCCTCTCCCACCTGACCATGGCAGTAGTCACCTCCCTGTGCTCCCTACTCCAGCTCTGCTTCCCACCCCCACCCTGTCTGTTCCCACAAGCAGCTAAGGAACCCCACGAACCTGAGTCAGGTCACCTTGCTGGCCTGCTCAAAATACTCTTGGGGCTCCATCTGACTAAGGGTAAAAGCTGGGACACTCCCCATGGCCCACAAGGCCCCACATGATCTGCTCACATCTCCTCTCTGTCCCTATCTTCCAAGACTTGTCCCTCAATCACTGTGCTCCAGCCAAACTGGATCTTTTTTCTGGTATTGCAACAAACCAATCTCATTCCAACCTCAGGGCCTTTGCACATGCTGTGCCCTCTGTCCAGAGTGGCTAGGTACTTCATTAAAGGCAGTTTATTCACCACGTCTCAGTACTGGGAGGGCAGGAGACAGGTCTGTATAGCTCACCTACTTTTCCACACACACATCCAGAGCAACTGGGGTACTCAATAATTTGCCGAATGTTATTGCTGGTCTGTTTGTCACTGTGTCTGTCTCTCTGTCTTTTCCATCTCTCCTTCTCTGTCTTTGTCTTTCTCTGGTTTTCTGTTTCCATGTCTTTTTTTTTTTAAGATATATTTATTTATTCGAGACGGAGAGAGAGAGCACACAAAGAAGGAGAGGGAGAAGCAGAGTCCCTGCTGAGCAGGGAGCCTGACGCAGGGCTCAATCCCAGGACCCTGGGATCATGACGTGAGCTGAAGGCAGACGCTTAAGCGACTGAGCCTCCCAGACACCCCTGTTTCCATGTCTTTTTTTTTTTAAAGATTTTATTTATTTATTTGACAGAGATAGAGACAGCCAGCGAGAGAGGGAACACAAGCAGGGGGAGTGGGAGAGGAAGAAGCAGTCTCATAGCGGAGGAGCCTGATGTGGGGCTCGATCCCATAACACCAGGATCATGCCCTGAGCCACAGGCAGACGCTTAACCACTGTGCCACCCAGGCGCCCCATGTTTCCATGTCTTTTTGTCTCTACCTTTCTTTTTCTCTCGCCCATCCCGCCTCCCTCTCCTTCTCTCTATCCCTCATTCTTCTTTCCTGTCTCTTTCAAGCTCCATTCCTCTCTCAGTCCTGCCTTCAAACTCCTGAAGGCACAAGTATGACCACCCCCCAGTCCCCTTCCCACCCCCGCCGCGCCCAACCCCTTCCCCTCGCCAGACACCCACCTTCTTCTTGAGCACACCAAGCCGCAGGGCCTTGGGGTCTGGGGCAGCATAGGTGAGCCACAGGCCCGAGGCCACGTGCTGCACGAAGCACAGTGACTCCCCATACTTGATCTCAGGGGGACCCATGCCATCCACATCCCGCTTGGGGGCCATATCCAGCTTCTCCTGCAGGGGCAGGGGACAGAGGTCAGCCTCCTCTGCCTGTGCATTTAATCCAGGAGCCCCCCAGGAGCCTGCAGAGTAGGGGCTGGGGCCGGATTCAGGGCTCCAAGTGAGGGAGGGCACCCTCACCCCACCGACCTTGGAGATGCGGAAGCAGAAGGAGGTGGCCTTGGTGTGGGCCTTGCTGGCATCAACCACCACCAGGCCCTGGTCCTCAGTGAGTGCCAGGTACCGCCCAGTGGTGACGTGCCGGATACGGAGTGGCTGGCCCCAGCGCAGGTGGCTCCCACTCCAGCTGCGGAGGGAGAGGGCCCGGAGGGTCAGATGACTCCCCCAGCCCTCCCGTGGACACCACAGTCTTGGTCCAAACCTCGTCAAGCCCCCAGCCTTCTTCCGGGGGGGCTGCTCCCCACATTTTTACTGGGGACCCCTAATCTCTCCCTCAGGAATGTCCACCCTCCCCCAGGCCTTTTCCTCCAGGATTCGAGGACCCTGAAGACCCTCATCACCTTCTTGGGCTCCCTAGCTTTTCCCTCCCAACTCTCCAGTTTCTTTCTCAGATCTTCCTTCAAGACCCTCTCTCCCCTCCCAGGCCCCCCAGGAGCTCTCAGCCCCAACCCTCCCACCTGATTCTCAGCGGCTCCAGTCTCCAGAGGGAGCGGGCGTGGGTGCACACAGCTCCCCCTTCATAGTGGACAAGTCTGGGGACACGAGAGAGAGTGAGGTCAGAGGTTCAGTCACCAGCTCCCCAGAATGTGATCCCCAACCCCACCCACAGGGTGCTATCCCTCCTGGCCCCAACACCCCAAGGCCTCTTGTCCCCATCCCAGACCTGCGCTGGTCCTCACTGTCGGCGGGGGAAATGGTCAGACATTCATCCATGTGCCCGTGAAAGAGACGGAGGACGTGGCCCCCGGTCACGTAGCCTGGAGAGGAGCCAGGGAAAGAGGTCACTGCAGGGCTGGAGCCCTGGAGGGGCCCGGGAGCCAAAGTGGAGGCCAGGGGTCCTGTTTTTCCCCTGTGGGAGGTTGGGGCTGGGTTTGGGGGGGGGGTCTATATTTGGAGATCTGAGTTTCAGGATCCAAAGTGGCCGTCTGAGATCTGGGCTAAGTTTGAGTGAGGCCTGAAGTGAGGGTATGAGATTTAGGGTCTGAGGTGGGGAATCTAAATTCAGGGCTGAGGCTGGGGGTTTGTGGGTCTGAGTTTGGATTTTTGAGGTTGGGGTCAGAGGTTTGAGTCTAGTGTTCCCAGATATGGGGCTCTGAGTTCCAAGGCTTGATTTGGGGTCTGGGGTTAGAGGTGTGATGGTTGGGTCTGCGGCTAGCGTCTGGACTTTGAGTGTTGATTTTGGAGGTCTGAGGCTGCTATCTGAGGTTTGGGGTCTGAAGTTAGATCTGAGCTTTGGAGTTAGAAGCTGGTGGGTTTGAGATTAAGGCCTGAGTTTCAGGATCTGTGGTTTGAGTCTCAGCTTGGGTGTGAGGTTTGGGTGTGAGAGTTGAGGGGTCAAAGTTTTGGGGTCATACTATGGGGCCCTAGCATGAGGGTCTGAATTTGGAAGATGATTTTAGATATTTGAGGTTAAAACTTGGTGGTCTGAGGTCAGTTGGCTGAGGTTTGGGGTCTGAATTAGGGGTCCTGGTTGGGGTATTTGGGTATCTGGGTTTGAATCTGGGGTTCTGAGTGTGGGGAGATGAGGTCTCCATCTGTGTTTGTCATCTAACGCTTGGGCATCTGAGGGATAAGCTCCAAATGTGATATTTTCAGCTTTGGATCTGCGTTTAAGGGCCTGACGGACCTCCACGACCTGAGTTTGGGGTGTGAGTTTTGGGGTCTGGATTCGGGTGTCAGATACTGAGTTTGGGGCTTGGGGTCTGAGCTCTAGGGTTCTGGATCTGGGGTCAGTCGGACATCTAAGTATTAGGGTCATAATTTGGAGATCTAGGTTTGGGGTCTGAGGTTCTGAGGCTCCGTATGGACATGTTTGGGCACAGTGTGGGAAGTGTGTTTTGGGCGTCTCCGTTTAGGGGCAGGAGGTCTTGGACCCTCACCCTCTTCGCAGCCAGAGCAGATGGGGTTCATATTCCACAGGGTCTGCATGAAGGAGGCATCAACCTGGAGCTCCCCACTGGCCGTGGACAGGTGCTGGGGGCCGCCAGGATGTGGCAGTCAGAGACGATGGCGGGTGAGCAATAGTTCCAGAGTCGGGGGCCGGAAGCCAGGAAAGTGCCAAACAGGAGACAGAAAATCAGAGATCACGGATCAGGAAGCCAAGATCCAATTGGGACATGGGGCACCAAAGACCCGAAGTGGATGTCAGAGGTCAGGAAACTAGGACTTGGCAGTCGGGACATGGGGCCCAGGGAGCCCGCAAATGGAGGATGGGGAGGTGGGGGATCCTGGGCGCCCCCAGCGCTGCGGCAGCAGAAGCTGTGCCGGGTGGGACTGCTCACCAGGTAACGCTCTGAGGAGACACTAACGAGGATGAGGTCATCCCCAACGCGGACCTTCTCTCCTTCCGACCTCTGCTTGGAGGCCGGGTGCATCGTCCACCAACAGGCCTCTCCTGTGCAGCGGGGCGTGCTGTCAGAATGAGGGCTTCCCAGAATGCCCTTCCCCAAGGGCTTCCCAGCCCCGGAGCCTCCCCAGCCCTCTGTCCCAAGTTCTCCTATTATGTCCTATTCCCTACTCTTTGCCTCACGTCCTCCATTCCCGCCTTCAGACCCTCTGCCTAGGGTTCCCCCATGCTGGCCCAAGTCGCCCTTGTCCCCAGAGCATCCCTGTGCCTGCCCCCCCACCTCCAGGCCTGCACCTGTGGTACCCCAGCCCCTGCCTGCAGTCTCCCCATTGCCGCTCTCCCCCCTCCAGTCCCCTCCAGCCCTACACCTGTGGCATCTTCCTGCAGTCCCACGTCGAAGGCCAGCTTGTCAGTCATGGAGCGGGAGGTGGTAAGGCAGCTCAAGTACTAGGGTTGTACAGGGGAGTCAGCCTCCTCGGGCAGGCCCGGCGTCCCCTGCCCCTGCCCACGCCCCCTCACTCTGGCACTCACCATGCCGCTGTGTGTGTGCCGCAGCAGGATGGCATGGCCGTACAGGAGTGTCCTGTGGCCCCCGCCCTGGGACGACTGTGGGGGGGGGGGGAAGGGCACAGAGTGAGTACAGAGTCCCCCAAGGCGTCTGGCTGATTCCAGGTGGCAATACGCTCCCCATAAAATACCATGCTTAGGCCTGGACATAAGGAAGCCTTAGCTCAGACCCTCAACGGATTCGTTGCCTCAGTTCCCCATTCACGGAAGTAGGGGCTGTGTCTCTGAGAAGCCTGTGGATAGGGCGTTTTGCATTTCCCAAAGCCCACTCTGTCCTCCCTGCCTCCTTCATCTTGTTAACCAGGTCCCAGAGTCCCTCAGGGAGGCTGAACCTCTCTTCCAGTTGCCTGGGGACTCTCAGGGGAGCCCCAATACCTCACATACCATGGACCCTGGCCCCTTTTGCTGTAATCTGGCATAACACAGCTGAGCTGCAGCCGGTATGCACCAGTGTAGTCCTACCAGTGTTAAATCTTTGAACATCCCTATAGGGACCGGCCCTGGGCTGCCACACACCCCTAAGCACAAGGAGACACGGCCCCTCCTGGAGGGAGGGGGCGGACACCCGATCTCTCGATGGCATGATGCCTCCCACCCTGGCCCTCACATGCCCATGCTCTGAGGGGGCCATGTGATGGGGCCCCATGATCACATGGCCGACCCGCTCCTGGAGCGGAGGGGACCCACAAGTGGGACAGGGGGAGGTAAGAGGGGAGGTCCCATGCAGAGAAGAGCTGGGATCAGGGTTGGAGAAAAGGATGGGAAAGAGGAGAAAGGAGCAGGTGGGGGCATGGGGGCTCAGAAGCCCCCACCCCCTTCCTTCCTTCCTGCCTGGCCTGTCTGGGCACCACAGCCCCTGACAACTGGGGTGGGGGAGGCCCCCAGCCCCTGTGTGCAGGATGTGGGCTCAAGAGGCGGGCCTGGAGTCAGGAGAGGTGAGAAGGACAGGTGACACCCAAGGCCAGACCTACCCACTTATCCAAATTGAGGGCCTGTGAGGGGCGGGGCAGAGAGAGGAAGAAGAGCAGATGGTGAACAAGCCCCAGGTCATCCCACCCAGTCCTGCCCCTGCACCCCGCCTGGGCCAGGAGCCTCACCTCCACGCCAGCCTCCACGGTGTTGGCCAGCATCTCCTGCAGGGCTCGGACTGACAGGGACTGCTCCAGGACGAAGCAACAGATGGCCAGATCGGGGGGCACATTCTGGGGGTGGGAAGATGTGAGTGGGGGGCCTGAAGGCCCCTGAGCACTGGTCTAAATACCCACATCCCTTAGAGACTCAGACCTGACCCCAATCCTGCAAGAAGCCCCTGCACTCCACCACACCTTCGGACACTCCAAATCCATAGCAATGTCCCAGAAAACATGCCTCCTCCCTCAAACACCTAAACCCCACCCGAACCTCACAGAAGCTTCCACACTACCCTCCCTGCCCAAGGACCCCACACCCCACCTAATCTCAAAGGGAGCCTCAGCCCTCTCTCAGACACACTTTACCTGCTCCAACGCCATGCCTTCCCCTGCAGATAACCCAAATCTCTGCGATCCCCAAGGAAGCCCCACCCCTGCCGTCACCATCAGATAGTCCCAATTCCTGCCTTCTCCCACAGACACCAGTGAACACTGCTTCCAAATCACGGGAGGGTCCAACCTGGTGCCTTCCTCCTCAGTCTCCCACCCAGTCACCGAAGACTCCTGAGCACCCTCTCCCTTGGGCCCAAGGCTCCCTGACCCCCTCAGACCCTCGGCCTCCTCCACCATGTGACCCCACATCCCCTCCCTTTCCCAGCCCCCAGCCCATCCCCCCAGGTCACCTCCACCCTCAGGCCCTGAATCCACCTCACCCTCAGACCTGGGCTCCCTCCACTCTCAGCTTCTAACTTCCCCTCCAGTCAGCCCCCCACCCCGCTAGCATCCCCCAATTCTCCAGGCCCTTTTGCTTAGAATCCAATGTCCTCTGCCCCCTTAGACACCTGCCTCCTGAGACTCCCGAGCCCCTGTCCCTTCCTCCACAGACCTCCACCCCTACCTACCTCAGACCTCTGACCCCCTTTTCTTTTCAACTCCTCATTTTCTCTCCCATCAGCAGCCGCCTCCAGATCTCCTCTTTTTTGAACTCAAGATCGTCCATCCCCTCAGACCCCCACCCTCCCCCTCAGGTGCCCTGCTCTCCCTCCTCAAGACCTCCACTCCCACCTGCCTCGGACCTCCAGCCCCCTTTCCTTCCTAGTGCCTCTCTGTTCTCTGTCCCATCAGTACCCCCTCTTCAGACCCAGACCCGTCGACTCTGCACCCTCAGAGCCGCCCCCCGCACACCCCCACACAGACCTGGGCATTGCTGGTGGGCTCCAGGAAGCAGAGGCGGTTGCCGAAGCCCTCGGCGGCCAGGCAGAGCTTCAGCTGCTCCTTGAGCACCGTGGCATTGCACTGAAGGACCACTTCGTCGTCCTGTGGGCAGACACTGCGGACCGTCACCCCACCCTTCTCCTCACCAAAGAGACGGTGACTGATAATACCCACCTCACAGTGTGTCACATGGGGGCCCGTGCTGAGGGCTCCACACATGTCTAACATCCCACGAGACAGGACCTAGTGCCTTCCCCATTTTAAAATGGGGAAACTGAGGCTCAAGGAGGGGGCATAGCTTGTCCAAGGCCACGCAGCTGATAAGGGGAGGAGCTGGGATTAGAACCCCAGTCTTGCTGGCTCCAGTGGGGTCCACAAGGTGAGCCATTGGAGGTGGAAACTATAAGCCCCCCAAGTTCAGTGGCTTTTAAGCTCAACCTTCTCTAATTTCTCTGTTGCGTATTGTTTCAGTAATAGTTATCAATTAAGGAGTGCTTTCTTTCTTTCTTTTTCTTTTCTTTCTTTCTTTCTTTTTTTAAATATTTAAGTAGGCTCCATGCCCATCATGGAACCCAACACGGGGCTCGAACACATGATCCTGAGATCAAGACCTGAACTGATACCAAGAGGCGCCCCAAGGAGTGCTTTTTAATGACACATGAATGCAATGCCACAGCCCAGACTGGAACCTGGGGGGAAGGAGACATGCCACAAGGGACTCCTGGTGACCGCTGGTGAAAGCCTAACCAGGACCCTGATAGATAATGGCAGCAGAGCGATGCTACATTTCCTGGTGTTGATGACTGTCCTGCGGTTTTGTAAGAGACGGCCCTTGTTTCTTTGGAAACAGACACTGAAGTATTTCAGGACTTTAGTATTGTGTCCACAACCTATCCTCAAACAGTTTAGGGGGGAATGTGCACACAGAGAGGGAGGGGGAGAACGATAAAGCAAATGTACCAAATCTTAACAAGTGGGGGAAATGACTTAAGGCCACGTGGGAGTTCTTAGAAGAAACCTTGCAACTTTGCTCTAAGTTGGAAAAGATTTCAAGATTATAAGCTAAAGTTTTAAGTAAAATCAAGTGTTTTCTATATTCTGGGTCCCGTTGCAAGAACTTAACACATATGAACTCATTACTGAATCCTCTGAGGTAAGTTCTACGATGTGAACCTATGGAAACTGAGACCCAGAGAGGTCAAATAACCTGTCTGAGGTCACACAGCTGTCCTACAGCTGAGCTGGGATTTGAGCCCAACGCCCCGGCTCTACGTGCCACACTCTTAGAACACTAGACCACCTCTTTGTATATTAGTCAAGTAGCCCATGTCTACAGTTACACTTTTACATCAGTCAAAATGATAGAGATCCCAGCTCTTAACTACTAGGCAAGGCAGTGGTTATTTCCTTCTACAGCTGAGAAAACAGGTTCAAGGAAGTTCGGTGTCCTGCCTGAGGTCACCTAGCTTCCAGCCCTTCCATTCAGCGTATCGCACAAACACGCTCCAGCCCTCCATCTGCGGCTCAGCCAGGGAGGAAGGAGAGGTCTGATCTGTGGAGCAGGAGGCAGCGAGCCCCACCCCCTGGCACATGCCAGGCACTTGTGCATTCGTACGGCTAGACGGCTTGCATGTATTAAACACTTACTGTCTGCTTGGCCTTACGCTCAGGGCTTTACGTTCCTTCGGTGGACACTTACTGAATGGAGGCTATCACCAGGCCCTGATCTAGGCACCCGATATAGAGCAGCAAATAAAGCAGACAAAGTCCCTGTCCTCTTGGGGCTGCCATCCTCGTGGGGGACACACACCATACGTAAGGGAAGAGATTCAGAATTTTCATGTCAGTGATCAGTGTTATGAAACAAACAACCCAGGCTGGTGTAATAGAGTGGCTTTGGGGGTAGGGATGACATCAGTGAGGGGGTGAAGTGGCAGCCTCTCCAAGGAGCTGATATTTGAGCTGCGCCTTGTCCAACTAAAAAGAAGGGGATCCAGCTCACTCATCTCTGGGGGAAGAACATTCCGGAAGCCTGGGCAGCCTGTGCCAAGGCCTGTGGCCGGAGGGAGCCGTGGGTGCTGAAGGGTAGCAAGGGACACAGGAGGCAGTGGCAGCAGTGAGAGAGCACGAGGAAGGAGATGAGCTCAGAGAGAGTTTGCGTGGAGCCCATGAATCCTTACGGTGCCAATTTTTGCCCCCATTTTCCAGATTAGGAAACTGAGGCTCAGAGAGAAAACTTCAACTCACTTGCCCAAAGTTAGGAAGCAAGCAAATGGCAAATCAGGACATCAACCAGAGACTGGAGGCCTAGTCACTAAACCCAGATTCTCTACCTTCCTCCTGCGGCAGAATGAATGGAGGTGGCCTGGTTACAAACGCCTTAGTTTCCCACCCACCACCACCAAGGGCATGATTCAGTGGCTCTGGGTGAGGTGAGCAGGGAATCCGGACAATTACCAGCCACCCAGGAGGCTCTGACGTGGGCCATGCTTTGAGCAACCCCAGCCCAGGCAGGGCTAGAGGTCACCACCCATCAAACAGAAATGAGATCAATTTTTGGTGAGGGCACAGCCACAATGCTTAAAAAGTGAAATAAAGTAGAGCAAGAGCAGAACATAGCAACACGTCCCTCCTGTTCGAAGGGCTCCCTACATTTTATGAAACTTGTTTCCGGGAAGAAAATTGGTGTGTGTGAATGCACCCAACTTTGTCTACGATCGCACGAATTGGAAGCGACCCAAATGTCCATCGGCAGGTGAACTGAGAAACAAATTGTGGCACGTTCACACAGCGCGGTACCAAAAAGAAATAAACTCTTGACACATGCTACATGGATAAATGTCAAAAAGAGGCTGAACAAAAGAAGCAAGGCAAAGGAGCATATGTTGTATATGAAACTCTCGAAGTGCCTAACGGAAACGACGGTGACATTTAGCAGATGAGCAGGGCGAGTACTGCAAAGAGTAAGAGGGAACTTTCTGGGGTAAAGGAAATGTTCTATGCCTTGCTTACGATGGTGGTTCCACGGGTGTGTAAAGTTTCTCGAAACTCACTAAACTAGGACACCTAAGATGGGTACAATTTATTGTATGTCAATTATACCTCAATAAAGTTGGGTTTTCAAAATAATATGTGTGTATTTGCATGCACTGGGTTGCAAGATAAATGTATTTCTGACTGGTGGCCCCAAAAGTGTGAGAAAAATACCACACCATCTCAATAAAGTTCAGGAAAACGGACCTAGTCTGGGGCCAAGAGATCCCAGGGCCACAGCTCTAGACCCCAGCACGGGTTAACCTGGCAAGTCTGAGCTCAGTCCTCCTCTTGTGAAAGCAGGAGGGCTGGGTCCCAGGGGCATCCAGAGATGACACTTCCTGGCCTTGACCTTGGGCAAGTGACTCTACCACTCAGGCCTTGGTTTCCCTCAAATCTCCCAGGGAGATAAAGATAGGGCCCTACCTCAGAAGATAGGGCAGGCGAGGATATAATTAGATGTCTCAGGAGACTGAGGCCCTGGGCATGGGGCCTGACGTGGAGCGGCTGCTCAAGGCTGATACCATGGTCTTATTAGGGCTGGGGAGGAGGGGAGAGCCCAACCCGTGGTGTCTGCGAAGGGGCTGGAGCTGGGGCAAGAGTCTAGGGTGAAGCTAGGCCTCCTCCTGTGGTCACAGGTCCAGCTGTCCCCATCCTTCACTACCAGCCCCAGCTGTTTGTTCCTCCCTCCCGGGAAACCGGACCCAGCTCACCAGGGTCCTATTCTGGGGCCCGGAATGCTGTGTCAGCATTTCCCAGGGCCTGGGAGGAGGAGGGTAGGGGCTAGCACAGGGTCAGCAGACCTGGCCCAGAAGAGAGAACGTCCCCTCCCATACACTCAGCCCCACACCCAGATCAGCCACTGGGAGGGAAAAGTGGGAAGGACTCTGAGATGGGCAGCCCCTCCCCCCCATCCTCTCCCTGTCCCCTGCCCAGGCCCCAGAAAAGCCGGCTATTCTGGGAGGGACACCTGTTGCTCCAATTCCCATCCCTGCCCCCCAGCAGGGGATCAGAGATGCCAGGAGAGACAGAGCTAGGGAGGCAGAACAAAATGCAGAAGGCCTAAAGCCAAAGAACAAAGACAGAGACAGAGACGGAAAGACAGCAACACAGAGACAACCCAAAGAGATGGATAGGGAGAGCTTTAGCAGAGACCTTTAGCAGCCATATTTGGCCCTCCTACCCAAAAGGAAGGAGGGAAGAAAGATGACCCAGAACCGGAGGGTCTCCCCAGGAGACCTGCAAGGGCTGGAAGTTCAAAGCAGTTAGGTCCTTCAGCCCACTCCAGCCCCCTTCCCAAAATTTAAATTAGGTCAGAGTCTGGAGGAAAAGAGAATCAGGCTAGGTGGTGTAGGGGGGGAGGGGGAAGGGCTAAATTAAGCTCAGGAATTAGAACCACCTTCCCCAAGTGCCCGCTTCCAGGGTGGTGGAAGGGAGGTGCTCCCTCAGTGACCCCCCCTTCTCTGGGACAAATAGCTGATGTCAGAAGGGAGGGTGGCCAAAGATCCTCCTCCCCTTCTCCATTCTGCAGTCCCAAATTCTTCTAATTCTCTATGGTGAGAAAGGTGAGCGAGACTGAGACAAAAGAGAAAGAGTGACAGTCACCCAAAGGGACAGAGGAATAGACCCTGAGACTCCAAGGTCACCAGCAATCCGTACAGAGACATCCGGAGACAAAGAGACACTCAGAGGGACCCGAGAGGTAGCCCCAGTGACCACCCCCCAACACAGAGATACGCACCGTGCGCAGAAACTGGACCTCATCCTCGCCCTCTCCTCCGTCACCCATGATGTCGAGGCCCGAGGGGCGCGGGCTGAGGTCGGGGAATAGGAGGAGGGGGCTGCAGGCTGGGCGGGTGGGCTGGGGGTGGGCTGGGGTCGGAGACCTCTGGGGCACCCGGGAGGTAGATGGAACTGCGAGGAGGATTCGCGTGCTGGACAGAGCTGGGAGCAGGTCCCCGCCCCCCCCC